>NC_137615.1:9865352-9912852 GCF_963280865.1 Gymnoscopelus braueri
TGCTGTAGCTTTGGCACTTGTGAACAGTACATGCATGTGCACGTGCATGCACGCATGTGTGCGTGTCAGGTACATTCTTTGGAGAGCCTAACTGCTCATTATCATGCAGACTGTTGGCTAGTGTATGCTACTGCTGCTCTGTTGTTGCCCACGGACACACGGACACGCACGCACACACAAAGCAGACATGGTGTGCACAGCACCCAGTTGAATACCTGTGCACATCAACATACAGTCACACACACGGATGAACTCACAGCTTCTGGCTAACAGAATTTGGATAGCAGAGAGAGAGAGAGAGAGAGGGAGAGAGAGTAGAGAGAGAGAGAGAAAGAGAGACTTTTGATGGAAAACATTTCTTTCAATTAAAACCTCACTGTATTTTTCTCACCTACAGCTCTCTCTCTCTCTCTCTCTCTCTCTCTCTCTCTCTCTCTCTCTCTCTCTCTCTCTCTCTCTCTCTCTCTCTCTCTCTCTCTCTCTCTCTCTCTCTCTCTCTCTCTCTCTCTCTCTCTCTCTCTCTCTCTCCTCTCTCTCTCTCTCTCTCTCTCTCTCTCTCTCTCTCTCCTCTCTCTCTCTCTCTCTCTCTCTCTCTCTCTCTCTCTCTCTCTCTCTCTCATGAACACCTGCAAATGAGACGTGCTGAGAATTGTCATGGCAACGAGCCGAGGTACCACACTCAGCTGTCCGCGTGGAGTTTCCCTCGGCGGGGTGTCATATTTTCGGATGTCGGGTGGATCTCTGCCCATGGTTTGGCAGAGCAGTGGCGTCTAATCAGTGGCTATTCAGCCACTCCAATCACACACTAATTAAGAGACCTGCAAACATCTCCTTGCTTATGTCTTTGAGGGGTCTGTGTGCGTGTCTGTGTGCGTGTCTGTGTGCGTGCGTGCGTGCGTGCGTGCGTGCGTGCGTGCGTGCGTGCGTGCGTGCGTGCGTGCGTGCGTGCGTGCGTGCGTGCGTGCGTGCGTGCGCAGCAGTTAATCAAACAAATCAATTAAATCTATTACATTGAGAAATTATCCATTTTAATACGATTTTCAAGTTAAAAGTTCTCAAACAAATAGCCGTATCAAGAAGCTCACAAAGTAAGCTTGTGAGTACATATTGTTCCATATTGTATTAGATGATGATATTCTATTGCACATTATGTGAGTTTGTGTGAGCTTGTAGGTCGGCGTGACACCATTGTACAATATAGTATAGTCATCTGTCGAAAATGTACATCATTTTTTGTATAATACACAGAAATGTATATTCCCCAAAAATGTGCTTCTCTATTATTTGATTAATCTAAAAAGTAATCGATGAAATAACCAAAATAATCATATTTGAACTGGGGACCCCCCACCCTGACAAGCACTTGGAATTGTAGGCATTACATTTAGTTTGAATCGGTTCCACACGATAAATATTGTGAAAATAGCCAAATCTAATCTATAAATATTGTGAAAATAGCCAAATGTACAAGCTCACACCGCCTCGCAGCTTGTAGATCAGCTATTTCTTACGTAATATTTGACAATTTGGCCAATTTGGTATTAAAAAGGTCTTAAAAGTCCTTAAATTGTAACTTAAGAAATGTGTCCTGCATACACTTATACCGTATGTTGGTTTGTTTACTGTTGAGTGAGAAAACAATGTTGCACATTAAGCAAATCATCTGGGGACCCCCCAAAATAACTGGGACCCCCAGTTTGGGAACGACTGGCTGAGATAACTGATATTTGCACCCTTATGCTGTGCAGCGTGAGACTGACGTTTATCTTTTTCATTTGGACGAAATGTTCCAGGCTGAATTATGTACTCTACCGCACAGAACTGACCCCAGGCCAGCACATTAACCTGCATGTCAGGGGAATGCTTCCATTTTGCTCAAAAGGGAACAAATTCTAAGCATTAGTATTAGTATTAGCATCACCCTCTATCATGCTCAAAATACTGTACTATATTCAGAGAGGCTGAATGCAGAGAAGGTTGTGTTCCCTTCTAGTGCATAACACGTGCACGCACGCGCACACGCGCACACACACACACACACACACACACACACACACACACACACACACACACACACACACACACACACACACACACACACACACGTGCAAAGATAGGCACATTCACTTGAACAAATCACAGGCAAGCAATGCATGCAGTACTGTATCAATGCAGGAATCTAAAGGCTCTCGATTTATTCACACACGTACTGTACGTGACAATTCTACACTAACTACTGTACGTTCATTCCTAACCTTTACCTTGATACCAACAATTTACAATTCACTGTATTATACACTCTCATCCAGACAGAGTGACTTACAATTGTGAAATCAGAATAAGCAGAGTAAGCATGAACCCTAGACTAGTTAAAATACTCAAGGTAACCAGTCACATAACGTTGCCGTCTCCATATTCTAACTTTTTGTGTTTTTTTCGCAAATAAATGCCCTACTTTATCATACAGCAAGCTCAAAACGTGGCGCGAAACGACGCATTTTGAGCTTGTAGATCGGCAACTTTTGGTACTTTTGCATTGTAATCGTGAAAAGTAACAGTTTTGGACATAATGAGGTTTACACCCAACAGAGACAATAAGTAGAGTGCACAGAGAACAATGTAGCTTGCCTCAAAGAAACAATAGGATACCAGCCAGGAAACTTCAACATCTGTCTTAACAACATGCTATCTAAATAACATTCTTAACACATTGACTGCCAGAGTTTATTCATAATGTACTCACCCCTGTGCCAGCAATTTGCGTGTTTTTAAATTTTTAAATTTTGTAATTTTTCATTCAAATAAATTCTCTGATTGTGGTGTTAAAGGAGAGATCCGGACATTTTAAGTGTTATCTTTGATGTGTCGCTAATCACTCACCATCATTGAAATGGACGTTGACTTATTTCAGAGAGTCCCGTCTCCTGCAGTGTCCCGACCCCCTCCGTTGGCATAATGGGAGCCCGTGTAAGAGTGAAATTCGTCTATTATAACCGATGCAAAGTTAGTATTTTCTCTACTACTGCTCATTGTTGAGTCTCATGATACTCAAACATGCACTTAAAGTCCCCGACGAGCTAAGGCTAATGCAGAACTAGCTAACGCTGGTTGCTTGTTTCTCTCCCAGAACCTGGCAACTAGGTGTTGCCAGGGAGAGAGAGTTCCACCAGTAGAGAGCAGCAAATCCACACATTGATCACCTCGCTCGCCCCCTCCCAAACAGGCCCACGTCATATCCTGTCATTCACCGGATGTTATGTTTTCGACAATCCCTGATCCGCTGATCGGCCTGAAAACGATGTGATACACTACGACGATGACTGTTAGTCACCCGGACCAAAGAAAATAGAAGTTGAGCTGTCCGTTCGTTTTTTATACCGTGTGAAAAACCGTGTTTTTCCCTATTCTGGCCGAAAATGACCGGAGAAAAACAATGTGACCCGGAAATGATTATTTTTTTTTACATCCGGCTCTGGGTGAGTGTGACGTAAGTGGAAAACGAAAGTGCTGATGAGAAATAAACAGAGCCGTGCGATCACAGATTAAACAATGAAAATTCAAAAGAACACATCAATGCGTTCTTTTGAATTGCTGGCATTCAAGCGATGGATTTGAAAGAACGCATCGATGCGATCTTGGCAATCAATGTGTTAACATTATGTGATTAACCGCACCCGCACCCGCACACGCACACGCACACACGCACACACGCACACACACGCACACAATACACCTAAAGTAAAAACCAATACACACGCCACACTGAAAATACAATTTGGTGAAGAATGAAATTGGGGAATATGATGTACAGCAGTAGCATGCCTCAAATACACAGTTCTAAGTCTATCTACATGATTAGAGTCCAGAGGGAAGCACACACTTCCCAAAAAAACGTAATCAGGTGCTGAAGAATAAGGGAAAAGGAAAGTAAGTCTGCACACTTAAGCTCCCAGTAGAAACATTTAATGAAGTTACACAAAGTTTCGACCGTTAAGGGTCTTCATCAGGTCTGAATGTTCTTTCTGAAATTGTATTGTTGGGTGTTTAACCTAAAGAAGATACGTGGAAATCGAGCATCTAACCGGATTGACATCAAACAATGTGATGTGTGTACAGTATTTCACCAAAACACAAGGCGCAAGACAGGTGCCGGCGAAAGCATTTTTTTTAAATAAACGAAGCCAAACAGAAATTACATTTGTATTCATACATGTTCCAATGTTCAATGCCAAAAATCGTTTATCGCAGTTATTTGTATGACAATTAATCGTCAACTTAAATATTGTAATGGTGACAGCCCTAGGTCTGACCTCTTCCTTGCTGCTCATTACTTGCCTGCTTGTTCTCATGCTGCCATGGCTGGATGCTGTTCTTTAACCCTTTAAGGCCGGGAAGGAAACGCATGTGTGTCATTTTAAGGTTTCTTTGGCTATTCAAAAATAGCAGATATACAAGCTAGTGTGCCGCGCTATGAGCTTGTAGATCTGCTATTTTTTGAAAAATTCCGAAAATTTTTGCAAATCTTTTATATACATTTTTAACTCAAATCTTTGCTTCTGGGGGTCCCTGGAACAAAATATGTTTAGATGGGAGGGGGTCCGCGGTCAAATACATATTATTTTGGGGGTCAATTGACAAGTTTGAAAACCATTGATAATATAGCAACATAAGCAAAAAAAAAAAAAAGAAAACTTTAGGAAAAAAGTACTTTGAGATAAAAACTTTCGCTTTAAAAAAGTATATATATATTAAAACTAAAGATTTGCACACATTTCCATGATTTTTTTTTTTAAATAGCAGATCTACAAGCTCATAGCGCGGCACTCGGTGCCGCGCTATGAGCTTGTAGATCTGCTATTTTTGAATAGCCAAAGAAATCTTAAAATGACACAGATGCGTTCCCGGTCTTAAAGGGTTAAAGGAGCGCTGCTCACCCTCCTCCACCACCTCAGCTACCATCTGTTGTTTTCTCCAACAGGCCGCACGCTGGCAACGGGGAGATTAGGTTTTTGCCCCTGTCTGATTGTCTGTACAGGGATAACCTCTCCAACCGCTGTAGCAACCAATCAACATCTAAACAATTGTCTGTTTAAAATATATATATATGTATATATTAAATATTTAACTTCATTTTATATAATAATGAAGGGCAGGGCAGACAGATCAGGCTGAAACCCTGTCCAAATAATGTCATAGATGCATCATAGATGTCACAGAGTGGACACCTGGACGGATCTGCTTTTATATGCTATATGGATTTGAAAGATTTAATATAAGTTTTGTGTGAACGTGTTACTACTGTATGCGCTATATTATGAGCTATATGGATCTGAAATTCCTCCTGTCTGGTAGAGGAGTTAATATACGTTTTTTGTGAAATCACAGTGTTACTACTGTATATGCGCACAGAGAGCACCCATAACCGCAGATCCATTCATCAGCAAACCAAATAAATGTATTGTTCATTTTATATTCAATACATGAGATGCCCTGAGTGAACATACTTATTCATTTATCTTTTTTTTATCTTTAAGTTGCCCCGAAGATAATGGAACGTTTCCTTTTAATAGATTTAAAGCGCTTTCACAGTGAATGCAGGAAAT
Organism: Gymnoscopelus braueri; assembly: GCF_963280865.1. Classification (NCBI taxonomy): domain Eukaryota; kingdom Metazoa; phylum Chordata; class Actinopteri; order Myctophiformes; family Myctophidae; genus Gymnoscopelus; species Gymnoscopelus braueri. Next base: position 9,870,956 of record NC_137615.1, read on the forward strand.
CACAGGGGAAACGCTGAGGGATTTACTTACATGCACACCAAAAAAAGATGGAGGAGGAAACGGTAGAAGGAACAAAATCCACTTCAACATTTTGGTCTGTTTTGTGCACATTTTCAAAGATTTCTTTCCCTAAATTGTTCAATTTGTATTTTTATTTTAGGGCTTTTAGGATCAGTGGATGTCCATTCAGCAGTGGTATAAAGTAACTAAGTACATGTGCTCAGGTACTGTACTTAAGTACAATTTTGAGGTATTTTTGGGGCGGTGAAACCGCCCCTATATGTGAGGTTTGGACATTTGCACCCCCCCAACCCTGCGCTGTGATTGGCCACCAGTGTACCCCCCTAACCGTGCACCCTGATTGGCCAATCACAGTCTATTCAGGACTGTGATTGGCTAGTGAAACATGACACATGTGCATATAGCCCTATAAATAGGACTATGCACTTAAAAAAAACACATGTATGTTTTTTTTTAAGTTAGGGGTGTACAATGGTTGGTCCACAATATTACTTTTCTTTAAGTGAACTTCCATCACTGTGATGACCACTGTGACCACACCGCCCACTTCACACTGGGTGTGATTTTTACTTTACTGGAGTATTTCCAATTTTCAGTACTTTTACTTCTACTCCACTACACTTACATCTCAGAGGCAAATATTGTACTTTTTTACTCCACTACAATTATTTGAAAACTTTAGTTACTAGTTACTTTGCAGATATAAATTACATTATAAAACATACATTTACCACTTTAGCATTATTTAAAACCTAGGCTATTTGAAAATAGCCGATCTACAAGCTCACAACAATTTTCAAACATTTTAGTACTTTTACTTTTGGTACTTTAAGCCCATTTTTATACCAATACTTTTGTACTTTTACTCAAGTAAATTTAGAATTCCGGACTTTTACTTGTAACAGAGTACTTCTACATTGCAGTATTGATACTGTCAACGCTGTCAACTCATCCATCAATTGGCCCTTGTAAAGCCTCAAAGGCATACAAGACATACACTGATACAGTACACCCCACTGTCTGTGTCATATGTGGTGACATATTGCACAGTGATACACAGTACACCCCACTGTCTGTATCATATATGCGGTGACAAACAGTTTGATGTAATTGCATTTTGGACCATAGAGTGTTAGCTTCACAGCAGGGGTCTTTTCACAGCTCCTGTTGCTGTCAACAACTGTTCCAAAGTCTATTTCTACGACACTTTTCTCTTTTGGCTGATCCAGCAGTACCATTGATGGTGTCCATAAGTACAACAAGACTGTATGTCTTAGTATACCGCCACTTAAGTATAGCCTGTCCATATTCACCCTTTAGGGAGAGCATCTCTCTGTATAAGAGGTGTCCAAGATAACACCTCAGGAGTCTTCTACCCGGAACGGCTGCCAGCCCAGGCCAGGAGGCCTGATGCTATGATCTGTAATGCTGCTGTTACTCTGCTCGAATCTTCCTAATACATTGTCAACACTTCACCCTGACTGGATATGAATATTTTCCATAATAGCATACAAGATATTAATATTTTCCATAATAGCATATAAGACATATGTCGTAAATTGAGGCATAACTAGACTGCGGGTTACCAGGCCTAGCTGGTTGTAGGAGTGCAGACAGTTACTAGGTCTGAATCAACACATTATTTCTTCTTAACTTTAGTATCATTTCTCTCTGGTTTTGACTTGCATACTGTTCATAAAACATAAGCAAATAAGGGCCAATATACGACACATACGCTGATAAAGTACACCCCACTGTCTGTGTCATATATGTGGTGACATAACAGTGATACACAGTACACCCCACTGTCTGTGTCATATATGTGGTGACATAACAGTGATACACAGTACACCCCACGGTCTGTGTCATATATGTGGTGACATAACAGTGATACACAGTACACCCCACGGTCTGTGTCATATATGTGGTGACATAGCAGTGATACACAGTACACCCCACTGTCTGTGTCATGGTACACTAATCTGTCTCCCACAGGGTTGGATTTGCTGGGGAGATGAGGTAGTCTCGCGTAGCCACTAGCCAGACAACTATTCCACAATCTCCGAATGCTACATAGAGTCTGGAAGTGGAACTACACTTCCTGAAAGCCGAGACAGGACGCTGTAATCTGTCATTTCCGTCCACGAAAACAAAAATCTGGCTGGCAAGACTAGAGATCAGAGGGATCCATGCATCTGCTTTTGAAATCCCCCATTTGGTCATTCATATTTGTATGGCCGTTTTTTTTAATATATCCCTGCTTCTGATCAAACTGATTTAAATATATGGATTTCCATTCAGGAAATGTATACTGTCTGAAATGTTTGATATTCATATTTAATAATATAACAATTTAATTGCAAAAGGTATGTTAACCACTATTGCAGATCTACAAGCTCACAACATGTTTCTTTCTTCTTTTTTTTTTACAAATGGAACTGTGCGTCCCAGATGTCTCTGGGCAGATAACTGTTCATGGTAAGATGGCCGTGGTAAATGAGGCAATAAAGACACTGACCTTCCCTGGAAGGATGACATAGTTGTCCTTGTAGCATCGTTGCACCAGAGCTACTGGACGTGTTTGTTCTTAAGGTTCAAAATACTTCAACTTCAAACTTCATTGTCACATATTATCACAAGGGGTGTTAAAGGGTGGGTTAAATTATTTGTCTGTACAGGCTCCTAATCTGTCTATAAATTCACAGAATGCGTGCGTGCGTGTATGCACCGTCCAACCAAACAACTTCAAACTTGTGGGTGTGCATGCAGCGCCCAGTGGGAATTCAATCGGACCAACGGTTTCCGAGAATTAACCCGTTAAAACCGGGAAAGCATCTGTGTAATTTTTTATGTGAGCTCTCTATATATACATACATACATACATAGCCACTGTCCCACCATACAGTACATATTGTTTAATTAATAGAGCATTCCTCAGGCTCTCTGATGAATGCAGTGCAAGCTAAATTGGACTTCTGGACCAACTTTTGACACGCGCACACACACACACACACACACACACACACACACACACACACACACACACACACACACAGAGTGTAATACTGCGTGCGTGCGTGCGTGCGTGCGTGCGTGCGTGCGTGCGTGCGTGCGTGCGTGCGTGCGTGCGTGCGTGCGTGCGTGCGTGCGTGCGTGCGTGCGTGCGTGCGTGCGTGCGTGCGTGCGTGCGTGCGTGCGTGCGTGCGCAACTACTCCTTGAGGCCACTGTTGGACATATTAGAAATAAATCAATAAGTGTGTTTGCTTAGACAGTCTGGTTAGAATGTTAAATAAGGCTGTACTGAACTCAAGACCATTGAACCTAGCACCATTTGATATAGATAATAGGGCTGCAACTAACGATTATTATTATGATCTATACTAATCGGGCGATTATCGGAACGATGAATCAAATAATCGGATTATGGCTCTTATTTATTTAATAGACTTTTTGGTTGTTATAGTATGTTGTTTGCATGTTCTAACTAACAATAAAGACAATAAAGATGAATAATTAATTCAAAAGTAGCCTACATCAGTACTCATATGATACATAAACTAAAATACATACATTCAAATCAAAATAAATAAAAGCCACCTATGGTACCCTTTCTTCTCTTCTGACTAGATGATTTGATTTAAAACAAACAAAAAACTGTTATATGTTAATTTAAGGCACTCTGCTGGCCCCTCAGCCATAATAAAATACTCTGTAAACTGCGACCTCTAGCGGCTTATTGCTTTATTTAAGTGGACAAACACCTGCGATTGGTTACCAAAAACATGCGCGATTCGTTACCGATAAAAAAACAAAAACAACATTCATTTACAAAAAAAAGCAAATTTGTATCGATTTAAACAATCAGTTGTTGCAGCCTTAATAGATAATGAACACTAGAACAACTGACACATTTTTGTGACGGGAGCATTGGGGGACACAATGCTCTACCTCTGCATCACAACCACTTGAACTTTAGCAACCATATTCTGGAGTTCACAAGCTAGTGTACTCACTGTAGTTGTAGTCTACTAACTGTAGTTATAGTATAATTTAGTGTCCCACATTTTATATAATTAGCCCTGTGTATACACCAACTAGTAGTTTAGTTAGTTGTACTGTAGTATTGTAGTTAGATGGCCGCACCTGAATTTACAGGATGTGCCAGGGCGGGAAAGCCGAGGGTAATGGGGCTGGTTGAAGAAACTCTCAGAAAGAATAATGCAAAATATTACTAGAGAGGCTTTTGTGGAAAGAGCAGGTCCTAGGCGTTATTCATGCCAAATGTGGTGCTGCTTGCTGCTGAAAAGTTTGTCTACCTAGGTAGCACCCTGTCTCGCGTGGGCAACAGCGATGAGGAGGTCACGCACAGGGTAGCCCATGGAAGCACCGCCTTCAGCAGACTCTGCACCTCTGTCTGGGAGCGTAGAGGGCTCAGTCTACAGACCAAACTGGAAGTCTACCGTGCCGTCGTCCTCCCCTCCCTGCTGTATGCCTGTGAGACATGGACTGTGTATAGCATGCGGCATGCAAAGCAGCTCAATGCCTTCCATATGAGATGCCTCAGGAGGCTGCTCGACATCAAATGGCAGGACAAGGTCCCAGACACTGAGGTCCTCCACAGGGCTGAGATGGAGAGCATCTATGCCATGCTCAAGCGCTCCCGGCTGAGATGGGCTGCCCATGTCTGCCGCATGCCAAATGAACGCCTACCAAAAATGCTACTGTACGGCGAACTACACCATGGAAAGCGCTCACACGGTGGCCAGCGGAAACGTTATAAGGACACCCTAAAGGCCAGTCTCAAAAGTTGTGGTCTGGATCCAGAGACCTGGGAGGCCGATGCCCAACACAGCTCCAACTGGCGCATCGCAGTCAAGAATGTCTGAAAAGCGCCGCATCCATGAACTGAAGCGACAGCTCGGCAAGACCAAAGCCAGTTCCTCCCTCTAGCCCAACCAGCCCCCAACCATCACATCACACATCACATTCCTTGCAAGGATCGGCCTCATCAGCCATCTTGGCACCCACAAGACATTGTGAAGTCACTTGGTCATCTTCGCAAGCGAAGGACGAACATGGTGCTTGTAACGATTCTCCTGAAATGTCGACTTAATCTGCTGGACTATATAGCCTCCTGTATGTTAAACTTTGTAATTTTGCAATGCACAGGCAAACAAGTAAATATAAAATACACATCAACTGAAGTTTATCTAATTTAAGCACTTAAGCCCTAATTGATTTTGACATGCCCAAAATAGGGATGCAAGGTTGAAAGTGGTTAAAAATCAGGACTCATCGGCTACAGCAGTGGTTCTCAAGGTGGGGTTCAGGGACCCCCAGGGGTCTTTGGACCCAGCCAAATGATTGATAGTTAGGAACCAAATGGACCCTTATGTGTCTGTAACTCTGAGAGAGTATACAAATGGTTAAAAGGTATTAAATGGTCGTAAACAATCTTCTCTTATGAGGGTCTCTGGGATATCTTTTGAAATGGGGGTCCGCGGGCTAATATGTGTCAATTTGGGGGTCCTTGACATGAAAACAGTGGGCTACAGAATAGCCGATACTGATATATATATTTTTTTTAAAGGCAAATGATGGCCCATATTATATTGGTCAGACTCTACTATATAGTAGATTGTTGTACAAAATACTAGCTTGTTGTAAGCGGTGAACAAGGCCAACAGAGTTTTTGTTAGGTTGGCTGCCTACAGAATACATATTATCTGTCTCATTATATTATTTCTGGCTGTCAGCAGCATACAGCACAGCGGGAAAGCGTTCTTTCAGGAGCACAATTTTATTTCACATCTTGGCGTCGTAGGAGACTGTCATCCGTTACAGGTGAAGTGGTCAGGTTCCCTGCTGCTCTCGAGCTGTCACACACACCAACACGTGCACACAGTGCACATACATGCCTGCGTGCACACACAGCTCTGGCTGCTACACCCACTTGTCACAGCCAAAGAATGTGGACACAAGAGGGAAGGGAGAGAGAGATAGGAGGGAGAGAGAGAGAGAGAGAGAGAGAGAGAGAGAGAGAGGAGATGGGGAGGCAGAGAGAAGGGAATAGTGGACATGTGGGAGAGAGAGAGAGAGAGAGAGAGAATCCTCGTGACAATCTGTGATCTGTTCTTGAGGAGAGCTAACCGAACCGTTCAAGCATCTCAGTCACCCCAACATCTGGAGGGTGTGAACCGCTGCTCACTCTCCGCAGAGAGAGAGAGAGAGAGAGAGAGAGAGAGAGAGAGAGAGAGAGAGAGAGAGAGAGAGAGAGAGAGAGGAATGTCAGGCAGCCAGGCGACCCCACAGCAGCCACTTAAACGCACAAAGCAAAGCCCGCCGCGTCACTGACACTGTGTATGTTATCAGCAGCACTGACATGACCACACAGCTGGCCTACAGACCAATCAACAGCAGAACTGACCACACAGCTGGTCTACAGACCAATCAGCAGAACTGACCACACAGCTGGTCTACAGACCAATCAACAGCAGAACTGACCACACAGCTGGTCTACAGACCAATCAGCAGAAGTGACCACACAGCTGGTCTACAGACCCCCGAACAACACACAGCAAGCCGTCATGATGAGCGACCAGGCATGTCTTTAAAATAAAAAGCCTGTATAGACAATTCCGTTCCTCCGAGCCTGTATTGAACTATATAGACCAGTGGTTCTCAATTAGTGGTCCGGGGACCACCAGTGGTCCTTGGGGGGGGTACCAGGGGGTCCCCAGCCAAATTAGTTAACATAGCGTCACAACCATTTAAACCACTTAGCTTTGGCTACTCAAAATAGCAGATCTACAAGCTCATATAGCGCGGCACTCCAGCGCTATGAGCTTGTAGATCTGCTATTTATGAAAAATCTTGAAAATGTGTGCATATCTTTGAATATATATATTTTTTTGTAAAGCGAACATTTTTAACTAAAATCTTTGCTTTTGGGGGTCCACGCCATGGCACAAAACATTTTCAGATGGGGGTCCGCAGCCAAATGTATATCAATTTAAACCACGGCTATAGACCATAAGACCACCGCTCGAACCAGAGCAAACCCCCCCAATATCAGCCTGAACATGCATACATGTGTCATCATAGCAACACGAAGATGACAATTATGTATCCATTGATTCCACACTGTCACGGATCAGCTTGTTTAATTACCTTGTAGCCGCCGAACAGCTGATGCGAGATGGATCCCCTGCAGCTGGTCTGTAGCGACAGAATGAATGCGTTGGTGGCGACGACTTGCAACTTTGTCTCCCTTTTTTTTTTTGTCTGACGCGCAAATCCACAGTGGGTTCCCTATGGTTCCCCCGACCCTTCTGTAGGTCTGTAGGTCTCTCTCTCTCTCTCTCTCTCTCTCTCTCTCAGTCCTTTTCTACGGTGTGCACGCAAAACCCAGCAGGATGGAGGCGGCAGATAGTGCGCGCGTGTTGTCTTGTCTGTTCGTGTGCGTGTGTGTGTGTGTGTGTGTGTGTGTGTGTGTGTGTGCGTGTGTACGTGTGAGTGTGTGTGTGTGTGTGTGTGTGTGTGTGTGTGTTGGTGGTGGTGACAGCACGCAGTCAGTCCCCGCCCCGTGGTGAGACGCGCGTTCCAATAGGGCGTCGCGGTGACGCCGTCATTAAGCTGGCTGGGGATGCGCTCATATTATTGCCGAGTAATTGAAAAGGACGCGAGAGGCTATATAGTACAGCAGATAAGCTCCCATTTTTTTTAGCAAATCGTGCACTTTTTGTAAGAAGCATGAAACTTTCAGCATAGTTAGTAGTATATGCCATAATGTTTATTTTCAGATGTGGAGGGGGAAGTCAGATTTGACCTCTGAGGACTGTGAGGTCAAATCCAAATGACCACTAGTCTAACTTAAGTTTCAAACACAGTAGAAAAAAGTTTTAGGTATCATTTCCAACTAAATAGGGGATGCTTGGGATCTTGTTTTTCTCTATGTCCTGTACACAAGATCTTACAATAAAGAACAACCTTGAACCTTGATTATTGTCATTACTATTGACCCCCAAATGAATATGTAATTGTCCGCGTATCCCCATCTGAAAATATTTTGTGCCAGGGACACATTTTTTAGAAAATAGCAGATCTACAAGCTCACAACACGGCGACGAGTTCTGCACTGTCTGGTATATCTGCTAATTTCAAATAAATCATTGATAATGAACGTTTGACTTCTTAGCAGAAACTTGAAAGAGGAACGTTTCAGGCCTGGAGACTGGGTTGGGTTTAAAGTGCTCATGTGTTAGTAATTTCTTTTGGGCATGTTTTCATATACCTGGTTGCTTATTTCTCTCGCAAAATCTGGCAGCACTGATGACTGGGTGTGAAGCAGTTTTCAACAATACCACAGTGGATGTAACAGGTCATGCTCCTTTGCCAAGTCCCTCTGACTGTGGTTGTTCTTACACCAGGGTGTTGCGACACGGCCTAGAGGGGAAACCATGGTGCTGCATGTTTTTCTCTCTATCCTGTACACAAGATCTTACAATAAAGAACAACCTTGAACCTTGATTATTGTCATTTACTATTAATATGGTATTAAAATAGACTACCACCATGGGCTTATTCTGTTGATTTAGTTTTGTATTATTCCTATTGTCACAAAATGGAAGTAAAGTTTCACTATATTGCAGTACAATCCAGTGTCCAAGTTACAATATACGTATTACTATGTAATTTCACCTTGACCTTGATTTAAATGTATGTCCTTGGGTTCTGGCAATCTCCAAAGTATAATCAAATGAATGGGCAACGCCAACTTAGTTGGAAATAACACCTTAAGGTTTTTCTACAGTATTTAGTTCCAAATGTATATGTGTTTGACATATAGACCTAGTGGACTGGTGGCCATCTTGGATTTGACCCCTCAGTCCACGTCTGAAAATGTACATTATGGTATTTACTAACTATGCTGAAAGTTTTACGCTTCTTACAAAATGTGCACGGTTTTATTGCTAATCCGCTGCACTACCAGGCTATATAAGCATTGCAATGTGCTATTCATTTAGTGTTCCTCCCAGCGGGGAACAGGGGCGGCGGCTGCGTAGCTCTCATTGTGCAACGGGGAAATAATGAACCAAATGGTTTTGTTTACTGACCAGCAGACCAGTGCACAAGCATTATGAACAAGAGTTCATTGGCATTGCATCCAGTTAAGGCACTTTTACTTGAGTATTTGTATTTCCATTTTCACAATTTACTTCATAGGCTACTACTCTACTACACAGGCACATGCTGTAGTTTTTACTCTACTATTTGACAGCTATAGTATGTTATTTTGCATATATAGATTATTAATTAATCATATTATTAATAAAAAAAAGTGGTAGGTCTAAACTATTCCAAAGCCTAGAGCATTCATGCTTTTTTTCTTAGCCTTTTTCAATTAGATGTTTTTATTTTTTACTGATGAAGTGAACAGACAGGAGTAGTTGCCTAGGTCAGAAGATAAGAGCCCTGGGAGTGTAATAGGGGCATAGGGGATCAGAACTATATTTTGGTGCCAATCCATGTACTGTTCTGTAAACAAATAATAAACTTAAATTGTGCATATGACAGGCAGCCACTGAAGAGAGGCCAGTATGTGAGAGGAATGACTGACTCCCATGTAAAGGGAATTATATACAGTAATCGATACGGGAGAAAATTAAGGCATGTATCATAACCTCCGTACATCATCCTTGGATGAGAGGAAACATTTAAATGTTGAATTGGCTCTATCTTAGCCTGGTAAACCCTCCCTCCGAAAATCTCATTTCTATTTGATTCCAGGAGTGAGTCTGGCCTGATCGCCCATTCTGCAATATTGGCTGTGGGCTGGAGTTGGGCGGGAGTAATAACGTTGACTGACAACCCCTTCAGCCAATGATAATTTTTCCCCTTCAGCCAATCAGCAGTTCACCAGTCTAATGTGACGCAACGGGACTTTTGAGACTTGCCATGCCCAAAATGGGTTGCCTTATTCGGATACATGGGTGTCACTGCCCGCCCCTACCGGTTCTCTAAATTTTTATTTTTAAATAGGCTTTGTCATGATTAATTGACCACATATATGAAGTTAAACAACTAAATTCTATCCAAACGATTTCTTATAAGTAAATTCCGTGCCTCAAAATAGAAGTTAGAGAGCTTTTTGAAGTCAAAAAATAGCGGAGAATATAGCGGACAAGAAAAAGATGGCTGCCGTTCGTGTTTTGGGCTCACTCGAACTCGCCACCTGATTGGCCAACTGCCGCTGTCAATCACAGAACGATGTGCGACGACGCTGATAGGCTCGGTTAGTTGGTAATTCCACTAGAAACCCCCACAATGGGCTATCAGGCCAGACTCACTCCTGGAATCAAATAGAAATGAGATTTCCGGAGGGAGGGTTTACCAGGCTAGCTCTATCTATACTAGGCTGGAAGAAGCTTGTACTGAACTGAAGACATGTCCATACAGCTGCGGTGGGATCCATAATAACGCGTCAACACCATTACATCTCCCTGTCTCTCTACCTGTTTGCTCGACCAGTGTGGCACCTGTTAGATTGATTGATTGATTGATTGATTGATTGATTGATTGATTGATTGATTGATTGATTGATTGATTGATTGATTGATTGCTTTATCAGCTAATTGCAAACAGTACACCAAGTACAATTACAGCAATGCTAAAAGGATAACACAAAAAAGCCCCGATCGAGGGCTTGTTTCCATTGTGGTCCTATGATAAAGATATGGTATGCATGAGCCAATTAACCTCTTTCAACCTGACGTCCCTATTTTCGGCATGCCATTTAGGTAACTATGTATTAATTTATTTACCAAAAACAGCAAAAATATCCAATCTACAAGTTCACAATGTGTCGCATCATGACACATATTATTTTAGCTATTTATGAAATAGGTCCTGGGCATAACTGTAGTACACGGTTTCCGGAAGATGACATACCCGTTTTATGTTCCGGTTCATTTTCCCATAACTTGGTTTGATTGGCTCGGTAGCAATAAATCAAATGAGCCAATTAAATGAAGATATGGGAGAATGAACAGGAACAGGGAACAGGTATGCCACCTTCCATAAACCCAGAACTACTGTTACGCACAGAGGGCTCATGAACAAAATTGACTGGCAGTGTTGCCATGTCCGCTTATTATAAGCGACTTTGGGATTTTTTTTCTGTAGAGTTGCTTGTAAATATTGGGACTTGTGGGTTCCGTTTTTTGTTTCTAAAGTGTTTTTGTTTATTTGGGCTTGTTTCCTAATGTCGTTTAAACCAGTGGTTCTTAAACATTTTCATGGCAAGGACCCCCAAATGAATATGTAATTGTCCGCGTATCCCCATCTGAAAATATGTGATTTTTTTGAAAATAGCAGATCTACAAGCTCACAACACGTCGACGAGTTCTGCACTTGTAGATCTGCTAATTTCAAATAAAGCATTGATAATGAACGTTTGACTTGTTAGCAGACTGGGTTGGGTTTAAAGTGCTCATGTGTTAGTAATTTCTTTTGGGCATGTTTTCATATACCTGGTTGCTTATTTCTCTCGCAAAATCTGGCAGCACTGATGACTGGGTGTGAAGCAGTTTTCAACAATACCACAGTGGATGTAACAGGTCATGCTACTTTGCCCAGTCCCTCTGACTGTGGTTGTTCTTACACCAGGGTGTTGCAACACGGCCTAGAGGGGAAACCATGGTGCTGCATGTTTAAGTGGGACTCCCCTCTTCCCAGCTGCCAAGAATCACCAGCACCAAAGAATTTGCAGCCTTTTTTTTTAGGATTTCATTAAAATCCTGTATCTTCAGGGTAGGCTAACTAGCCCAAACTGTAGACAATAGGAAATTAAACACGAACAATCAGATGTCAATCAGAAGAAACCAAATGACGAATCACTAAAACAGTAGAAAACGGCATAAAAGCACCCCTACTAGTGATTTCATGACCCGCCCCGCCACGGAACCCAACCCACCTCAACCCGCCCCGCGAACCCATATATAAATCTATGGCTCAACCCGCCCGCGACCCGCTCGGGGCGGCTGACCCGCTCACCCGCAGCCCGCATAATTGCCTCGGGTCCCGCGGGTTATGGGTCAACCCGCGCATCACTAACTCCTACCAACTCAATCATTGAACACATTATTTATATCAAACATTACACAAAAGCCAAATTCCAATACCCAAGTCTGCTCACTCGTGCACTCCACACTCGATCCTCCAGCTTAACCCGGAAACAGTTCTGTCCCAAATGGTCATTTGCTTTTGGAGGAGCCGAGACCGGAGAGTGAGTGGGATCTCCAAGCCGATTGGAGCGTCAAACAGCGAGTGTACATCAAGTGCAGGCTTCAGCATGTTCTCATCCTCTCGGCGGAAGTGTTGACTGCCTATCTGTTCTGTTATTGGATGGACCGTCTCCTCGGGCTATGGGAGGGAAACCATTGACTATAAGCTGTCTGGGGGATGGGTTAGCAGTGCCGTGTTGCAGACCTCAAAGGGATGTTTTAGAGGCGGCGAAACTTTGTTCTGAGTGCTCATATCCAAAATGTAAATATAACTTGCTTGCATGCGTGTGTTGAGCGGTTTGGGGGTGAAAGTGTCCCACTTGATTAAGCTGCAGAGATACTGAAGTGCATTTATATATTATCTACCATTCTGAATAACAGTGATTAAAGCTACTGAAGCAACAAATTAAATAATGGGTTGATTTGTATGTATACAATCATGCTGTTTGCTGTGCGAGAATGCGTGTCAAACAGCTCACATGTAGCTCTAAGCGCAAATTCAATAAAGAAGATCTTGAGTTGTCATTCACAGCTAAGCGTGTGCACTTCTAGCCAATCTGCAGTCAGCCAATCTGCAGTCAGCCAATCAGGCAGTTGGACTCCGCCTTTAAATATCACTGCCTCACTGCTGTCATTCTCTTTCCAGCATGCAACAAGCAAAGTGTACTCTCTCTCTGTGATCTGTGGCTTACACACAGAGTTTGCAAAACGGCAGCTCATCATCAGCTTTTTTCTGTCAATCATTTTTAGTCAGGGTTTGTTAAGTTGATGTTGTGTTGAGGATTTACCTCACTCCTTCCATGATTAAGGGCTGCTTTCATCAAACACCAGCTGGTGCTACAGCCTAATCCAACAAGCTGACCACATTACTTCCAGATGCAATGGTTGCCTTCATTTCCAGCCCTGCTTTCAACAGTTTGTGCAGCTATCACGAATAGCTTAATGAATCAGCTAATAATGCTGACTACTCTTGCTACTGTTGCTACAGCTAATGCTAACTCCTGTCTGCAATAGTTTCAGCTAATGCTACCTCTACTCAAACTGCTGCTAACATAACTACTAATAATTACAGCTATTGCTACTAAAACTGTTGCTATCATTACAGCTCATGCTACAGCTGCTACACCAAGACTGCCAATAAGTACAGCTAATGATACATTTACTCAGGCTACTGCTAATCATGTCAAATACAATGTCAACTGCTGCAGTCATGAGTCAGCAAATTCTGCTAAACTGCCTTGCTACTACAGCTTCAGCTAATGCTGCTATTATGACTGTAATCATTATAGCTATGCTACGTCAAACTGCTGCTGCCATGAGGTCAGTCATGAGTCGGCTAACACTGCTGACTGCATTGCTACTACAGCTTCAGCTAATGCTAATGCATTGCTACTACAGCTTCAGCTAATGCTACTTTTACTCAGTCTACTGCTATCATGACTGTAAACATTACAAGTATACTACTTCAACTCCTATCATGAGGCTAGTATTGAGTGTGCTTATGCTGCGTCTGCATTGCCACTAGGCAGCTTTAGGAAGGATGGAGAAGAGTGAACCATCTCATTGTATTATGAAAAAAAAGAAGAAAAAAAAAAGAAGCGATGTTTATGCTTCAATTGCTTTGCTATTACTGCTAAAGTCAGCTAATGCTATTTTACTGCTATTTGAACTACTGCTGCAAACATGAGGTTAGTCATGAATCGCTTATAATGCTGACTGCATCGCGACTGCAGTTAATGCTACTTTTACTAAAGCTGCTAACATGTCTGCTATCATTACAGCTAATGTAATTTTACTCAGCTGCTGCTATCATGTGCTAAACATTACAGCCATGCTGCTTCTGCTGGTGCCATGAGGTCAGTCACGAGTCTGCTAACACTGCCGTCTGTATTGCTTCTACAGCTTCAGCTACAACTGCTGTAAAAAGCAAGGCTGGTCATAAGCCTGCTAACACTGTCGACTGCATTTACAACTAATGCTACTTTCAACTGCTGCCAACATGATGGTCATGTTAATGATAAAGTTGCAGTACTAAATTGCTGCCATCATTTCAATGTTCATGTTAATGCTAAAGTTGCAGCACTAAATTGCTGCCATCATCTCAATGTTCATGTTGATGCTAAAGTTGCAGCACTAAATTGCTGCCATCATCTCAATGTTCATGTTGATGCTTAAGTTGCAGCACTAAATTGCTGCCATCATCTCAATGTTAATGCTAAAGTTGCAGCACTAAATTGCTGCCATCATCTCAATGTTCATGTTGATGCTAAAGTTGCAGCACTAAATTGCTGCCATCATTTCAATGTTCATGTTGATGCTTAAGTTGCAGCACTAAATTGCTGCCATCATCTCAATGTTAATGCTAAAGTTGCAGCACTAAATTGCTGCCATCATCTCAACGTTCATGTTGATGCTAAAGTTGCAGCACTAAATTGCTGCCATCATCTCAATGTTCATGTTAGTGCTTAAGTTGCTGTACTAAATTGCTGCCATCAACACGATGGTCTCCATATGCTAAAGCTCCTCACTGCATGCTTCTACTGCTCAGATAATGCTAGTCGTTCTTCAACTGCTACTAACATTGACTGCTGATCATGATTAGGCTAAAACTGCTGACATTGTTTCTGCAGTCAATGCATGCTAGTGCCATCATGATGATCATGCTAATTATGTCGACTGCATTCCTAGGCTACTGCATTTATGCTACTCATTCTGCAATTGCTGGCAAAATGTCTGCTAATTATGATGCTAATGATGTGGACTACATCGCTACCACTGCTATAGTCGGCTAATGCTGCTCGTACTAAAATTCCTGCAAACGTGCCGATCATGAACATGCTAAGTTACTACTAGTGCAATGGCCACTACCTCATTAAAACTGCATTCATTCATTGAAAGCGATATCACGCTAAGTCATTTATCAGCATTCATTGATATTCTGCTTTGTGATTCTTTTTCCATGTCCGGCTTAATGCATGGTGATGGGATGCCTAATGCCGATGGGGATGAGTGCTGTTCACCTTGGATACTGGGAAAGTCAGGTTTGCAGGCCTCGTCTGTTCATCAATGCAGACTTCCACTGAGCTATTCACCTCGGTGGCATACATGCCAATACCTAAACATCAGCTTCGTGTTGGCCGGGCAGCCTTCCATTGCCGGCTAAATCTATGTGGCCGTGTAGCCTTCCATTGCTGGCAAAATGTCTACGACCTAGCTGGTCATCTATGCTGCACGTCATTGTTGTAGAGAGAGGGAGAGGTCATGCTATGCTGCACGTAATTATCGGCAAAATTTCTGCTAAATCAGTGGTGATTTTCATCAGACATCTCATGCGCTTTAGCCATCGCTGGTTGCACGTTTTAGTCATTGCTGACTACATTTCTGCTAAATCAGTGGTGATTTTCATGAGACATCTCATGCGCTTCAGCCATCACTGGCTGCACGTTCTAGTCATTGCTGACAAAATTTCTGCTGACCTGGTCGGTCATTATTTACTAATTCTATTCTCATTAATTGCTATATGGCCATTCCATGGGCTTTAGCCATCGCTGGCTGCACGTTTTAGTCATTGCTGACTAAATTTCTGCTAAATCAGTGGTGATTTTCATAAGACATCTCATGCACTTTAGCCATCGCTGGCTGCACGTTTTAGTCATTGCTGACCAAATTTCTGCTAAATCAGTGGTGATTTTCATAAGACATCTCATGCACTTTAGCCATCGCTGGCTGCACGTTTTAGTCATTGCTGACCAAATTTCTGCTAAATCAGTGGTGATTTTCATAAGGCATCTCATGCACTGTAGCCATCGCTGGCTGCACGTTTAGTCATTGCTGACTAAATTTCTGCTGACCTGGTCGGTCATTCTTTACGAATTCTATTCTCATTCATTGCTTATGGCAATTCCATGTGCTTTAGCCATTGCTGGCTGCTTTTTTCTGAGCAAGTGGTCATTTCTCAAGCCATTCCATGGCTCTCGCATTGTTTAGCCATTGCTGGCTAACTCGGCTCATGTTGAGCCATCCCAGGTTTATTCTGTGACTCGGTAGTCATTTCATAAGTCATTATATGGCTCTCGCATCATTCTAGCCATTGCTGGCTAGTGGGCCATTTCACGGGTGTAACTTTCCTCTTTAAACTCTTTTCTTTATTTTGGGGCTTTCCTTCCTATTCTATCTATGCACGTTAAAATGCAACGGAGTCTAATTGCTGTCAGCCAATCAGTGATTGGGTTTCATTCCATCAAATGGAAGGAAATTATTAAAGTCTTAAAATTATAATAAATCTGTTAATAATTTCTATATGCATGTATGGTTGGATAAAGGTCATGTCAACAGATAAGTACGTTTTAAGTGGCAGTGGCTCTAAGGACTCACTAATCCTGAGACAGACGAGCCATGGGTAAAGATTTGTGTAAGCAAGTACTTTTCCACTGTGTGACATGAACTTTAGAAAACTGCATATTGTAGGAGATTAGAAAAGTAGCATCTAACCTGTCATTTCTCCTTTCAGTCAGCAAGCATCACAGGAATTACTCAACTTTAACATCAAGCCACATGTTCAAAATATCACTGCCTCTAACCTGTCATTCTCCTTCAGTCAGCAACCAAGCAACCCACCTCCAATGGGTTTCTGCCAGTTGGCGTCAGGAATTACTCAGCTTAATCATTAAGCTACATGTATCACTATAGCTGTTCTAGCTTACACTTGTTTTAGCTCCTGCTCATTTGATTTTGCTATTTTGTCTCATCTGTTTAAGGAAATAGGTAGCTGATATATTGCACTTTTACCTTAGCGCTAGGTATACTCTCGGTTGCTTGTTTTTGCAGAAAATGCACTTAAGACTTCTGGTGATTAGTAGTTTTCGTTCCCTACCTAATGTGCACTTATTGTAAGTCGCTTTGGATAAAAGCGTCTGCCAAATGACTGTAATGTAGCCGGATTATCCCATATTTCATCGAATTCTGGCCATTCCTTTACAATAGGAATACTTCAGCGTTGTAAATAATTTTACCTCTTCAGGTTGGTGGTCTTCTGTCCCTATGCCATTGCCTTGTTTATTTATCCTGATTCTGTTATCAGCTTAAACACTCCAACATGCCTTAAGTACAGTTTCATCTTCAGCTGCATATAGCTGGTGGTGGTGGTTTCTCACGTCATTAAAATTCAAGTAATTGCCGGCCTTTAAGGCCTCTAGCTTTTAATTGCCATCTTAAAATCTGCTGTCATTGTTAAATCACGCTCTAGTCCTCTACATTTTCTATTGGACCACTGGTCATCACGAGCCGTCCTTCTCGATCCTAGTCGCGGTGCGGCTCCACACAGCGGTGGACATCGCTTTAGGACTCCTGAAGTGCAGGAATCAACAGGTTATTTCATTTCAGGTCTCACCTGACACGGTAAGACGTTTTGGGGGGTTCTCCCTATTCAGCATATCTTATACATATGTACGTTGCATATGTACGATAAATGTCAACGGAGTCTAATTGCCAAATATGTTTATTGAATAATAAAATGTCTTAAATAAAATTCTCATTTACAACAACTCAATCTCTCTCTTATTGAAATGTAGCTCTAAGCGCAAATTCAATAAAGAAGATCTTGAGTTGTCATTCACAGCTAAGCGTGTGCACTTCTAGCCAATCTGCAGTCAGCCAATCTGCAGTCAGCCAATCAGGCAGTTGGACTCCGCCTTTAAATATCACTGCCTCACTGCTGTCATTCTCTTTCCAGCATGCAACAAGCAACCCACCTCCATCCCCAAACTCCACCATGCCTCAATCGTCTAGAGTTGAGAAGGAAGGAGGTTCTCTGCACTGCCACCACCAGCGTCTAGACTCCGGGGGGGGTTCTCCCTATTCAGCATATCTTATACATATGTACGTTGCATATGTACGATAAATGTCAACGGAGTCTAATTGCCAAATATGTTTATTGAATAATAAAATGTCTTAAATAAAATTCTCATTTACAACAACTCAATCTCTCTCTTATTGAAATAGCCTAGGCCTATGAGAAATACAGCATCTAATATACAACGTGACATGCAGGAGTAGCGAGTGATTGAGCAGGCACGAGTGAGGAAACGGAATGTGGCTGTCAGTCCAGCCTTGATTCCTCTAGACGCCCATATAATCCTCTCCTCCTCGCTCGGAGGCGGGACTAATGCGCGAGTGGAGGACGCAAGTGGAGTGAGCGAGTGGGGAAGTTTGGGGTATTGGAACATATTGGAATGTGGCTATAGAGTGACAGGGTAGCTGGGCAGTCTGTCTGAGAGTCTGGGAGTGGGAGTGGAGATAGCAAAGCCTGCTGGAGATGGGGAAAACCCGGCTGGAAGGCTGCACCTATCACAAGTGGTGGAAAAAGTACTCAAATGTTTGTACAAAAAAACTCATTATGCAGAATGTCCTATTTCAGAAGTTTTCAAATGTATAAAAATATTTTGAAAATAGCTACTGTACAAGCTCACAATGCGTCACAACGCATTGTGAGCTCGAAGATCGGCTATTTTCAAAATTGTCAATGTAAATATGTCTGAAGTGGTTTTACAAAGTAACTAGTACCTAAAGTTTTCAAATAATTGTAGTGGAGTAAAAGGTACAATATTTGCCTCTGAGATGTAGTGGAGTAGCAGTAAAACTACTGAAAATTGGAAACACTCCACTAAAGTAAAAAATACCTCAAAATTGTACTTAAGTAACAGTACTTGAGTGAATGTACTTAGTTACTTTCCACCACTGCCTATATCAGCTCCCTGAAACAACCTGCACAATCAATCGTCTCAAAAAGGCAAGCGCACCTGCAGGCTGCAGCCCATCACACACACACACATACTGTAGATATCGCTTCTGTCGGGTGGAAACCTCATAGCCTATGTCCAAAACTGTTACTTTTTCAGGATTCAAATTTAAAAGCAGCAAAGGTAGCAGATTAGATCTACAAGCTCAAAACGGGTCGCTTCGGAGTTCCACAATGCATGATGCACTCATAGCATATAACACTAACAATACCGAACGTTATTTAAAAAGGAAATGGCATCCTATTCCAACACAGAAAGAGCTGAGGGAGATAAATAGAGAGGGAAAACGTTTATTGCTCCCCGGAGGGAAATTCAGGCGTCGTAGCAGCAGACAGCAGTGAGAATGAAACACAAAAGAGGTACAGCCAGGTGTAAGAGAAAGAGTCAAAAACCAAACTAAAGAGAAATAAGAATACAAATGAATAATGAAATAAAACACTGAGCTGCTGGCCCTATATATAACAGGATCTCTGAATAAATTAACATAATGTGTAGTCTATCAATACATAAATGTACAGTGTAGAATTACATCTATCACTATCTATGACTATTGCCAGTGAATATATGAATGTATACAGTAAGTACAGTCTATCAACTCTTACTATCCCTTACGAAAGAAAAATATATTGCAATATATTGGAAAATATCATGCGATATATTTGGCAATATATTTCCATATATGAGATTTAGTATTTATATTTTCCAATATATTGCAATATATGCATAGACCATATATGTATATATATTGATATATATAAAAATATATATTGCAATCAATACCAAAAAGGGAACTATATTTTTACATGTAATAGTTTGTCTTTATATGCTCCAATATACCACAATATATGCATGTGCCATATATTAATATATATAGTGCCATATATGTATATATATAGTACCATATATAAAAATAGTTATACATATAGATTTTATACTTTCCAAGGCATAGCTATATAGCCTAAAGAAAATACAGTGAAGACAAAAATGTGCATTACACAAACAGCTTTATTGAGACCGACAGTTGCAGAGACCACATTCACTGTGTGTGTGTATAAAGATTACAATATTATGCTATTAATAGATTTATTTCTTGACAATTGAAATGTACTTTTCCCTTAATTTTTCAATCCTCCACACTGGATCTTGGAGGTATACATGCATAGAGGCTTGCATATTGTGGCAGATCAATTAGCATACATTTTCTTTTGAACAGTGTCACATCAAATATCTGTTTCCTGCCCCGGAATTCCCTTTTCAGACCAACTACATTGTCAACATTAATCAGTGTACTATATGATCTATCATACTTTCTTCCAAAAGCAAAGCATTTTCTGTCACCATGTTGCTCTACTACAATGTAATAGTATACAGTGATTATGTGTCCATTCTGCAACAGAACAGTGAAGCTGTTCCTTTTCACTACCCTTGTGAACTCCTGTGAGTAATACAGCTCTCCCTTGACTAGAAGTCGACGGAATATTTTCACAACTGTATCCGTGGTGACTGAAAGTTGCTCTCTTATGACCAGTGTCTCTTCACTAGAAAGTTTTCGAGAATAATGCAAACCAAGGGTAACAAGTTGATCACCTACTCTTTCAAACTGCTTCAGTCTTTTTCGGCCAGTTAAGTTATTAAATAGCTGGATGCATTGAGGAACAGCATTTCTCAGTGCATCATTTCTCAAAAGAGGCAATATTTGTCTATATGTGAATTGTTTCATTATCTGCAAAGGAACAAACTGAGTGCCATGAAACATTTTCAGTATTTCACCATTAAATGACTCGAAAATATACCCAGAATGAGCCCACAAAGGTCCCCAATTCCTGACAGATTCTGGCAAATGAAGACATAAATGTACATTAAATGACACATGGGTCTTTCCATACAGTGTTTCAAATTGTTTGACAAAATCTTCAACAAGTTTATCACATTTTTGTATGTCCTCTGTTGTAATAATGTCTTTGCAAAGTAAGAACATAAATGTGACAAGGACTAACCAGTGCTGGTAAAATGCCTGGGGCAGAATTCCTTTAAGCACAAATATACTATAAAACAGTAACCAGTTCTGCCATTCTGAAGCCTTCCAAAACTTCCTATGCTGAAGAGATCGGGGCACTCTTGTGATATTGCAAGGAGGCTTAATTAGCAAGAGCTGTTTATCAAGTTCATTCACTTTAGTGCCAATGTAATATGGCTTCTCATGGTTCTCACTGTCCAGCCACATGCTTGCCATTTGGCGAACTACACCAAGATGTATATTATGCATATGGTCAGGAGGCATGCCAGATATGATGTCAAAGTGTGGAATCTTTATCAGACATGTGGGCCCTTTAACACCCCTCACAGATTTTTTGGTATGTAAAGCCTCTCTTGCGTCACTTATGGTTGAAGCGTGGTCCCTCTTAGGAACATCTTTGTATGGGTATACCCTGACAGTGCCATGACCCTTCTCAACTTGTTCACCGGGATGTAAACAGAGGCTGCATCCATAATGACCATTAAACTGGGTCATGTTTTGAAGTATGGGCCTAGCTACCGAATCACACATCATAAGAGCTGCCACAACTCTACATTGTTCCAAATTGCCGTTTCTTGTTATCTTAAAGCCCACAGTTGACAACATCTGACACTCTAAAGTGAATGGCTTTAAAAATGTATTAACATTCGGCTTTTTATCACCAAACCACAAGCCAAAAAGTAGAACATTTTCTTTGCGCACAGGGTAAGGAAGCTCATTTACAATCCCATATAATGGCCAAATACTATATTGTGATGATTTGAAAACAGGCACTCCATCACAGTTGAGTGTTAAGGAGAATCCATGACTACAGTCAAGCAGGCCTCCAATTTTGTTCAGATTATTGTACATTTTACCACTTCCAATATCTTCATAAATTTCAGAATTACATGTGCCATCTCTTGACTTGATACAATGTGCAATATCTTCCCTTTTAAGAAGATGTTCCAACTGTGTTTGGATTGGTAAGTAAATAAAGAAGTTTCCATTCTTCAGCGAGCTGTTTTTATCCCATGTTGTGTTGCATACAACACATTGTCCTTCACTATCCTGGTCACCGATGTAGTACTCACAGTTTGGACAATATATGTGACATTGTAGGTGACCTTCTACCGGCTTAAGCTCTTTTAAGAACAGATACTTTGAGGTTAAGTGTGTGTTTTCTGGACAGTGAATATTGATCAAATCTAGGAGATCAGAGAGAGCCATGCCTGTGAGTCCGTGTCTCAAAACAAATGAAAGTATAAGTAAAAAACTCTGAGCTTGAGTTAGTCGTGAACCAGTGTAAAGTGGCTCTTCGTTTTCCAGAGGAAACTGTTCATGACTCTCTTCTCTAAAGTGTGATTCCTCATTTACTGACTCATCAGGGCTATCTTCAAATAAAAGGGAATATTCTTCTTCACTTCCAATAATGGATCCAAGACTGTCATCAGGAATAAAGTTACTGGTATTTGGTGACGCTTGGCTGCAATTAGGTTCATCATTGAAGTGAAGTTCACTCTCTGTGGAACATTCATCCTCAAACAAGAGTGGGGAAGTAGGACATCTGGGAATAGACTCGCCGCAGTCAGCATGCAGGCTCTGTATATGGAGAAAAGAAAAAACAAATTCTGATTAGAAATGTTATTTGACTTTGTTATTTGACACACACACACACACACACACACACACACACAGTGCTCCTAGGCCATTGCGATGGTGAATGTGACAGGGAGTGCAGACTTCAAGGTGTAAACAGGGGAACCCAGGTCTATGTAATGGGAACATTACAATCATAGACATAAACAGAGAAGATGCCGTGTTGGCGTTGCTTTCCATTGAGCGATACCTCAATGTCACTGCCATATCAAGGCCTGCCATGCCTCTGAATGCATACATATGTATAGCACGATGTATGCCGTGCCATGTATGCACGAGCGGTAGAAGGCGGTAATCAAAGCCAACCATGGACTTTATAGGTTTGGGCCTCTATGGCGGCAACATTGAGATACAGCCCCAGTGCATGGTCAATGTGATATCTAGTCTTTTTTTATGTCTATGAGGACAATCAGTGAGGGAGCAAACAGGTGAACCAATTTTTTTTATCAGTGAGCAGTAAACAGACACCATGCTAATGCTTCCTCCGACACTTGCCAACCACTACTTTTCAACTGACATCAGGTAGCTTCACCAGCACGCTCCGCCCTGACTAGCGGTGCAGCGACCAGGAGTCAGGACACAAGCTAGCTTCCCACCCACAGACAGCCATATGTTCAAGTAAACACCACATATTGGAAACTAAACACCACACAGTTCAAACTTACACAGACTTCGGCTCCTCCGGCTCCTCCCGATTCACTTTGTTGTCCGCTGAGAGGAGTCCATGGTTCGGACTCATCATCAGTTACCTAAAGAAACAAATTACAAAATAAAAACCCATAGATAGTTTACAAGCCAACCTGCATGTTACCAAGATGTAACATGGCTAGTTTTTAAGATGTTTTTAAAATACAACATGAAATGTAATGTACACTATACTTACGACAACAGGAGTGACATCATGTGCATCTTCAGGGCCACTGTCAGAGTCGTAGTGAGAGGAATTCTCATTTAGGTTCTGTAAATAAGAATACAAGGTCTTGATTAACTTACAATAATTATAATTATTATCCCCCCAAACACATATTTTACCATATGTATCCAATCACCTGGCTTTAGAGTTCCCCTTTCTGTTTTGACCAGGTTTTCCAATCGTTAAATACAGACTTTAGGCTGAAGCATTTGACAATTGTGAGAGCCAAGTGTCTGTTTAAGAGGCTATAGGCCGGATTCTTGCTGAAGTTTATAGTATTGCTAAAGTATACATTGTTCAACTGAACACCACACAGTTGAAACTTACACAGACTTCGGCTCCTCCTGATACACTTTCCTGTCCACTAAGAGGATTCCATGGCTCAGAATCATCAGTTACCTAAAGAAACAGATTACAAAATAAAAATCCATAGATAGTTTACAAGCAACCTGCATGTTACAAAAATGTAACATGTCCAGTTCTTAAGACATGTCTAAGAAAAAAACTAAAATGTACGTACACTACACTCACCATAATGTGGCTGACATCATGTGCATCTTCAGAGGAGCCATTGTCAGAGTCGTAGTGTGAGGAATTTTCATTCAGGTTCTGTGTTTAAGAAAATAATACAAAGTATTGATTTACCTTTGTTACATGCACAGTCGCCAGCCACCAACAGTCGCCATCAATAGGATGTTGCATATAGCACTTTTTTCCCCCACACACACACACACACACACACACACACAACCTAGGCTATCTGATGTACTCTACAACTAAATTTATTAATTTACACTATGTGCTCAAACAAAAATGCTCAACAAAACGATACCAGCCTAAATCAAATATGTTAATATTGCTCTTTAATGTTAGTGGTACAGGCCAGATTCTTGCAAAAGTTGAAAGCATTGCTAAAGAATACATTATTCAACTAAAAATCTCACAGTTGAAACTTACAGAGTCTTCTGCTCTTGATAAACTTTGTCCACTGAGAGGAACCCAAGGTTGAGAATCATCATCAGTTACCTAGAAAAAAAGAAAAAAGACAAAACTGAACAAAATAAACAAAAATGAACACCCATACAGTCTACAAACCAATCTTCACGTTAAGATGTAACATGCCAACTCCACAATATATTTTTTAAGACAAAACCTAAACTATACTGAACACTAAATCTGCACAATTAATGACTGTACTGTAAATACTGTAAGTGTATTATAACATGGATCATGCACACAGAGCATGAGATGGTTTTGTCTTGTGTTGTAAATCCAGCGCACAGCTTTCTCTGGCAGTGGTGCAGTCCACCCCTCTGCCAAAGCACAAACACATTGTGCTTTTTTTTTGTGGGCATTAAAACTTGGGGCCTATGTTCGCATTATTAAAGCAGACAGTAACCAGATGTATAGCTAGATATTACTTCTTCATTTATAAAAAGTAATATTGACATTGCAATATTAAACACCATTATCACACATCGCAGAATTCACTCACATTGTGCAGGCCTTTTGTACACTATACTTGCGGTAAAGTGAATGACAGCATCTTCAGAATCATTGTCTGAGTTACATTATGTATCACAACTATCTTGCTAACTACCACTTAAACCCCATTCATTGTTGAGTGGAGTGCCTCAGTGCTCCATAATGGTGACTTTTCTGTATCCGCTCTACATTAAATATCTATAGCCGATCGACAAGCTCACATTTGGGAGCTTGTTGATCTGCTAATTAAAGTTTTCCAGCAGCTGAAACTTACATTGACCTCTTCTGTAGTTCCTGATGATGGCTCACTTAGGGGGATCCAGGCATCAGAACTGGCATGGGCTCTTGGCTAAACAAAAGAGAGGGCGGTTTCAACGTAATGACTGCAAAAAGAATGACCAAAATCTGTATCTTGACGACAGTCTAAAAAAGCATATTGCAAGATCACTCACAATATTGTCATTGGCAAAATGTACTCTTAGGCTACACATATTTCAAGATATTGATGAAGACCTCGGTTGCTGGAGATGCATCTGGCAATACAATAGTATTTGTAATAAAGAACAACAAACGTGGTTTTATTTTGTTACAAGTAGGATGTTCTGGCTACATACAGCACAGCACAAGTAAGGTCTAGTTTTACATTTACATGTTTAAAGTTCATGACTTACCAGATCCTGGTTTGTCTGATCAATCTTGCTCTCTCTCATTGCTTTCCTAGGTGCAAGTGATAGAAAACACTGATTCATATTTATCTTTGGAAACACCAAAGGATTTCAATGTTTCCCTCAAGAGCTTGTGGGTGCCCCTCTGAGGAAATACATGCATCTATGAAATAAAAATGCTACCGTGACCTGATCATATCAATAGATGCAAAATGATAAATGGTGTAAATAAGGGGTCTTCAACGTTTTCAGAGCAATGACCCCTTGGCTGGGAGAGAGAAGAAGCAGGGACCCCCACTACATATTGTATAACATTTTGTTGTAAATTAAACATTTAGACAGCTTCATAGACTTTGACAGCATTATCATCAGTGTATGTTCGATTAATGTGTATTTACAGACATTTAATCACTTGAACCGTCAATATTTAGACCTCTAAACCAAACCTCTTTACCAAAAATAGCAGATCTACAAGCTCAGTGAGCTTATAGATCTGCTATTTTTGGCTAATGTTCCACTCAGAATAGAGATGCTGGGGTTCAAGTGGTTCATGTAAAAAACATGATCCTATAATCACACAAAGATTTGGTGGCCCCCTGTAGTAACTCTGGCAACCGCCTAAGGGTCCCGGACCCCTTGTTGAAGACCCCTGGTGTAAATGCTAAATGCTAGTAGAAGATAGTAGCTGCAAATAATGTTGTCATCCCAAGTTGCCTTTCTTTGGCTAGGCAACATCATGGCTAGAGTCACATTCAAAGCATTTAAGTAAAAAAAATAACTATCCCCTATCATCCCTGCCTCAAAATCAGTTTGCAACAGATAGTTAGCGTTAACATTAGCCATGGATCACACGACGCTCGTCCGTCATGGATGAACTTCAACCTGGTGTTTGCACTTTCTCCATTTACGGCCAGTACATCTAAATAAATGTTCATATTTCAACTATAAAGTGCTGACCTCATGGCAACGGATGTTATAATTGTGTTCGGGCCCTCAGACGTACCCGTATATTACGTATTGTTCAATACAAATAATAATAATCCGATCGGTGGTTATTTTCTCATACAGTTAAGATGTATCAGAGTGCAATACAACTCTAAACCGATAGGGTCGCGTAGTTGAAAGCATATGAAGAAAATGGCCACCAATCGGATTAAAATGTTTTTTATTGAACAATATGGAAGATACAGGTACTTATGCGGGCCCGAGTAGAATTACAACATCCGTGGCCATGAGATTAACACTTTATATTTGAAATCTGAACGTTTATGTAGATGTACGGACAAAAGGGCAGAACGTGCAAACACCAGGTAGAAGTTCATCCACGACAGTAATGTTTCAGGGCTAGCATTATCATGTTCTGTATAAATCAGAACAAAATACTAACCTTTTTTTCCATAATCGTCTTGTTCTTCTTGGAATATCCGTTTGATCAGAACCCGGGAGAATATATTTCCTTTTCAATCGGACTCGGTCCATTTTCTACGTTTGTCTGTACTCTACTCTGTATGTTATAGCATTTGTTGTTTGTTTGTCGACGTCGACGAGACTGCTAGCTAGCTGGTAGCTACAATAGTAGGACTACTTCGACCAGAATGCTTAGCGCGACTGGCGCATGCGCAGAAACATCGCCCCTCCGTGCCAGCCAATCATAGGACGGCACTCGCGCAAAGGACGGCGGTCGCGCATGCGCAATTCTTAAGCGGGAGACTGGGAGAGCGTTTCGAGCGGGCGAGGCGGTAAACAAACACAGCAGCTGGGAAGCAGGACAAATAACAAGAACCGAAGGAGGCATTACAGTAAAGTCATTTTCTTTTGCAAAAATGTCAAAATATAGGTTTGCCCTTGTTAGCTGGGCGAAGGGACCTGACAAAGATAAAACCAGCATCATTCCCACCAGCTGGATAATTGATTTTGACCCAACTGTGGCAGTAGATACTGACCAAACATTTCTGGTGGAATGTCGTACAACCAACAGCAAGAAGCCGACTAATGGATGGTTTGTCGAAGATGCTGTTGTTCTTCAGTTAGCAGGCAAGTCTTTACACACACTCACACTTATTTTACTTATTTCCTTTATTGTATTAGCATACAGCAACATAATGTTGGTTCTGTTTATCTACCAAAATGTGTGTCCCATATTTGACTGTTTTACAATGGCCAAATAGCTTTACATTACCCATATTTGCATGGATAGTTTTTAAAGAGGCAGTGCCATGATTGTATTTCCCCCTATAGCAGTAGTTTTCAACCTCTTTCATAACAAGGACCATTATTTAGTTGGCATTATAGCCATGGAGCCACCATTTGATGCATTACTTAATTAAGTAATGAAGATGTTTAATATTAATTTAACTATTGAGAGTGTAAAATTAAACCAAATGGACCCGTAAGGTCACAATCTCATCAGTTACAGATCTGTAAGGGTCCATTTGGTTCCCTAACTATCCACCTTTTAGCTGGGGACCACCTGAAACACCCCCATGGACCGCTGGTGGTCCCCGGACCACTGCCCTATGACATGATCTTTGGGTACAAAGGAACATTTATTTTGTTTAAAATGTACAGGAAGTGTTAAGTTTGTTGATGAGTATCACTACAAGGTCTTTTTCCATTGGCCTTTTTGACATACAAGCTTTAAGCTTACAGAAAGAAAACAAATACTCAGGGAATACCTCTTTCCCCAGTATAACAGGTTTACAGGACTAAAATCAATTCCATAGACAAAGAATTCTAAAAATGGGACACATAATTATTTATATTTTTTATTATGTAGTATTTATTCATTGTAGTGGTGTTGATTTTTGGCATTAAGAAAATCTTTCCTTCTATATGAATGTAGAAAAAGAGGCTACACTCAGAGCTGCTGAGAAGAACCTCCATCCAGAGACACTGCCGGGCAAGAGGGCGAGGAAAGGAAGAAGCCTAAACTTCGATGAAGATGCCAGTGGCGATAAACCCTCTGGCTCTGGAAATCCAAAACCGGTAATTAAACAGCAGAGATTGATGTCACATTAGGCATCATTTGTGTATTGGATTATCCATGATTAAATTATACAAATGAACATCTTTGCCCTATAGAAAAAGGCCAAAGTTGTTGCCCAGAGACAGGCGGAGGAGGAACTACTGTCAGACAGCATTGAGGACTACAGTCAGTTCAGCCCCAGTCCAGACCGTCCAGCAGAATCATCAAACAGCGACCTTACCAGAGACCTGCAGAGCCAGATAAAGGCCTTGCAGAAGGAAAACGCAAAACTGAGGAACATGGTAGTTAAAGGCAAGTATCGAGTAACATATTTGTCACTCACTTTCACAGGTATAAGCTCACAGTCTGTATCATCATTATACTGATTGTAGCTCACAGTCTGTATCATCATTATACTGATTGTAGCTCACAGTCTGTATCATCATTATACTGACTGTAGCTCAGTCTGTATCATCATTATACTGACTGTAGCTCAGTCTGTATCATCATTATACTGATTGTAGCTCACAGTCTGTATCATCATTATACTGACTGTAGCTCAGTCTGTATCATCATTATACTGACTGTAGCTCAGTCTGTATCATCATTATACTGACTGTAGCTCAGTCTGTATCATCATTATACTGATTGTAGCTCACAGTCTGTATCATCATTATACTGACTGTAGCTCACAGTCTGTATCATCATTATACTGATTGTAGCTCACAGTCTGTATCATCATTATACTGACTGTAGCTCAGTCTGTATCATCATTATACTGACTGTAGCTCAGTCTGTATCATCATTATACTGACTGTAGCTCACAGTCTGTATCATCATTATACTGACTGTAGCTCACAGTCTGTATCATCATTATACTGACTGTAGCTCAGTCTGTATCATCATTATACTGACTGTAGCTCAGTCTGTATCATCATTATACTGACTGTAGCTCACAGTCTGTATCATCATTATACTGATTGTAGCTCACAGTCTGTATCATCATTATACTGATTGTAGCTCACAGTCTGTATCATCATTATACTGACTGTAGCTCAGTCTGTATCATCATTATACTGACTGTAGCTCAGTCTGTATCATCATTATACTGATTGTAGCTCACAGTCTGTATCATCATTATACTGACTGTAGCTCAGTCTGTATCATCATTATACTGACTGTAGCTCACAGTCTGTATCATCATTATACTGATTGTAGCTCACAGTCTGTATCATCATTATACTGACTGTAGCTCAGTCTGTATCATCATTATACTGAGTGTAGCTCAGTCTGTATCATCATTATACTGATTGTAGCTCACAGTCTGTATCATCATTATACTGATTATTACTGTCTAATGAGCCGTGTGTACAAACAAGCATGATATACTCTACATCCATGAAGGTCAGTCTCAGTCCTATCACTTGTTCCTGTTCCGATGTGTTTATTTTAAGTCAATTGATTTGTAGCTCCTTGGACAAGTTCAGCTCTAAATGGGTTAATATACTACACTGGAGATGTGGTTTTCAGACACGTATTGGCCTCCATGGTTGCTGTCTGTATAATCTTGTACCACTTTCTTTTCTCAGAAATTCCAGCTTTGTTGGTGGACGTGCGGAAATTAGTCAACATCAAAAACGCCACCGATGCTGAGAGTGACGTCTCAGGTGCATGCACACCTCGCAGACCTTCACAAGTAAGTATTTATTAATTGGTACATTTTGAACAAACATTAAAACTTACAGCATTATTAGCATTCTATTGCTTGTGGTGACTTTCTTTGTTTCTTTGCTTATTTTCTTATAAGGTGAGAATCGATGCTGAGAGTGACGGCCCAGGTGAAATGTCCACACCTTGCACACCTTCACAAGTAAGTATTTATTAATTGGTAAATTTCGAACAAACTTACAGCATTCTATTGCTTGAGGCGACTTTCTTAGTTTTTGCCTTTCTTTGCATTCTATTGCGTGTTGATTTTCCTTGTTTCTTTCTTTGATAATATTCTCTTATTATTTTTATTTTTTTGTTTACACAAAGGTGAAAATCGGGACGGATGGAAACATCACCATCTCAGCCCATTGTTGGGAGACAGCAAAGGCGTGTACCACCGCCAATGGGATGGCACGGGTCCTACTGATGGGGCTCTTTGATGTGGATGTCCTCCTGAAGTCGAACCTTAAAGGAGGAGTCAGCAAATTGGATCCCTCTGCTGAGCGTCGGCAGGCTCTCGACCCAGGGAAACTTAAAGCTTTACAAGGTAAATAGTCCTCAGAGCTGGTGCTTTCCAGTTTTGATTGCATCTCTGCCTGGCGGGGGGATTTTTGCTCTGGTTACACAGCGAACCAGACCGGGGGGGTGGTGCTGCGGGGGGTAGGAGGACTGAGTGGGGGGAGGGAAAAGTGAGGAGGGGGAGAGTAATCATTGTTGTTCTGTTCCACAGATGCTGTAGTGAACCAGTTTCCGACGGCCAAGGAAGGTGATGTCAGAAAGTCCATCAACAGTCGAATCTGCGAGCTAAGGCACCAGGTGAAGCGCAAAAGCGTGTGAAGTGAGTGTTATAGCAGATTGAGATGTCGTGTCACTTTTATTTCAGTTTTTCTTTTGTTCCGCAACACGTTTATATCTTCGGTGAAGAACTAAGACGGACTGTTAACCAGACAGACTGTTAACCAGGTTAACGAAAGTTTGTATTTTATTTTTTGGAAAACTGTTTTGA
Source organism: Gymnoscopelus braueri (assembly GCF_963280865.1). Classification (NCBI taxonomy): domain Eukaryota; kingdom Metazoa; phylum Chordata; class Actinopteri; order Myctophiformes; family Myctophidae; genus Gymnoscopelus; species Gymnoscopelus braueri. The sequence goes on from NC_137615.1 coordinate 9,902,458, forward strand.
AAACAGACATTGTTCATTGTGAAAGTGCCAATTGAAGCTACCTATTTTCTTATATAAATGTTCCTAACTTATGGAGACCGGGAACGCATCTGTGTCGCTTTTAGATTTCTTTGGCTGTTAAAAAATAGCAGGTCATAGTGACCTTGTATATCTGCTATTTTTTGAATAGCCAAAGAAATCTAAAAATGACACGGATGCGTTCCCAGTCTTTATGGGTTAATGGATAAGTTCATCTCTCAGATTTTTTTTGTATCTTGCATTTATTTATTATTTGTGCATTTTGTTTAGTTAATGGATAAGTTCATCTCTCAGGATTTTTTTTGTATCTTATTATTTGTGCATTTTGTTTAGTTAATGGATAAGTTAAAGGGTAAGACCACTTTGGTAGAGGTTTGGGTTGTGTAGTTACCTTGCCATGATGTAACTCCAAAGGTGGGCAAGAAATAAAAAATAATTGCTCCATTGATTAGAAATGGATAATTCAAAATATGCTCCTCATTGACTTACATTGTACGGTAAAACAGCTCTCAAAGTCACTCTTTTAGCACATAAACGAACTCAAACAAAGTTGATTCAGACAATATAGAACATCACCAAACCCAGTACTGTTTTTCTTTTAAATAAAAATGGCAACTGCCTGTTGATTTTGCCATTTTTAATAAGTAGAAAACCTGGACTGGATCCGTGGATCCGGATCCAGATCTTCAAATAGTAAAATCAACAGGAAGTTGACATTTTTATTAAAAAAACAAACAGTACTGGGTTTGGTGATGCTCTATATTGCCTGAATCAGCTATGTTTGGGTTCATTTATGTGCTAAAAGAGTGACTTTGAGAGCTGTTTTACCGTACAATGTAAGTCAATGAGGAGCATATTTTGAATTATCAATTTCTAATCAATGGAGCAATTATTTTTTATTTCTTGCCCACTTTGGGGTTACATCATGGCAAGGTAACCACACAACCCAAACCTCTACCAAAGTGGTCTTACCCTTTAATCTCTCTCAGGATTTTTTTGTATCTTGCATTTATTTAGATATTATTTATATTTTATAACCGCACTGCTGAAAGGTTGAACATTGCTTTAATTTATCTTATATATTTTCTGTTGAATTGCACAAAAATGTTACTGTTAATTAAATGCACTGTTAAAAGATTGCACTGCACAACATTGCACTGAGAAAATAAAGATGTCTTTTGATAGATTACCCATTAGTCTGTGTTAATATGTGGTATAAAGGTTTGCACATATAATGCTCATACAGGTTGCAGATTTATTAAGTTAAGATTTGATATGTACTTACATTGTATACGCATGTTCTCATATATGTATACATATATTGTACATACATTTTAGAATATATATGTACATATATTTCACATGTATTTAAAAATATATTCTACCATATATTGCACATACATCTGTACATATATTACACCGTATATTTGTACATATATTTCATGTATATGTTTAAATATAATTTTACATATATTATACCATATATTGAACATGCATATGACACTATATCTGTACATATATTTCATGTATGTTTCCATATAATTTTACATATATTTAAAATATATTCTACCATATATTGCACATACATCTGTACATATATTACACCATATATTTGTACATATATTATACCATATATTGAACATACATATGACACTATATCTTTACATATATTACCAATACATTTTCCCATATAAATCGCAGTACATTATGGTGGATATTAATGAATATAAAATGTAATATATTTTGGGATATATGAACTCATATATTATATATTCATGTTCAATATATTGCAATATATTGAAAGCGGCAATCTTTTGTATATTTTGCAATATATTGCAATATATTACATGCATATATAATGTATTGTATAATATATGTATGATCAATATATTATTCCATGTATTTCCATATATAATATAATTAATTTATATAATATATTACAATATATTACAATATATTTCAAGTAATATATTGGTAAATATATTTTCCTTTCGTAAGGGATCCCTCCCTCGATCCTCCTTTCCTGCTCCCCCTCTCCCTCCCTCCCTCCCTCTCCCTCCTCCCTCTCTCATACTATCTCTCTCTCTGTGTCTGTCTGTCTGTCTGTCTGTCTGTCTGTCTGCCTGCCTGCCTCTGTCTCGCCTGATCTAGCTATAGTCGGACATCACAAACAACCTCCCTCCATCTTTATTTCCCTGTCCCTCTCTCCCTACCTGATCTAGCTTGCCACAGAAAACTAGAACGTTATATAGTATATGAATGTGTACAGCCTATAAAGAGCATTGGCCCATTATATCCCATAACATCCATATACAGTACGTATGCGGAGGGGCCAAGTCATTTGGGTTCACAATAAAAGAAAGTGCACTCTGTGCAAATTCAAATTTAGATTCAGTGTGTGTGCAGTCGGGAAAGCAGATTTGATCTATAGCTTGTTGGAATCTAAAGCTTTTTTTTCCTCTACACAAGAACTTCAAGGCTCAAACATTCATCACAACGTTTGAACCGAAAGAGAATGGGGGGATCCTTAAAAAGACGTAAAAAGAGCTGTTGATCTGGCACTAATGGATCACAACAAAAACAAACAGAGCGACTTCTTCCTTCTCTGCAGAAATACATTCTGTGTATCAGCACTGCAGTCTATGAGTGAATAGAAGTCTCTCAACGGTTATTCTTAACAGGCATCTAAAGAGCCCTGACACATCTCTACACCATTCATCTCTTCCTCTATTCGTCTCTCTCTCTCTCTCTCTCTCTCTCTCTCTCTCTCTCTCTCTCTCTCTCTCTCTCTCTCTCTCTCTCTCTCTCTCTCTCTCTCTCTCTCTCTCTCTCTCTCTCTCTCTCTCTCTCGTCGTCTCTTGTCATCATGGTACTAATGTGCTCATGGTCCAGTGGAGCGCGTTCAGTCCCCATCCTCAACAATGACAGTTGTGCGCGTGGTCATTTCTGGGCAGTGGTGTAAAGTAACCAAGTACATTTACTCAAGTATTGTCCTTAAGTACAATTTTGAGGTATTTTTACTTACTACTGGAGTATTTCCAATTTTCTGTTCTTTTACTCCTACTTCATTACATCGCAGAGGCAAATATTACTTTTACTCCACTACAATTATTAGAAAACCTTAGCTGCTAGTTACTTATAGAACATACAGTAACCACTTCAGCACTATATTTTGGGCATTTGAAAATAGCCGATCTACAAGCTCACAATGTGTCGCATTGCGACGTATTGTGAGCTTGTAGATCTGCTATTTTCAAAATATTTTTATACATTTGAAAACTTGTGAAATGAGACATTCTGTATAATGAGTATTTTTACTTTCAGTATTTTTTGATACCAATACTTTTGTACTTTTACTCAAGTACATTTTGAATTCCAGACTTTTACTTGTAACAGAGTATTTCTATATTGCAGTATTGATACCTTTTACTTGAAATAAAAAACTGTGAGTACTTTTTCCGGCACTATTTCTGAGACTCTTTTTTACACGGTCAGCAAGAGGTACACAAACACGATGAGTTCCACATACAGTACAAACACAGGAACAGCCAAGGTAGCAGCCAGGTTCAATAAGCAAACCGATGTCGAACGATTTCCTCCAGGCTAAAGGAGCCTAATTTATGCTCCGCCGTACGACAGTGTTGCACGCCAGAAATAGCAGACCTACAAGCTCACCACGCAGCACGTCCGCGACAAATTGTGAGCTTGTGGGTCAGCTATTTTCGGCGCGTGACACCGGCGTACAACAAAGTATAATATATATCAGGCTTTAGAGGAAAGCACTCAATTTCAATGGAGCTCAGTAGCTCCAACTGTGTGTGTGTGTGTGTGTGTGTGTGTGTGTGTGTGTGTGTGTGTGTGTGTGTGTGCGTGTGTGTGTGTGTGTGTGTGTGTGTGTGTGTGTGTGTGTGTGTGTGTGTGTGTGTGTGTGTGTGTGCGTGCACGTGTGTGTGTGTGTGTGTGTGTGTGTAGCAGAGAATGTGTTCTCAAGTGGGAGAGAAGGAAAGAGAGAGATTACAGTATATCAAAATATTCCAGAATTAAGTTGAGCTTCACTGCTCCTTTCAGCCTGATTGGCTGCCTATTACTCCAGTGTAGGGCATTCACAGAATAGTCGAATATTCGAATATTCGAATAGCAAACCGACTATTCGACTATCAAACCACTATTCGATTATTCGAAAAGAAAAAAAAAATTAGTGGCTTTTCTAGAGCAGACACGCAGCTGTGAGCTCTGGTGTGACGTCAACTCGCATTCCTTGAGTCAAGTCATCAATGCCATTGAAAAAAAAAAAAAAAAAAAAAAAAATATTTTTTAATTTTTTATTTTTTTTATTTTTTATAATCAAACCGAATAATCGACTATTCGAATACTTTTGGGTCGAATAATTCGAATACCATAAATCACTATTCGTTAATGCCCTACATCCAGTGTGTGTGTGTGTGTGTGTGTGTGTGTGTGTGTGTGTGTGTGTGTGTGTGTGTGTGGGTGTGGGTGTGGGTGTGGGTGTGTGTGTGTGTACGCACGAGAGGGAGACAGAGACAGAGAGAGAGAGAGAGAGAGAGAGAGAGAGAGAGAGAGAGAGAGAGAGAGAGAGAGAGAGAGAAAGAAGTTGTCATCACCCTATTTGGTTTCCATGGTGAGAAACCGACTTCTCTTCTCTTCTCTTCTCTTCTCTTCTCTTCTCTTCTCTTCTCTTCTCTTCTCTTCTCTTCTCTTCTCTTCTCTTCTCTTCTCTTCTCTTCTCTTCTCTTCTCTTCTCTTCTCTTCTCTTCTCTTCTCTTCTCTCCTCTTTTCTTCTCTTTTCTTTCCTATGTGCTTGTTAAGGCTGATTGTATACTGATATACTGAGAGACGGTGGAGGAAACCATGTAGGCACCAACCTGCTCATTAGTATAGCAATCAGGGGTTCAGTATCTTGCTCAAGGGCACTTCGACACTAAGGGGGAGCCCGGGATCGAACCTTCCGTTACCCAAGCGGGCGCTCTACCTCCTCAGCCACTCCACCCCTAGAAAGACAGAAGAATATAATAATAAATAAATATAATATAACAATATTGCATAAAATACATTGTATAACCGTGATGGAAAACAAATGGTGTCAAAAAGGCATCAAATGTGTGTTTGTGCGTGCGTGCGTGCGTGCGTGCGTGCACGCACGTATGCATGTGGCGTGTGTGTGTGTGTGCGTGTACTGTACTGCAGTGGTTCTCAACGTGGGGTTCGGGGACTCCCAGGGGTCCTTGGGGGGGTTCCAGGTGGTCCCCACCAAAGTTAACACATATCACACCACTTTATATGTTGGCTATTCAAAAATAGCAGATCGACAAGCTCACAGCGCATCACTTCGCTGTGAGCTTCTATCTGCTATTTTTGAAAATACTTAAAAAAACGTGTTTAATAAAATCTTCTCCTCTGGGGGTCCCTGGCACAAAACCTTTTCAGATGGGGATCCGCGGCCAAATAGCAATATATCAATTTGGGGGTCCTTGACATGATCAAGTTTGAGAGCCACTGTTGTAATGTAATTTAATAGCTGCAGTGTCACATGAGTGGTTGCAGTAAAGTGAACAGTGCAGTAGAACACTGAATACAGAGATCAGGGTCAGACAGCATGTGGCCCTTGGGAGCCTGTTAGGGTTCCTCGGGGCTCCTGTGGGCTGTTTCTATCCTCTTATTGGCCTGTCTGTCTAGCAACAGCGTCTAGATTCACAGCGAAATGGACCTACTGTATAAGCGTCCATTATTTTAACACTCACAGTCAAACTAACTGAGGATTTTACTGGGACAACGTTCCCGGAGTCGCTGTATAGTTTGACTGCCGACTTGTTCCTCATTATTCACACCGTGACTGTCTCTCGGCTGCGTGTTCCTGTCAGCACACACAGATGAATAACTGCTTTCTTGCCTGGCAATGGGAGATAAAAAAAAAAATCCAGTCTAGGAAAACACGACTGAAGCTTCAAAGTGTTGTTTCTGTACAGTCACATAGCAACAGCCGGAGTGATTTTCCGAGGGGAGTTGCTCAGTGGAGGGTGACATTTACATTTAACAGTTCAGCCATTTAGCTGAACATTTTGTCAGAAGGACTGTGGACTGTGGAATTCCAGAAGGACTGTGGAACTGTGTGCGGCGCTTCGCTAATGTTTTTTCGAGAACATCTTCCACTATAGCGTGATTCGCTATAGCCTACCCATAGCGCTTTCCAGGTTGTCCTCCGATCTGACCGATATGTCTGAGTTTGATTCGTCGGGGGAGGTTGGAGTTCCATACACTAGCCATGTTCAGGGCCCTTCATGCAAGTGCCTTCCTCACTTCAAGATCTTGCTCGGCTGAGCAGTCCAAATGTTTCCCGCTCAACGCAAATGTAGAGTCCTCATTGAGTTAGGGCTCTATAGGAACTCTACACAGGTTCAAATGAGCTTCATGTCACTGACTAGGCTGCAGCACAGTCCAAACGACGCTGAACATTTTTCGCCTTCGGAAGGGCTTGCTGAACAAAAGAAAGTTTGGTAAGGATGCAAGTGTTTTACTGTATATACTGCCTCAGAACTCAACTCTTAGTTCTGGACGCTAGACTCGGTATTCTGCCTAGCAACACCGCGGCTCGCTGAGGCACTGTATACAACGCTGGAGCGTTTTACCACCTGGCTGGACTTCCGCTGTTTATGTTCATCAATCTGCTTTGACATAATTTGTCTCGGAGATTTAGCCATTTCTAGCAACAGACACAGTGGACAAAGTGTGTGCTATCTCTGTCCATTAATTAATAGCCATCTGGTTGTGGTTGTATTCACTCAGAGAGGGATTATCTGCAGCCAACTTTTCTTCAAAACAGTCCACGGTACGTTGCAGACAGACAGGAAATAAATAATATTAATCATCGAGGGTGACCAATCACACACAATGTTGAGCTAAGAAAATGACTACCAAACAAAGTTCTGAACTGCCCAAGTTCTTATGATGTCATTTTGTTTTTATTGATTATCTTATCATTGATTATCTTATTGTCATTTTGCCCATACCCATGCCGAACCATTCAGTTGGTGTATGCTGCAGCCTTAACTCAGACTCAATCTCAAAAACCCAAACCAGGACCCATCACTTAAATCAGATTTTTTTAAATTGTGAAAATACACTATCTATAAGCTGATGCGACACAATATGAGCTTGTACCTTGCTATTTGCTTGTTATTTCCATTACTTTTGACAAATATTTTTATTTTCACCCGGTGATTTCAAAGGGCACAATTATTTTAGCACTTAGCACACCCAGTGACTGCACCTTAGCAAAACAGAACATGATAAACATCTGGCACTCAAAACAAGTGTTATTATTTTAACACTAGTGAATGTTAAAATATAGGATACTGTATACATATTACATTTGTTTATTATGACAAATGTAAAAAGCAAGTGTGCACCCTTGGTTGTGCTACTGAAGGAAAGAGGGATAGAGGGATATTTAATTTGGTAGTGAATGTTAAAAACCGGGAAACTGGGACAATCCTGCATGGCTTAATCTCTCAAGACATATTCTACTAACAGCAGAATCTGTCAGCACCACTGCCCTAAACATGTAGTGTTGTTCTTAGTAGGAATAAACAAAGAAAGGGGAGGCACCAAACCGAGTTCCTGACTGTTACTACACAAAAAGTGAGGTGGTGCCCCAGCAGCACTTTTTTTGTTTTTGTTTACCGAAAGGATTCCCAGATTGATCCTGGCTAAACCGGGACATCTGGTCACCGTATGTTTGTCCCTAAAAGATAAATTCATCTGCAGCCCATCCAGTCCACACACACGACACAAAAAAAACACAAGCAAGGAAGCCGCATGTCAGACACAACAAGATCAACACACATGGTCAACACAAGTCAACAACGAGCGGCAGAAAACACATCATGCAAAACATTTAAATACAAAATAAAATAAATAAATATCTTGCTATCGTTCATATACGCAAATAACATGTATCTGAATTTCTATCTATCTATCTATCTAAAATGACTACTGTCAGTGTTTAATATCCTGACAGTGAAAGGATTGAAGGACTTATAGTGTGGACGTATGTTCTCCTAAGAGACACATGGTAACACTGGCCTCAGGGCATTACAGTGAGAAGGCACTGGACAGGTTGGCTAATGATTCCTTGTGCTTTCTGGGCCACCTGTTTGTTTCTCCCAAAGGAAGCGCACGTCTCTTTGCTGGGTCTCTGTTATCGTGGAGCAAAACGGCTGCCATGTTAAGTGGTCAGATGGGTGGGCCTTTTCAGAGCAGGTTTATTTGAATGATCAATCGATCGATTGTGTTCCGGCTTGGAGCGATGGAACTAACGTTGTACACTTTACGTTCCTAATTATTGGTATCAAAATGAAATCAGAATTTTCAAGGTTTGAAATAAAAAAACAAATATTAATGTTATATTATCATTCAAGTCTTAGTGTTTTACCATTACAGTCATACAGTCTGGGACTCGGAAGCTCTGATCATGATTAAGATATACAGCGGATGTGAAGCCTCCTCCCCACTTCCGTTTCGTCTTTACATGATTCAAAGGTAGAGTAAAATCGCTGTTTTCGCTGGTAAGGGGACAGTAGACGGATGAATTAATTAATTAATTCATGGCAGTGAATGAGTTAATATAGGATATACTGTATACATATTACATTTGTTTAGTATGACAAATGTAAAAAGCAAGTGTGCACCCTTGGTTGTGCTACTGAAGGAAAGAGGGATAGAGGGATATTTAGCTAGCCTACTTACAGTAGAACAGAGCAGGGAACGTGTGTGCACGTGCATGCGTGCCTGCGTGCGTGCCTGCGTGCGTGCCTGCCTGCCTGCGTGCCTGCGTGTGTGCGACTGTGCGTGCACGTTTGTCGCTGTCATCTCTGTCACAAATAAACCTGCTACCTGACATGAGCAGCTGATTAAAATGGATTAAAACATGTTAATTAATTAATAACATTGCACTCATTTTGACAGCCCTAGGACAGTACAACACACATCACTTCCTGCTTAATACTGGTCTTGGAACTTAAAGTGATTTTGATTCTGTCATTCTGTTTTAAATTGTATTTTTTATTAATGCACATACATACCACATACATGCGTACGCACGTCATACAGACACGCATCCTCCATCTATGCATCATCCATCCATCTGCATCCAGTCTCCTCATTGTATTAAAAATGAAAGAAAAAATCAAATCTATACAAAGCAACCAGCCCGCTTGGTTAATCCACCCTCCACCCCTGCCCTCTTCTTGTCACAAAGACACTCAGCAGTGAATTGACAGATAAGTGGTTTCAGAGCATCATGGCCAATATCCTGTTTTGTAATTAGTGTTAATGAAAGACCTGCATGTGCAATCAAGAGATATATATATATATATATATATATATATATATATATATAGAGAGAGAGAGAGAGAGAGAGAGAGAGAGAGAGAGAGAGAGAGAGAGAGGGGGGGCTGTTGCAGATTGCGGGGGCTGTTTGTCTTTAATGAGACATTTGTCTTTTTAGTGAGATATGGAGAAGCAGACAGACAAAGAAAGAAAGACATCCAATAAGAGTTGAAGAGAGATATCAGTTGATTTAATATAAATACGCAGATAGTTTAAAGCCAACCTTTTAGCTTAAGACCCAAAAGAGAGATTAGACGTTTTCCCGGGACCACGTTGTGAGCTTGTTGCTATTTTCACTACTTCTTAAACGTTTTTTTTTTTAAATAAAGGAAATGGTTGTATTTATTGAAATACTTAAAAAAAATGCTGGAATATTTTTAACTTGATGAAAAGTTGTGATTTTTGACATTTATACTTTTTGAAAACGTTTTGGCTGTTTGGGAAACAACAAATATGAAATGATTATTAGAGGCAGAATTGTGTGTGTGTGTGTGTGTGTGTGTGTGTGTGTGTGTGTGTGTGTGTGTGTGTGTGTGTGTGTGTGTGTGAGTGTGTGAGTGAGCGAGCGAGCGAGTGTGTGCGTGTGCGTGTGCGTGTGCGTGTGCGTGTGCGTGTGCGCGCGCTAATGAAAATCCTACCAGTCATACTCTGTAATAGAGAGAGAGAGAGAGAGGATTTAAAGATAGAAGCTTATGGGGGGCATACAGTATAAACTGTCTTCTGCTTTTCTTCCTCCTTTCCCTCATGGTCAGCCTTATTATGCCCTGTCTGTGTACATTATCTCAGCAGGTAAATCCCTCGACAGTGCTGTGACTCTTCACATTAATATCGTTGCTGTCGGGCAGAAACCTCTTATCTCCAAATTCTAACTTTTTGTGTTTTTTTCGTAAATCAATGCCCTACTTGATAACACTACAGCGTCACACAAAAGTATCAAAAGTAGCAGATTTACGAGCACGAAACAATGCGCGA
>NC_137615.1:9917852-9932852 GCF_963280865.1 Gymnoscopelus braueri
AAGGGAAAGTTGGCCTGTTAAAAGTGTCCCCACAAAAGGCCTTGAAATGTCCATAATCCGCTTTAAGAGATAGCCCTCATTATCCCCTTGAACATCAATGCAATATAATCAATTGTGTTTACCAATAAAGTGTTTCTGACTGTCACACAGTGTTGTACACACATCACAAAGCCGTAATTAGCATGGTGTGGGCGTTTGGACATTGGCAGAGGAGTGTTGGCATGGGTTTATTTGATGCAATGTTGCAGCAATCCCTGCCTTGCTTTAACCCAAATATTAAAATGCTTATCATCACTGTCGGGAAGGAAACCTTGTATGTCCAAAACTGTTAGTTTTCAGGAAATGGAAATCTGTGTTCTAAATAATCTAGTCATTGTATTATTTAGTCAAAAGCTATACTTTCCATTGGTTCAATATCATTTTTAAAACCCACAGAAAACCCACAAAACCCACTATTTTTGCTACGTTTGAGTAACTTTCCTCTTCTAACCCGGATTTGAACTCGGTTTCCTGCGCAAGTGCTGACATTTTTCCCATTGAGCCAATAGAGCCTGCCTGCTTGCTCCGACCGGGGATGAATTGAATCTTGACCATCAGGTCACAATTCGTGTCAGATCCTCTGTCTAGGTGAATCGTGACCTTTGACACCATCTAAATGTCTCAATAGAAGAGCAGGGAGACCAAATACAACCACCCCAATTGTATAAGTTATATCGTATTAACATACTCAACCATACAGATTGGACAAAATGGCATTTTATTCATTTAAAAAGAAGTTACACGGCCTACATGGTGTATAGTGGTCCCGGGCACCTATAGGCTCAATGTTGCCTGACAGCGTGTCGTGGGCTCGAGTCTTTGCTGCGTGTCACTGCTGCGTGTCACTCCCCATCTCTCTCTCCCCATTTCCCGTCAGCCTACTGTCCTATCATTAAAGGCCTAAAAGCCCGAAAATAAATTTAAAAAAAGAAGGAAAAATAAGTTACAAAGTAGAAATATGTAGAATTGGAGATACAAGGTTTCTGCTAGCCAGCGACGTTATTCAATAGCATGCTGTGGTGCAGGGGTAAGGTTCCTGCCCACCTGTGGAGACGGCTTTGATTCACAGCAGGGAGGGCGATCTCTGTTGCTGCACTATAAGCCACTCCTGACAGGTGTTAAAAAAACTAGCACTCATGCTATTACGCTCAAACAAAGCATCTGGCGTGTCCAATGTCATTTGTGATGTTCATATCCGCGTCCCCACAGGTTCATCAGATGTCTGTTTTCAGCAGGGAGTGTGAACTGGAAGGATGACGTGTTCCTCCTCATTGCTTTATGCCCCTCCTGCTGAGACTCCTCACTGTCAGGTGAGGCAGATATTATAGGACGATATTAACGTTAACATTAAACAAAATGTATTTCATCAGAAAATATCGGTATTGGTTTTTATTTAGCCTCGTTGCATTTACACAGTAACGATATTATGTTCAATCAGAAAGAGTCCATTGTGTCGCCACTTATCATCCAGTCAGTCAATCAATAATGTATCAATCTGGGAACCCATCGCCAACTGAAAATGAAAAACAGCGCCCTCTGCTGTTTGTTCTATGTCTGTTGGCTCTGGGCGGAAGAAAACGTAGAGCCAGAGCGCAAAGGAAACCGGTGTTTTGTATGCCTTCAGCGCGTCACTTCCGGTTGGTGCGACTATGTTTTCATTCCCACTAACAATATTTCTACACGGAACACTAACACCACTTCTCCCAGAGAACATCGATCGTTTTGGTTATAAGCCCACTTGTTTCTATGATGAAAGAGTAAGTTAAAATGTGAATATCTTTCCGTGGTTTTTTCTGCTCCGCGGACGTTATTGTTAAATTAGTTTCGGTTTGTTTCGAGGGGGGAAGGATGGACGGACACGTGAATCCCGCCCACTACATTTGATTGGGTAAAGCCCGGCCCGCTTCCTGATCTGAAGGCACGCCCATGCGCACTTGTTATGACGAACCTCCCCGACAGATTCCAACGCAGTGCAGAATCTGTTCTTGAGAGATTAATAATGTATTGACCTGAATTGTTCTCCAGCGCTAACAGCGCCCTCTGTCGACCAACCTCAACAAAAAGTCATCAATCTAATGGGAATGGAAATATATCTGTAGTAGCAGCCCCCCCCCCCAAGGTTATTTCTTTCTTAAAAGATTATGGTAATAGGCTTAACAATATAATTTGCAATCTTTCACAGTCCCCTTGGCATAATACCAACACAATTCCTCAGAGAAGTTTTAGAATCTATAGGCCCAGGGCTGGCTCTCAATTACCAACAGCTCCCTGTAATCTTTCTGTGTCCCTGATTACTTTTAAGACTGCTTGTGTTCAGCCTCTTAGAAATAATAAATAAATAAAATATTATGTTTCTGTTCTCAGTATGATGCATTTCAAATTACCCTTCACTTCTTAAGTCCTGGAGAAACTTGCATCCAGTCAACCAAATCCTAATAGTGTTGAAAAAATAAGAACTTATTATATATATTTTTTTTTTACACCGCACTGAAACTGCCCCTGTAAAGGTTGTAAACAACATCTTGATGAATGCTAATGCTGGCGAGTACAGTAGACAGTGGATTGATACCTCCAGAATTAAAAAACACAATAAAAAACAACGAATTTGCAGCCCCTATCAAGGGTTTGTTCAACGATTAACAGTCCTACATGATCTGAGTTCAGACCTAGTTGTGGTTATAAGAGGGCCGGTAAAACTGGTCTGCCCTAGACTGACAGAAAATTACTCCACTCTTTAATATTTAAGCATGTTAACTTTCCAGAAAGAGAAAGGCTGTATTTTCTATTAGCTTGGTATACGTTTGGTACAGTAGGTGCCATTGGTATAGGAAGGTTTCTGAACTGTCCAGCCCACCTCTGAGATGCAGACTGAGTAGACAGAAATGGCACCATCTTATGATGAGTATTAGTGAGTGACAAATTACATGAAGATAAGGTTTAGAATGGACGAAGTGTTCCTTTAATAATCTGCATAACTGGACTGGACGTCAAATAATTGTCTACATTTGAATTAAACCAAGACACAAGTCCTTGTCATCTGAGTGCACTTCCAGCCAAATTCAACCTGCTCTTATAGTCCTCTAAATTAAACACATCATGCCTGGCACTAAGACGTTAGGGATCCTGTTTAATTATATCCATTATATTCTGAACGAACAGCACACAGAACAATGTGTACAGTCGTGCTTTTTCCATCTCAGGGATACTGCTAAAATTAGACCTCTCCTGAAGTTTCATGCTTTTATTTCGTCTTGCCTTGACTATATTGTAGTGCGTCGTTTACTTGTCTAAATTAAAAAAGAGCTGGATGGGCTCCAGTGTGTTCAGAACACAACTGCAAGGCTTTTAACTTGAACAAAGAAACGGGACCATATCGCCCCTGTTCATCGGCTGCCAGGTCATTTTAGAATTGAATCTTTTGTATGACCTGGCCCTGAGTTATATTTATGACCTGGACACCATGTGAGCCATGCAGCATGTACAGTAGCCTGAGGGCCGAGGTTCTCTGGCAACAACCTGCTGACCGTTCCTGTGTCCACACAGTAAAGACCCGAAGCAACCAAGGTTTTGCTGTCAGGGCCTGCACAGCTTTGGAATGACCTGCCTGCGGTTGTGAACTTCATGCGGTCTTTGTATTTTACTCTGATTTATTCATTCATGTGTTGCTTTGTTGTCATGCATACTGTAATGTTTCAAAGCCCACAATGCAGCCAACACTCTCAGCTCTTCACTGCCCTGCAAAAATCTATACCTACCTCTGAGAGTCCCACTAGACAGAGCTTGTAATGGAACTGTTGAGTGGGATTGTTTTGGGTTTCTCCCTGCAGAGTTGGAGGTACATTGCATCGTGTCAGTAATGGAGTGCTTCATGGCCCCTAAAACCCAACAGAAGAATTGAAGGGATAAACATTGACTTTGAATGTGTCACCATGGTTTCTTTCTCGCAAAGTCTTCAAAGTGAATATTTAAGCTATTCCTTTGTGTCCCCTTCTTTTTCAGTAGGGCTTCTGAGGCTCTGTTATTGACACAAATGACTTTGTGGTGTTTTAATAACAGCAACTTCACAGAGTGGCTCTGGAAATATTCAGAATTTAATTAATTTGAAATGAAAACATAATTCAGTTTATTGGATGTCTGTGTTCTTTTTGTTTTCCTGGTTTGAGTTGATCCAATCTCAGAGAGATAAGATAAACTCATATTTCACTTTTAGTTTGAGCAAAATAAAAGCACAAAATATATTTCTCAGACTCTCTCAGTACCAGATGCAACATACTGTACCGCTGTGCATGCGCGCGCACACACACACACACGCACACGCACGCACACACACACACACACACACACACACACACACACACACACACACACACACACACACACACACACACACACACACACACACACACACACACACACACACAGGTCTATCACATGTGACTGAAATGTGTCTTTGAGGTGGCTCAGAGAGACATGCATCGTACAGACAAAAAACTAAGAATGGATATACAGTATAAAAACATACCCATTATTGTCGACCGACCGACCGACCGACCGACCGACCGACCGACCATACAGTAAATCATACAGAGGCTAACACAGAGAATAATGAAATATGCATTTCCAATATGGTGCTCTATAATGCAATAAATAACAATAGACCAAATAGCAATAGACCAAAATATTAAATGATACAAGTAAAACATAGGATCCTATATGTTTATAAAAAATAATGCTTTGGCTGAGTGCACAAAATACATATTAATTTGGGGGTCCTTGACCTGAAAATGCTTGAAAACCACTGGTTTTAAAACATTAGAAAGCAAGACCCCAGAAAAGCAGCTACACTTCAGAAACAAGCCCCCCAAAAAAGACGTAACCCACAACTACCAACATTACTAACCCTAACATTTACAAGCGACTTTAAAGAAAAAAACAAGCCCAAAGTCGATTAAAATATTTAAGCAGACATGGCAACGCTGATGGTAACTGATGTTAGCGGCAGAAAGGCAGGCACGCACGCACGCACGCACGCACGCACGCACGCACGCACGCACGCACGCACGCACGCACGCACGCACGCACGATCTCATCCCCTCACCCCTGTGGTGGGTGGATCGGTCTCTATCCTGAGGCGGTGCTACAGGTGTATTATCAGGCAGAGCTGCTCCCGGGGAGCAAGATGAGGTTTGTACCAGCAACTCCTCTACAGCTGAATGCTGCATGTCCTGCTGCTGACCCTCTGCCTTTAAAAAAAAAATAGCTCTGCCATACCCAAAAAATAGGATCATTGTAAGGCTTCTGTAAT
This sequence comes from Gymnoscopelus braueri, assembly GCF_963280865.1. Classification (NCBI taxonomy): domain Eukaryota; kingdom Metazoa; phylum Chordata; class Actinopteri; order Myctophiformes; family Myctophidae; genus Gymnoscopelus; species Gymnoscopelus braueri. The sequence goes on from NC_137615.1 coordinate 9,923,197, forward strand.
TATTATTTAACATTTCCCATCTGGAAACATTGAACACAATCAAATGTTTGTTTGGTTTCCTGCCAATTCAACTATGGTGTAAAGTACATGTACTAAATGTTGTTGTTATTTATTACAAGTTTCAATACTTTATACTTCTACTCCACTAGATCTCAGAGGCAAATACTTTTACTCCACTACAATTATTTGAAAACTTGAGTTACTAATTACTTTGGTGAAAACGAGCTATATTCAACTGCCGATAACTACAGAACGGACGATCGTGGTTACAATGTTTTTTTCCAGTGGAAAGAAGAAGACTTTCCACCGAGACATAAAAAGACATTAAACAATCTGTGGATCGTCTAAATGAGATAAAACCGCTGGCAGTGGCAGATTCATTAATTAATCAATCAATACCTGGCAATGAATATGTTAACAAATGTCAAAGATCAATAAGAATAATGTGACATAATGTCACAAACTGGGTGTAGTCGGTGACAAAAAGAGAATCCACACAGTAATTCAAAAGGTTAAAAGTAATTTATTAAAACTTAACATAAACACAATTGAACCAAAAGAGTATGCAAACACATGTACAATAGACAGAACAGTGTGAGCTGCACAGGCTTCCGAGAAATCAAACAAACAGTTATGTCAGTGGTTCTCACTTCTCAGACATTTTCATTTCAACGACCCCAAAAGTAATGTGTTACTGAAAACAAAAATGTGTGACAAAACATATTACCTACACAACAATATGTTAAACAGTGTTAAAAACATGTTAAACATTTCAAAGGACCTGCTACCTGCATGTCTAAGAGGGGTAACATCGGTACATCCAAAAAAATAACCACTAAACCCCACAATACTGCCCAACATACCGTTACCACTATACCTCTAGTCCCTCCACCATATCACCCTGCTGCCCCTCTCTCAGCAACCTTGGTACCTGAGGAGCATATCATTATGCTAAATCATTAGAAAGATATCATTTATGGTGTGAGCCGAAACATGCAATCAAGAATTCAATACGTTGCTGTTCATCATTCAGATCCACATGGTTCTTATTCCTCTGTAGTTTTTTTTTATACAACGATGGTAGTATCCCCACAAGAGCCCCTATTTCCGGGCCCAATTATTAGTTACGTTAATGTTTGGGCTGGGATGCTTTTCAGCAGTGGCGTAATTTGCATCGGGTTGCTGGGTTAAAACAGTGAAACACTTTTTTTTTTTTCAGGCTGCCCCTCCCCCTAGTTGACAAAACAGTCCGGGGCATTGTGGGCCGGTTCGGACCAAAATGCCAGGGCTTAAGTTTGGTCCCAGTCCGCCCCTGGCTACTGGTCACAGGTTTAGAGGACCTTTTGGATGCAACATCTTCAGAATCTTTAGAACCCAGGATGGTGTTTCCAGCGGCAATCTTTCCAGATCCAGTCTTTCCAACCAGCACCACCCGAATATCTCCACTCATGTCTGCCTTGGGTTATTTTCTTACTAGATAGAGAGAGAGAGAGAGAGAGAGAGAGAGAGAGAGAGAGAGAGAGAGAGAGAGAGAGAGAGAGAGAGAGAGAGATACAGAGAGAAGGGTTGTTTCATTAAAAAAAAAATCACATGAGAAACGAAGTGAAAACAAATCTAATTGGGCTGCAACACACACAATACATTTTCGTAACGTCATCTTTCCTGACTCCTGGTGAGTTGAGTAACTACAGTAGCTACAGAATGCAATAATACATAAATAAACACTATTTCACCTAATCACCTGTGGTGGCCTAAATAGTGGGAAGAAGGGGGTATCATGCACCCCCTGGAAATATACTTCTAATCAGTGTTTCCTGATTGGAAAAAAAATTGCTGAAAATGATGAGCTACATCCGTCAAAATGTCCCATCTACCATTCTTATGCAAATTTTTGCCTCCATTATCGAACAATCTATTTGCCAGACCCAAGGGGTCGGGCTTACATGTTTTCTCCATACATGGTATGTCACTTTGTCCCCCGGCTCCAGCCAAAAAAGTCTGTCCCCCTTTCGTCATAGAAGGGACATAGAAGGGACACACGTCATGCGAAGCCCGGCCATTCAGATTTCAACCACTAGGGGTCTGGCAGTACCAGGTCCCCTGGTTCTTGTTTCACTATATCTCAGCCAATATTACACTTAAATGAACAAATACGCATGCGCACGTGTGTGTGATGTCATTGTAAACTGATTGATGATTGGGTCACTGTATGATGATGTCATTGCAACCTGCTTGATGATTGGGTCACTGTATGATGATGTCATTGTAAACTGATTGAATCATCAGAATAATGTCTATGTTTGTCATTAGAATACAGTACGGCCATATGCTAATTGATTAATTAATTATGTTAATTTCCCCCCACAAAACACTCCTGGAAATTAAAACATGCATAATCCAAGCTTTCTAAAACTTTGTAAATCCACATTAAAACCACAGATCTCATCTTTCCAGTTCCAAGTGTGTATTAGAGTAAGTTTTTCTTAAGTAGAAGTCTGCTTTCTTTTCTTACTGTGTATGATAGTTGTCTTTAAAATAGGATAATTGTAAGGCTTCTGTAAGATATTTCCCATCTGGAAACATTGAACATTTATTACAATATTTTGTTTCAATATATGCTTCTACTCCACTACATCTCAGAGGCAAATACTTTTACTCCACTACAATTATTTGAAAACTTTGTTAATAGTTGCGTTGTCGATTTGAAAATAGCAGATCTACAAGCTCACAGCACGTCGCTTTGTGATGCGTTGTGAGCTTGTAGATCTGCTATTTTCAAAGGATTTGTATACATTTTATACATTTGAAAACTTGTGAAATGGGACATTCTGCATAATGAGTACTTTTGATTTGTATACTTTAAGTACATTTTGATGCCAATACTTTTGTACTTTTATTCAAGTACATTTTGAATACCGAACTTGTAACAGACTATTTCTACAATAGGGTATTGATACATTTACTTAAAGTTAGGGTAAGTGATTTACTTTGGTAAAATAAGTGTTAAATAGATCTATATTCTAGGCCTACTCATTGCTATAGAATGTTTGTTCAGTAAAAGGAGTTTCCCATGTCTTTCCAGCTCTTTATTAAACAGAAAATGCATTTTCAGTGCTCTCTCCTGATGTAAATTAAATGTTATGTATGTTGTCACCTACCTGAAAATGTACATAATATTCTGTACTAAAGAACCGGAGAGACTCATGTGACCAAACAAACGCTTTTTAGCAATGATTACTATCAGAATATAGTACTTTAACCTTTTAACCGAAACAAAATGTTGACAAAAATATCACTTACCCTACCTTAAGTAAAACATGTGAGTACTTATTATTCCATCACTGCAATTCAATTCAGTTCAATTCAATTCAATTCAATTCAATTCAATTCAATTCAATTCAATTCAATTCAATTCAATTCAATTCAATTCAATTCAATTCAGTTCAATTCAGTTCAATGTGATGGTGTCTGTTCCTTACCTGTCTGTCACAAGTCCTGAGGGATCCTCCTCTGTAGAAATGCCAATGTATTTGAATGGAATGCAATCTAAATGCAATTGTTGAATGTCTTGCAGTTGCAGTCAGTCACACAGTGTCAGCTGGGAGCGGCTACTGTATAACATGTGTTTTATTTCCTGCTTATATACAGAGACCAGCTGGGAGGAGACACAGAGATAGAGAGGTGTGCCTGATAGTATTGGCCAAACAAATGATTGGATCCTTTGATCACCAGTTGTGTCCCTGTCATTGTAATGGATGAGGATGACATTGTAAACGGATTGTTGATTGGATCATTTGATGATGGTATCCATTGCAAACTGATTGAATATTAGAATATTGATACTGAAAATGACAAGTTGTTTTCAAGTGGTTTTCAAATAGTTTGTGTCAAGATGTACTCATCATGTTAAAGGGATAGTTCACCACGCAAACAAAAATCTCCATGGGGTGAAAAAAAGTATTTTTTGGGGTGAACTATCCCTTTAAATAGTCACTCTTTTCACGGTGTAAACTTTGTTTGCATATATACTAATGCCGAAAAACTTGAGCCCTATTTCATACTTTTACAGCATTTGAATAGTAAAATATTTGAGATTTACAAGCTTTGTGATCTTGTAAGATGCCTTTTTTTGAGCTTGTAAATCAGCTAGTCTTTGTTTTGTTAGTTGTTTTATGATATAGAATTTGCCTCTAGTGGGAAGTGAGTGCTGATATAGTAAATATAATAATATTAATTCATAAATATTTTATATATTGCATAATGTGTGATTGTCCAATAAATCATAAAAGCACACATTGTCTCACAGAACACCTCTGTTTTGGGAACCATTGCATTAGCCTGTGTAGGTTTTAAGGATATTGTACCCTCTCTAAATACAGGACAATCTCTGACACTTCACACAATTTTTTTAACACTACAGAAGATGTATGTATTGACAGAATTTTGTTTTATTCCAAGCATTATTTGCAGTGATATTGCAGCACATTAATATAATATCATCTTATTGGGCTAAAAGACTTAAGAATTACAATTATCAACTATAGGCCTACTGGTTTCTTGCATCAAAAAAGAAAAAGTAAAAAAAAAGAAAACAAGATTAAATTCAGTTATTTATGCAATCATTTATTGAAAAGGTTAGAAATAAATATGCAGGAAATACTCAACAAAACATTTACTGAACCCCAGTACTTAAGTGTAGATACAACAATGTGTACAGTACCTGGGTTGGAATACTTGCTAATTACAAATTGCATTTTCATACAGATATTTTAAAGCTAGAAATGTAGTGGATTCAAAAGTACAATCTTTGTCTTTTAAACAGCAGTGGGGTGAAATAGCCAAACATAAAAATAGTCAAGTTTAGTACAAATACTGTACTTTTAAGTACAGTACTCAAGTAAGTGTACCTGTTACTGTCCACCACTGCTATTAACCAGTATCACTGTCAGTATCACTATCATCACTAGAGTCCATTAGATATTCATTTAACTCTTCCTCCTCCTCTTGACGCAGGACACTTCTGTCAATAATTATTTTGTACACTGCAACTCTGTCATTCGTGTTTTTGTTGCATCCAGTTGCGCTTTCAAAATGCACTGCAGTCCCTCATAGGCCTCCAGAGTGCATTCTGCAGGAAGACCTAGTGAACAAAAAGATGGATTTACTTTTCCATCAAATGGGATTATGTATGCTTTCTTCAATCTTGTAAAACAATAATAATAATAATACTTTGCGATGAGAGCAGGCTATGATTTGACAATTACATTTTCAAGTCAGTAAAAAATTTTTTATATGCATATACATTATCAAAATGTGGTATGCTGTTTGTTTATATTAACAAATATGAAATAACAAGACTCTTGTATCACAATATATACTTACATTCTTTCAATAAGTCACTAGAGAGATGTTCTTGCAACCGCCTAGAGTAGGTGCATAGCGACTGCCAGTGTTGCTGCATTTATTTAACAAGAATCTGTTCTTCTCTCAGCCGACGGAGAAGCATTTGTCAAAAGCCATCTTTTTGGTCTTTAAAGAAATGTCAGATGCTGCAATGAGAAAAGTTCTCACATGTTACAATTCGGGTTAAATACAGTGTTATCAAAAATATATGGTAATATTTTAAATATATACACGTTGATTGTAAAGAACATACTGTTGTCCCATGGCCAACTCTGCAGCCAGCCAGGACAGTGAACCAATTGGTTCACTGTCCTGGCTGGCTGCAGAGTTGGCCATGGGACGAGAACAGCCTCCCCATCTGAAACCAGCGCTTTGTACAAATCAATGGCTTCATCCAGTTTATTTTTCTCCTTCTGAATCTTGGAAACAATGCGTTGCCTGGCCTTGTTGCTGTCTGAAAGAAAAAGGAACCAAGCCACATTTTAACACCATGCAATATTATTGATTTACAATATAATCACAACCAGGTGTTCACAAAAGCAATCTACAAACTTAGTTGATCTGAACACACCATTCTGACGATATTTATCTTTCTGGTGTTGCTGCATTTTTAAAGCCAAGCTTTCCATCACATGCTGCAGCCCAATAGCTCCTCCAGTTGCACTGATGCCAATTTGAGCTGTTTAATACAATATCAGAGGTTAAAAAACACACATTCAAATAGTCCAGAATGGCCACACTTCATTATTTTGAGCTAGAGCGTGCATACTTGCTACAGCCCAGTTCCTTACATCTTCAATCAACTGCAAGAGATCCTCATCTGTGATGTTCAGATCACTCTTCACAGTGTCAAGGTCTGTCTCAGCATCTGTTGTCCTCTTTAGTATCTGCAATTGATGTTAGTGGTAGAATTATAATGTTTGCATTTTCAATGACACTCCAGTAAAATGAATTAATGAAGAAAATACTCAGATAATAAAGAATATGTTCCTGTCCTTCGTCAGTAAACATTGTTATTGTTTTTAGTCGGCATCAGGTCTTAATGGGTTAAAAACCTTTCCCGTGTTTGCATTTATATCTTCTCACAACTTTCTTTTTGGCAACTCAAAATCTATTTTCTCCCAGGGTTAGAGTTTTTGAGAGATGCATGACATTTGGTATTCGATGTGGAAACAGATTTGTGAGGGTGAGAGAGTGGAGTTAATGAAGCTGACAGGGATGTATTGATGGAGGGAAACAGACTGACAGCAGGTCTGAGTTTAACTTGAAGAAGATGAAAATCCTGCTTCCTCATTCAGCGAGAGAGATGTTCTATGTTGAAGGAAGATTGATGGCTGATGAACTCTCTCTCTCTCACTCTCTCACTCTCACACTCTCACACTCTCACACTCTCTCACTCTCTCTCTCTCTCCTCTCTCTCTCTCTCTCTCTCTCTCTCTCTCTCTCTCTCTCTCTCTCTCTCTCTCTCTCTCTCTCTCTCTCTCTCTCTCTCTCTCGTATTTTTCATCGACTCTTTTGTTCCGTTTAATTGTGTTCTAGTGCAGTGTGGGGGTTCTACCGACTGACTAGTACTGGAGTTGGGCAGTTCTTGGTTTAGTAACAAACTCCTTAAAGGTGTGTGTGTGTGTGTGTGTTATTTCAACTTTCAGAAGTTGAAATAAAAATAATTTTCAATCTACGGGCTCACAATGTGACATGATGCGAGGCTTTGTGTGTGTTAGATTTGCTATTTTTTAAGAACATTGAAAGTGAGTTTGAAAGTGGCTGTGGGTTTTATATAATTATATATAATATTGAACCAATGAAAAAGAGTTGAAAACTACAATCCATTTGAACACAGCACAAATTCTGTTTTCCATGTCCTAAGAAGCAACGGTTCTGGACATACGAGACAATTTCTGCCCAACAGCGACAATACTGTATATACTGTACAATGCACATATATATCCACCCACATTCTCCTATCACACAGTGTCTCACACACACGCAAACACACACACACGCACGCGCGCGCGCGCACACACACGCACGAACGCACTGTCCTGATGCTACCCATAATGCACTGGGAACCCAGCTCACTTTGAATTAGGTCTGAACAGGACAGTTTGAGTCAGGGGAAAAGCAGGAAACAGACCGCTGCTACAAAACCACCAGATACCACTGACCCCCAGTCAGTTTGTATCAAGTATTCATGTGGCTAGTCCACTATAGTCCAGTGATTCGCGAATATCTTAGAATGCCCCCCCCCCCTCCCCCCTTATATCTGATAAAAGAGACCACCACACACTGTACGCACGCAGAAACCTCTTTAGTTCCATATTTCAACGATTTAGTCTGTTAATTAATACACAAAAGTAGTGAAAATAGCAGATCTACAAGCTCACGATGCGACACACAGCTTGTAGATCGGCTATTCTTTTAAATGTTTTATGACAACGATATACTTCTCGGCGTGACAAATAGCGAAAACAATCCATCTACAAGCTTGTGGAGCTTGTAGGTGGGCTATTTAAGCAATTTGTAACTATTTTTTAAAACTACTTGAAATTGTTTTGACAATTCATGAACAGGTTGAAAGTTGATGAAAGCAAGTTATGATAACAAATTTAAAAAAATGCCTGTTTGGAAACCTCCAAACGGACAAGTCCTCACGCATATAATACAGGTGCATGCTTTTATCTCTTGATTGATTGATTGAATCAGGGACACAGGAGGGGGGGGCGGGCGGGGGGGTTTGGAGTAGCAGTAGAACAAATTTAACCCCAGGTTTGTGCCGAGTCTGGGTTGAACGAGTGGAGTTCTCTCTGGTGTTGTGCCTGTGTGTGTCTTTCACATTATTGAAGTAGTCTGACAGGTACATGGGGCATACCTGGTCCCTTGAGTATCTTGTAGACCAGGCCCATTGCAAGTTGCTGTACTCTGTCTTCTACACACTGAGCCATACCACCCTAGCATAATGAGCAGGGGTTAGGTGAGGAGAAAAATACAGTGAGTTGAACGTGCAGGATGGTATTAAAGAAAGGAAGAGAGAAGCTGAGGGAGAACAAGAAACCAGATGAGATGGAACAGATAGAGGACTGTGTGAGAGGCTGACTTATACTATAGAAGAATTACATGCTCAAAATAGAAGATCTACATGCTCAAAATAGAAGATCTACAAGGAAAAAAATCTAACTTTTGAGCTTGTAGATTGTCTATTTTTGGTGGGGGTGTAAAACAAATAAGGACAAAAGGAGCCGTGATGTCACCCAATGGTTTCTACAGGCGTGTTTTGAAGCCACTATTTCAGCAAATACAAATCCACCATCTTGGCATTTCTCGTCCCGAATGAAACCGGAAAACTAATGCTATTGGGTGGAAGTGGGAGCGAGGGTGAGTCTTCACTCATGTAGAACCAGTAGAAGCATACCCTTCTTTTGAATTATTTTGTCTGGTTCCATTTGCAGCATGCTTGCCGTCTGTGCCTGTCATAAAATGTGGCTTCTGAGTCTGATGCACAGACTGACTGTCTGTCAGACAGACAGACAGACAGACACAGACAGACAGACAGACAGAGACGTGAGAGAGCACATATCAGTTCTAATGAGCTGTATCCTAAACACAGAGAGAACACACACAAACACAGACACACACACAGATTCATCAGCCGCAGGAAATTGCCTGTGAAAAAGTGTTTATTTGCAGAGCGAGCTGACCTCCGACCCCCGTTCTATAAAAACATGGCAGTCGTTATCTGTCGCCGCGGTTACGGTGCTAATTGGCTCATTAGTGTTGAATTTGTTGCTGGGTGAACTCACACACACACACATTCTCTCACGCACACACACACACACGGTCACAAAGTTGCATACGTGCACATCTTTGCACGTACACACATGGACATATGCACACATACTACAGACACAAACACACACACTTTCATGTTATGAAAGATCATGATTCATCCCAGAGCCATTTGCAAATCCACAGGAAGTTTATTTCAGCGGATAAAACCTCTCTCTCTCTCTCTCTCTATATATATATATATATATATATACAAGCTCACTTCGTGCCACGTTATGAGCTTCTGCTATTTTTGTGATTTTTCAAAAAATATCCAAAATGTTTGTAACATTTTGAAGACAAATCTTCTCTTCTGGGGGTCCCTGGCACAAAACCTTTTTCAGATGGGGTTCCGCGGCCAAATATATATCAATTTGGGGGTCCTTAATTGGCACGAAAAAGTTTGAGAACTACTGGATTATTGTGATGAG
>NC_137615.1:9937852-9985765 GCF_963280865.1 Gymnoscopelus braueri
TTGGGTGTCATTTGGAACGTCTTCTCTCAGGCTGGGAGCCACTTGGCTCATAAAACCCTCCTGAAATGTCTAGCGGCTCACACCACATCCGCTAATGCCTCACAGCTCTGACACTGAGCCCATGTACTGAGTATGAATGACTTATGAGCCATAAGCCCAGTGCTGGGCCGCTTATTTCATAATGTGAGATTTATCAACACTTTCTTTAAAGCACTTTCAACCTGCCGTCCTTATTTGGGGGCAAGTCATTATAGTCATTCAGGTTTGGTGTACAGGGGAGAAAAAAACAGACAAAGTACCGAGCCAAAGGTCAAGTTTACGAAGTATTGCGGGTTTAAGTTGTTGACACATTTAACATGAATTCAATATGTAGTGGGGGGTCCCTGCTTCATCTCTCTCTCAGCTAAGGGGTCCTTGGCCTGAAAAACGTTGGAAGACCCCTGCTGCTTACAGAATGTAACATGGAATCATGCTACAACAAACCACATCACATTAAATCACTGACCCCCAACGGATGAATCTGGAGGGGGACTATATGATTCACTCTGCGTGTGTGTGTGTGTGTGTGTGTGTGTGTGTGTGTGTGTGTGTGTGTGTGTGTGTGTGTGTGTGTGTGTGTGTGTGTGTGTGTGTGTGTGTGTGTGTGTGTGTGTGTGTGTGTGTGTGTGTGTGTGTGTGTGCTTACGTGCATGCGTGCGTTCACATTGGCTGTGAAGCATCCAGGGGTGTGTGTGTGAATGTTTTCTTAGCCAGGTGAGTCGGTGCTAAAAAAAGAGAGAGTGAGAGATTAGCAGGTCATTATTTCCAGTGGAGGAAAAAGTACTCACATTTTGTAGATCGGCTATTTTCAAATGGCCGAAATAGCTGAAAATGGGCTGAAATGGGTAATATATGTTTTGTAAAAAATAATCCAAATCTGCAAAGTAACTAGTAACTAAAATGTTCAAATAATTGTAGTGGAGTAAAAGTACAATATTTGCCTCTGAGATGTATAGTGGAGTAGAAGTAAAAGTACAGTGCTTGAGTAAATGTACTACGTACTAGTTACTTTACACCACCGATTATTTAAACCACAGATTCATCAGGATTTTTGAGTATTTATTTGAAAGTATAATTTCCCTTTAATCACTCACTTCAGGTTGGCATAAGAAAAGTCTGTGTCTCTTCTCTGGTTGCAGTTGGAACGATTACAAAGGATCTTCATGTCTGTCTCACTGTAATCTGGGAACCCATCAGCAAGATTAGTCTCGCTGTGCTCCACAAACCACAGAGTTATGGTAGCAAGGCCAACAATGAACCACTTGCCCCTAAACTAAGAGACAATGGATCCAGTGTAGTTACTAGTTAGTTTTGTAAAACTTTTCATGTAACATTCTTTTTTTTAAAATATATATATAAAACCCGATAGACAGATACAGTTAATCACTTTCAACCTGGAGTGTCTAATTTGGGCATGCCAATATAGGCATTTTAATTGTATTTTATTCAAGCTATTTGTGTTACGTTTGTGAGTCACAGTCATTCAACAAAGTATAAAATATAGGGCATTCATTTAGCTTACACTCTGAGGGTCGGTCCCCAGAGGATTTGGGGCGGGGGGGGGGGGGGGGGTCTCACTCAATAGTAAACAAACCAACATAAAGTAGGCTATGAGTTTACACAGGGTATCTGCACATTTATAAATGTAATGACTTTTAATATCTTTTTAATACCAAATTGGCCAAATTGTGAAATACTACACAAGAAAGAGGCAAACATTGTGAAAATAGCCGATCTACAAGCTCCCACGAGGCATTGGGAGCTTGTAGTTCGACTATTTTCACAATATTTACAGTATCTGTGGAACCGAGTCAAACTAAATGTAATCCCTACAACTCCAAGTGCTTGTCAGGGTGAGGCGTCCCCAGTTCAAATATGATTATATGGGAAAAGTACCTGAAAAGTTTGAGAACCCTTGCTCTACTCTCTAATCTTCCACATTATATTCTTAAAAGTAAGATGTGCTCAAATGAAAACGTTGAACATGTCAAACAACCAGAGATCCTGATAAAGGCCAATATACCTGCTCCTTCCGACGTCCGAACTTGTCTTGGTAAAAGGGAGGTGATATAACTAGTACAAATTCTGACTTCTGATGGCCGGTCTCAGAACCGTTTCCTTGGAACACTAGGGGGAGGGACCATGATCTGGTACCACCCACATTTAGAACAAACATGGGAAAGTTCTCATTCTACTGCCCTGCCACCAAAATGTGGAATGCCCGGACACCATCCATTAAAGGATGTGTAACACTGGTTTCTTTACACAAATGGCCTGAAAAAAACATCTACCAGGATGTGTTATCCATTTAGCTTTATGTACCACATACGTGCTGTTTACATTTCTGATGAATAAAGTATTCAATCAATCAAACCTCCAGATGTCCTGACTCTCCGAACTATTAGCTCGGAAAGCCTGTCCGTGTCCGAACCCTGACGTAGGAAGGAGCATATATTGGCCTTTATGCTTCTCTTTCCTAAAAGAGGATTCATGCCGTTTTCCTGAGTTTTGCAGACAAATCAACATGGTCGTATAGCCTACCTTCTGCAGGTGGAAGCCATTAACTGGCATTATGACACGGGCAGCCAGCCAGCCTCCTCAGCAGTGTGTTCCTTATGTCTTCTTGGTGTGTGTTGTGTCAGCTTCTCTGGTGATGAGTAAAGTATTTGAATTAATTAGGTCCCCACTCCTTTGGGGTATTTGTCACTGTATATATTTGCACGTAAACAGTGAAATGTGTCCTCTGCATTTAACCCATCCTACTTGTAAGTAACAGGAGCATTGGGTGGTGAGGGTGCCAGTACAGCGCCTCAGGGAGCAGTTAAGGCAGGTACACATTGCAGGACCTTAAAGTGCTCGGGGGGTTATCTGATCGTTAAGCATTACACACTGCAGGAGTTTATTTCTTGACATCGGCTGTTATAATATCGTTGTGGTCTTCACAACAGGATTGATCCCCGACAAGGGCTGACACACTGTAGGATAGTTCACTAGGATGCTATCTCCAGAGTCAGACCCAATACATACATTTGTGTTTATTCCAATTCATTTTAATCGACGTATCCCGTGATATGCCTCTCCTCCTCTCTCTCCCTCTCTCTCTCTCTCTCGCACGTCAATTGCGCTGAAGCAGTCAGTGACAGGGTTGCCATGTCCACTTATTATAAGCGTCTTTAGACCCCCATACAAGATTTGTGTGGATTTGGAAAATATTCCACAAGATTTTTCTTTGAAAATAGCTGCGAAGCGTTGTGAGCTTGTAGATCGGCTATTTTAAAATATCCAATGTATTTGTAAATAGGTTTAAAGTGCTCAAGTGGCCGTTTCTTGGGCTTGTTTTCATAGACATGGTTGCTTATTTCTCTCGCAACATCTGGCAACGCTGTGTCACACGCATGCTGCTGCACTCAAAGACACACACAGTCGCTCTCTGTCTCTGTCTCTCTCTCTCTCTCTCTGTACAATTCCTTTAAAATAAACAGCCCACCAGGCTCGCTCACTCTCTCATTTTGTTTTATAATGTTAACTTAATACAGGACTGGACGGTAATATTGCGGTAGGGAGTAGGGACTGTTTGTTGTGGTCAGATCCAGCGACGCTCCCCTACCCACGGTGGCTGTAATGTGCTCTCATTGGCTGTAGCGTGCATCTCCTCGCAAGGTGGTCGCAGCCCCGTTCATAGTGTATGATATTGTCTGCTGTCCTGTCCCAGACAGAGCTGAATATCTAACATGGTAGTTATCTGAAAACGGTCGGAAAGCCGTCGCAGAGCGGATAATCGCGGCCATATCGTCTCGCGGAACCTTTCACACACAGCGAGCATTAGCTCGCCGATCAAAGGCCGATCTGCGTCAGATCGGGAGGTTTTGTCGGCGATCGCCAAAAAATGTCGGCGACAGCCATATCGGACCCAATCTCCTGCAGTGTGTACGGGCCCTTAGGGGTTAATGTGTCTTGCTCAGGGACACTTCGACACGCAGACCATGGCCAGGGCGCGAACCAGAGACCTTCTGTTTCCCCAGTGTCCTCTCTACCCTTTCAGCTTTGGCCACCCGTGAGAGAAGTATTCACATCTTACTGTTGTGTTATTTTTAATTTTTTTAAATAAGGCTTAAGTGGTTCATTTGTTCCCTTCCTAAATGTAGTGGAGTCAAAAGTACAATATTTGGTCTTTGACTTGTGGTGTAGTGAAAATCTTAAAGGTAGGGTAAGTGATTTTCTTTGGTTAAACTAAGTGTTAAATAGCTCTATATTCTGATAGTACTCATTGCTATGGAGTGTTTGTTCAGTAACAGGAGTCTCCTTGTCTCTCCAGCTCTTTATTAAACAGAAAATGCATTTTCGTTTCAGTTTCAGTTTCATTTCCAATTTTATCCAATCAGGATAGAGAACTCAATCAGGATAGAGATTAAACAAGTGAAATTGGAAGTGATGACACTAAGAAATGAGCAGGCAAAATTGGAACTGGAACATTATAAAAATCTCACTATAAGAAGCTTAAAAATTGATACTTTCTCCTGATTGGCTAAGATTTTGACACCTACCGGAAAATGCATGTTCTGTTTATTAAAGAGCTGGAGAGACGGGGAGACTCCTGTTACTGAACAAACACTCTATAGCAATGATTACTATCAGAATATAGTGCTTTAACCTTTTAACAAAATACTTTTTGTTTTAACCAAAAAATATCACGTACCCTACCTTTAAGTATCCAGCAATACAAATACTTAAAAAAAAAAAAGAGTGAAGTGCAGTAGGCTACTCAAGTGAATATACTTTGTTACTGTCCACCAGTGCTAATGAGATATTACTGTTGTTGGGCTGGTATGACAACTGGCAGAGCTCCTTCACAGCTTGGAGAGCCTCTGTTGGATTTCTTGCTGTTTTCCAGTTCTCAAGGACTGTCAGGCAAAATGGAAGGCAGTCAACACTTCTGATTATATTGTCGCTGTCGGACAGAAACCTTGTATCTCTTCAACCTTTATTTTTATTTCTTCTCGTAAATGTGTGCCCTACTCCGTCATACTGCAGTGTTTCACAAAAGTAGCAAAAATGTTGCAGATCTACATGCTCACACCGTGTCGTGATGTGACACGCTGTGAGCTTGTAGATTGTCTATTTTTGCTATTTGGGGGGACAATAAGTGAAAATGAAAGTGGTGTGTCAGTGGGTTTTATGAATATTTAACCGATGGAAAGTACTAATAAGATTTTATGACTAAATAATAATACATACTGTACATTAGATCCATTGGAACACAGGTTCATTTTGTCCATTAACAGTGCTGGACATACAAGGTTTCCACCCGACGGTGACAATATTCTCTCTGGATGGGTAAACGCAGACGATGAATTCCAGTTTATATTATGCAAATGTACTTGACAAAAAAATAAAGAATACCCCCACAACAGCTAAAGGGGACACAATTAGTATTATTTAAAGATCTTGTGACAATTGTGTACAAAAGAAGCTAGGCAAGTTTATCTTGTAAAGCACATTTCGACAAAGCAATTCAAAGTGTTTTACATAAAACATTAAGCGTAGCGACATTAAGACAAGACAAGAGAGCATTAAGAGTGCAAAAGAGACACAGTATAAAAGGACATTTGAATACAATAAAGTAAGAAATCTCAAATAAAACTGAAAAATGAGAGAATAAAATTGCAATGCAGAGGAAATGATGAAAAAAAAACTCAATAAAAGGCAGCGGCAAACAGAAAAGTCTTTAGTAAAGCTTTAGCGCTAGCAAAGTTAGTAATGTCTGGTGGTCAGCAATAGCTGATGTGACATCGAACTTGAACTTTTCTGGCACTTCCCTCCTTCTAACTTGTCCAGGGACCTATAGGAAAGTGGGGGGAGGGCAGTCCATGCTGTCGTGGAATTCTGGATCAATCAGCAATCGATAAGGCACACAGGAGTCGAGACAATATTCTAGGTGGTGGTGGTTATGCTTTATGTACATGATATCATGGTCAGAAGTACATTAACACTCATGTCAGTGGTACGGTCATGCCCACTGATGCAGCCTCTGTTTATAAATTACCTCAAAACTCTTCCTCTGTTCTGCTGTGGACTAGCCTCTGTGCCATCTACGGCACCCGGAACGCTCGCCACAAAACACACTCGCCCCCATTTTGTTCACCCCAACGGTTCTTGTATCCGTTTAACTGAGGTTAAGATTAGGAATAAGGTTAGGTTTAGGCATAGTTTTACAGAGGTTACGTTTAGGCATAAGGTTAGGTTTAGGCATAGTTTTACAGAGGTTACGTTTAGGAATAAGGTTAGGTTTAGGCATAGTTTTACAGAGGTTACGTTTAGGAATAAGGTTAAGTTTAGGCATAGTTTTACAGAGGTTATGTTTAGGAATAAGGCTAGGTTTAGGCATAGTTTTACAGAGGTTACGTTTAGGAATAAGGCTAGGTTTAGGCATAGTTTTACTGAGGTTTTGTTTAGGAATAAGGCTAGGTTTAGGCATAGTTTTACAGAGGTTACGTTTAGGAATAAGGCTAGGTTTAGGCATAGTTTTACAGAGGTTACGTTTAGGAATAAGGCTAGGTTTAGGCATAGTTTTACAGAGGTTACGTTTAGGAATAAGGCTAGGTTTAGGCATAGTTTTACTGAGGTTTTGTTTAGGAATAAGGCTAGGTTTAGGCCTAGTTTTACAGAGGTTACGTTTAGGAATAAGGTTAGGTTTAGGCATAGTTTTACTGAGGTTTCGTTTAGGAATACCTGATGGCGACCGTTCCGAGGTCGCTGGATTTTATCTGCCTTCTGTCCTATCGGTAAAGGCATAAAAACCCAAAAATAATCTTTGGCTATATCTTCTTTCAATCACGATGATATGCATTTTGGTAAATTATGATCCCATTTATTTTAAAATTGATGATAAAGTAGTGTATGCTGTAGGAGGCGTGGCTTGCCTTGTGATGATTTGATTGACAAGCTATACAACCAATAGCATTCATTCCCCACCCCCGCTCTGGCCCCAACCAATAGCATTAATTTCCGTTTCCATAGGATATAGATTATAGAAATTGAAATTGAAATTGCTGAAAAATAGGCTTCATTTACAGTCTGTAGACTAGAGTCTATGGGCGTAACGCTGTCCACGCTTTTTCTATGTCTATGGCTGCAATGCATCAGAAGCCGCTGTGCACTCACTTGGAATACTGGACAGACGATCACAAAGAATCATTCACAAACAATTGACGCTCCCGAGAAGGATCACTGTGTCACCCGCTGCTCCCAACGGTCCAGAGAGGATCTTGCCGTGTCATTTCCTCATTGTGAGCTTGTAGATCGGCTATTTTTATCTGTGGAACAGAGTCCTACATTCAAAGTGTTTGTCAGAGAGTGTGTGTGTGTGTGTGTGTGTGTGTGTGTGTCGGGGGGGGGGGGGTCCCCAGTTCAAATTATTTTGGGGGGTCACAGCCTGTATAGGTTGAGAACCACTGCTATAGTACACACACACGGTTTCTGGATCCCTCAGCAACCTACAAGGCAAATTGATCCTAGTCTGTCTGTCTGTCTGTCTGTCTGTCTGTCTGTCTGTCTGTTCTCCTCTATCCCCCTCTCTCTCATGTGCGCGCGTGCTCACGTGTGTGTGTGGCAGTCGGTCTAAAAGATCCTTTGCTCTTTGCACTAGCTATGCTGCAGGGGTCCAATAAACGATTTTCATCACTAATATTTGGCTCTGTTTGTTTTCCGCAAGTGTGTGTGTGTGTGTGTGTGTGTGTGTGTGTGTGTGTGTGTGTGTGTGTGTGTGTGTGTGTGTGTGTGTGTGTGTGTGTGTGTGTGTGTGTGTGTGTGTGTGTGTGTGTGTGTGTGGCCTGCAGCAAGAGAAAACATTTTCACAACAAACAGCCTCTCGCAGAGAAGAGAAGAAAAAAAGAGAAGAGAAGAGGATTGGTAGGGACTGGAGTGAAGTAAGTGGAGGGTGAATGGTAAGAGGAGAAAGGGAAGATGAGAGGAAGGTGATTGGAGAAGAGAGAGGGATGAGTAGAGAGGAGAAAAACTAAGAGGATGAGAGGGGATTGAGAGAGGGATAGGGAATGAAGAGCAGAAAGAGAAGTGGGGATCTAAGCAAATAATACACTACAAAATAAATTGTGATTCTCAGAGTTACAATATTGTTTTGAAAAAGATACAGTACAGTAGTGCAATAAAAAAGCAGGCTATTCCAACCATAGTTTAGTTTAGTGTTTTATTTTGTGAAAAGGCTATTATTTTTAGTTTATTTTGTAATAGTTTTTTTTTTTTATTATTGTAATGTGGCAGTCAGGGGCGAGATGGCCTGGAACTATAATTCCACTCCTATGGTTTGTCCTATTATGCTTAAGAATCTTACTGTCTACCACTGTCATTTTTGTCTTCTGTTTGTATTTGTTTTGCAATTTGTTTGTCTTGTTTTGTGTCAATAATGCACATAAAATAAAATACCTGTGTCGATTATTGTCACTATGACCCTTTTCACTACAGAAAGCCTCTTCAGCATTATAGGCAGTGATGGTAGAAGTACACAAACATTTTCAAAATGTTTACAAATTTGATCGACTATTTTCAAATGTATGTTTTTGTGATAATAATCTAAATCTGCAAAGTAACTAGTATCTAAAGTGTTCAAACAATTGTAGTGGAGTAAAAAGTACAATATTTACCTCTGAGATGTAGTAAAAATTTTAATACCTCAAAATTGTCCTTAAGTAAATGTATTTAGTTACTTTACACCCATGATTATAGGCTTCATTTGCATTCATTTGGCTGTTGGAGACTTCCATGGACCATCATAGTTTGGTTGCGTCTCTGGCATCTGATCATCGCTGTCTTCCATCAGCCGAGGCCAAGGGGAATACTGGCTCACCTGCACTGCATAGTCAGTGTCACATTTCATTTGCTGTTCAGTGTTCAATTGTTGTCTGGCCAAACTGATCATTATGAAATGTGTTGCGAGGGATATTTGGCCTTGCCTTGGATTGTCATCCTCCTCGATCTATTCAAATTCTGCAGGCATGTCGGCTTGGCTTGGCAGGCTACACAGCAGTGGATGATGTACAAAGTAAAATTGAATGAATCAGTGGCCTCATTCTGGGACTGATTAAAAGGACAC
This sequence comes from Gymnoscopelus braueri, assembly GCF_963280865.1. NCBI lineage: Eukaryota > Metazoa > Chordata > Actinopteri > Myctophiformes > Myctophidae > Gymnoscopelus > Gymnoscopelus braueri. Next base: position 9,946,998 of record NC_137615.1, read on the forward strand.
CGATATCGTGGTACTGCAGTCCCTGCTGTGATGTCAATGAGGAAAGGACTATAGGGCCGTTCACATCAAGCACGGTAACTACAGTATAACTAATTTATCACTATAGCTGTAAGGATAATTTTGCAGCCAATGTACTATATGAATCACCCCATTCAATGGAAAGGCATTGTGTGAGCGTCCACACCGATGAACGATACAGTCTGTAAACATTGACACCAAACAGAGAGAGAGAGAGAGAGAGAGAGAGAGAGACAGAGAGAGAGAGAGAGAGAGAGAGAGCTGTCTCAGTGGTGCTGAAAGACGCATGCAACAGATATATACGGATATATACGGATATATACTACAAGGAGGCGAGTACCTGAGGAGGTAATGCCAGCTAGCCTACCAGCCTTATAGTGATGACTTTGAATAGCTTCAGCTATTGATAATTATCTCCGTTAAATTACAAAACTTTCCGAGGTTGAATGTGACCAATTGCATCCCAGATGTCCTTCTGATGGACTTTGGTATGGATGTCAACATTTCTGTCGATAGAACGATTTTTAAAACGACATTTATAAGTTATCGTTAGAGCTATCGTCTTTGAACCCGCACATGTCCAAAACAGTTACTTTTCAGGATTCAAATTAGTAGCAAAAGTAGCAGATTGACAAGCTCAACACGCGTCGCCTCACGTCGCATTTCGAGCTTGTGGATGTGCTACTTTTGATGCTCTTGTCAGTTTAGTGTGACGCTGTTGTGTGATCAAGTAGGGTGTTAATTTACGGGGGAAAAAAACATAAAAAGGTTAGAATATGGAGATACTATGTTTCTGCCCGACAGCGACATTATGCTCAGTGTGAACGGTGCTCAGCCTTCCTAAAGACCCTTGGCTAAGAGGATTCTGTGAAGAAGAGAGTGCAGTGACCTCCAGAAGTTCACCAAAGGCAGTGAAAGGATCGTCTCCCCAGGTGTGTGGGATTGGTGTCTTAATAAGACAGGCCACAGAATGTAGGCTTCTTCAGCTCATCCCCTTCGGTGGATAAAGAACCTGACTTCTTAGAGCCACGCCTGCTCGGGTCGGGTGGGCTCCGTGTGCCTGGCTCAGCAAGAGCCATTTCCCACATGTCATGCCCTCAGCGGGGGTGCTTTCCACATGTGTTTTTGATTGATTGATTGATTGATTGATTGAATACTTTATTAACAGTTTGCAAAAAAGTTAAGGGGTACAGTTATACAATGATGTTAAAGGGATAACAAAAATAGCCCTGAGGGCTTGTTTCCATTGTGGTTCTGTGTATTCAATTAATCAAGACATATAAATACATACACCATACAAGAGATCATCAATACTACGAGCAATAAAAGTGTATTTACAGAAAAACATTGCGGGGTCATTTATTTTGGCAAGCTAGGACTCCAGGAGTCCAGGTGCGGTTTTAAAGGAGGGTAGGGAGTCACACTTTTTGATGGCTGGTGGTAGGGCATTCCACATTTTGGTGGCATAATAGTAGAATGAATTCATCCCCATGTTCGTGCCAAATCTAGGGGGGGGAATGAGATCAGTGGAGCTCCCTCTGGTGTTGTGCCCGTGGGCATCACTCACTTTTTTTGAAGTAGTCAAACAGGTACATGCATGGGCGCTGGTCCCTTATCTTGGAGACCAGGCCCATTGCACGTTTCTGTACTCTATACCCTGAGCCATCCAGTAGTGCAAATGTAGAGCTTGTAGATGTGCTATTTTCAGGTTTCCTTTTAGAAAGATCTAATGAGGCCTTTGAGGGCAGAGGGAGGGGGATATGGAGGGAGGAAACGAGGGGAACCCAGAGACAGATTAAGAGACAAAATGACAGCAGGAAGACAGAAATTATGACACCCTTCAGGGATCAAAGCGCCAACCCCTCTGTGTGTGTGTGTGTGTGTGTGTGTGTGTGTGTGTGTGTGTGTGTGTGTGTGTGTGTGTGTGTGTGTGTGTGTGTGTGTGTGTGTGTGTGTGTGTGTGTGTGTCAGAGTGAATTTGAGTGTTTGTGCACGTGTGCGCATGTGTTTGATGATAGTCTTTTTGCCATGCTCCATAAACTCCTCTTATTGCCTCGTCGCACCGGCATCAATCTCCAGGTGTGTGTGTGTGTGTGTGTGTGTGTGTGTGTGTGTGTGTGTGTGTGTGTGTGTGTGTGTGTGTGTGTGTGTGTGTGTGTGTGTGTGTGTGTGTGTGTGTGTGTGTGTGTGTGTGTGCGTGTGTGTGTGTGTGTGTGTGTGAGAGCTGGCGATAGTGTCTGCACTTTGTCTCAGCGTAATATGTTGCAAATGTTCAGAGGAGAGAGAGTGAGAGTGAGAGTGAGAGAGAGAGAGAGCAGAGGAGGTGAAGAGAGGAGAGTCAAATCTGTCTCACGTGGGACTGGCATAGCAGTGCTTCTCAAACGTATTAATTTCAAGGACCCCGCATAACTCTCAGAGTTACAGACCTGTAAGCGTCCATTTGGAACCCCCTCAAGGAACCCTGACGGACCTCACTTGACTAGAGTGTGGGCATACTGTACGTATGGACGGATAGACAGACAGACAGACAGACAGACAGACAGACAGACAGACAGACAGACAGACAGACAGACATGAATTGAATTTGGAGAGACAGTCAGCCACGAACCTCCATCTTAAAAAGCTCTCTTAAAAAGGTTACGTGTTAGAGATACATATTATCGGATGGCAAGAACGAATGGCTTCGATGTTTGACAGTTTCTGTAATTGCCAAGTCAACGGGTTCAAATCCCCCGAAAGAGCGCCGCTGCCATATATGTCCATCAACAGTCAGGCCTGCTGTTAAAGTGTGAGAGAGGCTGATCCTCAACCTGCTGAGTCAGCAGCCGCGTCCAGAAATAATAATCAAATGAAAAAAAAACTGTAAATTCTACAACTCCTCTGTTTGTGCTGTATGACTGGTGCTTCCTCACGGTGTTCAGACACCGCAATACCTGCTTTACATGTAGGCTGTGGAGCCAAATGTGGTTTGGAGATCTGTTGCTTTTCGTGATGCTGTGGTTGCTGGTATCGGTGATGGATATACCAATGCTGACCCCAGAGCACTGATGGGGTCGCCCACCGTCCCTTGAAATACGGAATCGTCCCCTTATTTGAAAACTAAAAGACGTGTCCCTTATTAATCTGATGAGGGACACACCGTGTTCCTTGTTTTTCAATCAATGACACACATCTTACTCAAATAGGTCATATACAGTACATAATACAGGTTCCTAATCACTTGAATTCTCTAGACTAGTAGAAGGAGGACACAGGGAGGGATGAAGAGTGAGACCTACAGAAGAAAACGACAAAGAAAATGAAGAATTTAATTAGAAAAAGGCATATAGACCAATTATTTGTTTACCAAGATTGAGACTGGACGCACAGGTGATTGTTTCATGCAATCAATTCCCAACATATTGTTTCGGGGTGCGCTGGTTTCAGTTCATTCAACCTCCTCTTGTGTGTTGGCTAGTGAGACGCGTCCTAGCGAGACATGACAGAATGGTTTTCATTTGGTGCCGGCCTGCGCTCGCATACTGGTTCTTATCAGTGTGACGTTGTCTGTTAAGGGGTCTATTGGTGAAGAGACAAACGGTAAGAACTCAGCAAAACAGTGAGGGAGGAGACATGAAGGAGGTACGAGGGAGGCGAGAGGGAGGGAGCGTGGAGGACAACAGGGCCACTGGGGGTGCTGCCTGCCTGCCTGTCTCCAGTCTGAGAACGTCAGAGTGAATGAGGAGACACAGGAAGCAGCATCACATTGAGCCTGGGGTTGTTTTGAGACCAGGTGGAGAGCAACGATAAGGAGAGAGAGAGAGAGAGAGAGAGAGAGAGAGAGAGAGAGAGAGAGAGAGAGAGAGAGGATGGAGGAGGTTAAAAGGAATGGAGGAATAATGAGGGAACGCTGGAGGCTCAATAAGAAAGCTCATATTTTCATATTCTGTCTGCTACTGCTCTCTCTCTCTCTCTGTCTCTCTCTCTGACACACACACACGCACGCACGCACGCACGCACCCCCCCACACACACACACACACACACACACACACAGATCTTAAAAAACAACCAAGCAAAACCATATATGGAAACAATAATCACTAATCCAAACCTGGTCAGAATTTCCACACTTGTGGTATTGTGGTGTGTGAACTAAAATAAAATGAAATGAAATAAAATAAAACAAAATAGCTAGCCTACTTCTAGAAGTAATAGTTCAAATTGATTGTTACTTTCCATGGGTAAGTGCAAAGTTCAAAGAGATCAAGAACAGCACATTTAGAAAACACCCTGATAAGGAATATTGGTTATATACAGTAAAGGCAGAAGAGTTGCAAGGGAAGAAAAACATAAAGCTACAGAAATAAACATCAGCCAACAGTGTTCTGGATTCACATCGGGTGCATCTCCAAAAGGACAGCCCAAAGTGATGCATGTTGCCCTGCACTGCACTAATGCTAAACTCCTGCAACTCCAATAAGCGATCTACAGACGGATCTAGGTGCTCTGGACTTTACACACAGTAGCTAAAGAATCTTTAAAAGCAATGAAGAAACAGGTGAACGGTTTCAAACCATGTTCTCTGATTATGACATCACTGAAACCTTCAAATGTGGATAGGACAAAATGTCTTATGGAGACCTCACTCATGGATCTCAAACTTTTTCATGTCAAGGACAATTGTCAAGGATCTATTTGGCCGCGGACCCCCATCTGAAAAGTTTGTGCCAGGGACCCCCAGTAGAGAAGATATGTGTTAATTCTTTTTATAAAAAATGTTAAAGAAAGATTTTTCAAAACATTTCAAAAATAGCCGATCTACAAGCTCACAGTGCATCACTTCGTGACGCGCTGTGAGCTTGTAGGTCGTCTATTTTGGAATAGCCAAAGTATAAAATATGGTTAAAGTGGTTAAAATGATTGTGATGCAATATTAACTAGTTTAGCTGGGGACCCCCTTGGAACACCCCAAAGGACCCTAGGAGTCCCCCGGCCCCCACTTTGAGAACCACTGCTAACCCTAATAATCTTTGATGATGACGACAACAAACAGAGACAAGAGGAGGACAAAGACAAAGATGAAGGACGTGTGGGAGAGGAAAGATGAAGGTGAGAAACTACCAAAGCATGAGAAAGGATCAGAAGAGAGGAGAAGGAAGAGTAGAAGAGAGGAAAAAAAGATCACCAGGGTGAAAAGGAATGCAGATAATGGGAGGAAGAGAAGATACAGCATATAAGGAACAAGGAGGTATGGAGAAGGTAACAGGAAGTGGAGGTATAGGGTGGATGAATAATTGATGTGAATGAACCATGTCTCCTGCATGAAAACATTCATTATTCAACATTAAGACAGCAGCTCTCCTGCAAGCGCGCGCGCGCACACACACACACACACACACACACACACACACACACACACACACACACACACACACACACACACACACACACACACACACACACACACACACACACACACACACACACACACACACACACACACACACACACACACACACACACACACACACACACACACACACACACACACACACACACACACACACACACACACACACACACACACACACAGGTGAGGAGTTCAAATGAAATCATTCCTCACCTCAGTTTGACTCATTCACTGCATCACAGTTCTGTTGTTCTCTGTTTTTCTTTTTTTTAACCCAGAACAGCATTGACAAAATGTAAGAGAGACATAGTAAGGTTTTGTGCCAGGGACCCCAGAAGAGAAGATTTACGTTTTTTTTAAAAACATTTTTGATATTTTTCAAAAAATCTCAAAAATAGCAGATGTACAGATATAGATCGGCTATTTTTGAATAGCCAACGTATAAATGGTTCAAGTGCTTAAATTGATTGTGATGCTGTTAACTAATTTTGTTGGGGACCCCCTGGAAGCCCCCCAAGGACCCCACTCTGTCTGTCTGTCACAGAAGATGAGGGACACTACTAGGGGTGTCACAATTATATTTTTTTTGGCTGGTGAAAGTTACAGGAGTTCTTACTAAATGATATGGTGTGTGATATGAAATGTGAGATTACCATACTCACAGTAATCACTAGTCATTCTTCCATCATATTCGAGGGCTTTCGGAGATAAATGAACAGACTCACTTTTAGTTTAGAGCACTGCAGAGTGGAGGTGTGTGTCTGTGTCCAGCTGACGCTCGTTGACGTTACATGCATCAAGGCAATAATATTTTTGCACTGTCAAATATATAAGCCTACATCTATTCTAAGATAGCATCAAAGCCAAAGATTATTTTACAAGCGACGGTCTCTGGTATGGTAGATATTTTGTTCGAGCTGTTGTTAATAACTTAGCTATAATACTTGGTTGGTAAAGCCCAGATGACAACGATATGACTATGAGGTTATGTCCCTTAGGCTTGTGCAATTTTACAGCACTTTGTTATTTAAAAGAGCTTTATGAATGAAGCACTTTTAAAATGAAGATGGCCAATGTTGATGATAATTGGAAGAAAAATCTAAACAAATATCGCATTGTATCGATATCTTGAGCTCATATCGTATATCGTACCGTGAAATCTTGACAGCCCTAGACTCTACCATCAACACTTTGCACAGATCTCTGAACCCACAGGTACACACCCATTACATTTACATTCTAAAAACTCCCTGCCATCTTTATTGTAGTTTGGACACAAAAGCAGCGGACATAAAACACATCTCCACACTCTGTTTCTCACGCATGCCCTTCACTGATACATTACTGATTAACCGACTGCTACAGATTGCCGCACCTCACAAACATTTTGATCACTTCAGTTACTTTTTTGCTGTCTTTGTAAGTAGATCAATATCCTGATTCCCCCGTTCCTCTGCCATCATTTGTAAGCTAATGGCCTTCGAGCAAGGTTGTGACATGGGGTGCCAGAGCAGCTCATTACAGACAATGCCTTGCACTGTCAGTAATTAACTGCTGTGGCACCCCAGGTGTGCGTGTGTGTGTGTGTGTGTGTGTGTGTGCGTGCGTGCGTGCGTGCGTGCGTGCGTGCGTGCGCGCGCGTGCATGTGCATGTGCATGTGCATGTGCATGTGCATGTGCATGTGCATGTGCATGTGCATGTGCATGTGCATGTGCATGTGCTGTAGCTACTTCAGTCCTTGCATTTCACTGGGCACACTGTCTCACTGTATGGGACACAGTGGCGGCCATAATACAGAGACCACCAGGTTATTGATGACCAGTGAAGCTTAAGTCTAAAAGACATATGTGGTAAACATGAATTTCATCCTTTCCATGGTTCCATCCTCACAGGCTCTCTTAAAGGACAGCTTCACCCATTTTCAACATAATCTTCACATGGTCCTCCCCAATGCTCATTATGATATGGCACCATTTTTGTCTATTCACTGTCTCGGGAGTGCTGTGGACAGTTCAAAAACCTGCCTACCCGTGACATCATCGATGGGGAATCCAAGCTAATGGAAACTACAGGCTTTCTATTCCATTGTTCTCACGTCAATAAAAAAAGAAAAGTAGCCGGGGTTCTGAACTGTCCAGCCATCGTCTGAGACACAGAGTGAGTAGACGGAAATGTTACCATGTTATCAAGAGCATTAGTGAGGACCAATTATTCAAAGATAGGGGTTGAAAATGGCTCCTTTAACTTCTTTCTCCATCATAGCTATTCTAAGCTATTCCCCTTCACTCGTTTCCACATCACATCAAGCCCCCATGGTAAGCCTGGAAGGCCACCTTAACATCTCCCAATTGCTAAGACTTGGCTTTGGACTGCTGTGTGATATGCACATTTCTCCATTGTTCATGGTTTGGATCACGGGATGTTTTTTTTTTCCAGCGGTGTGTTGTTTTGAAAAGGAACAATATATTTGCATTCTAATTTGAATTCCCCACATTTCCCATGTTTCTCTGTGTTTCTCGCTGGCTTTGAGTTGTGGAATTGATTTTGAAGATAAAATATTTCTGCTCATCTTTAAATCTTTGACTTGCTTTTACATTATGCATCCATTAAGTCTCAGGTTATTTGTATAATAAGTATTCCTGGAATTAAAATGAACAAGGTGAAAATACATTTGTTATGTCATAGAAGGGGGAGACCATGGTGTATCCAATTTTTTTTAATGGTTCTGATAAACACCTGGGGGTGGGGGGGGGGGGGACAGTTAGGGATGTGGCCAGACTTTTGCCTCCCACAATTTTCAAATACTTTCGGTCATACAGTTTGGAGCACGGAAGCTCTGAAAATGATCAAACGATAAAGACGATGTGACGCCTCCTCCCCACTTCCGTTTAGTCTTTACAATCGCGCAAATGTATCCTAATATAAATCAAAATTATTTAAGCATATATAGATTAGAAGAAATGAAAAAAATAGATAAAGGTAGACATTTTGAACGGAAATGATGAGCAGATGGCAGCTTATGTAGTTCCAGACTCTGTATAGCAGTCGCTTAAGTGTCTTGCTCATGGAAATCTCGACACGTAGCCGAGACCGTGAATTGAACCTGTGACCCTCTTGTTTCCCAGGCAGCCTCTCTATACCCATTCAGCATGGCCGTGGTGGCGTTTTTTTTTTTTACGTTTTTTTTTTAAATATATATTTTTCCCCCTGGAGCCAAGGTATGGCACCTGCCATACCCAAATGACGCCCCTGCATGGTCGCAACAAACTTCCACTGGATCACTTTATTTCTTCAGATGCAAAATTCAGAATTTCAAGTTGTAGCCTACCTCCTATAAAGTCTCATTGATTGTCGTTTTGTGTGGTTCCAGTCCGCCTGGTGTGTGGGTTTGAGTCCCATAATCCTAGTTGTGTGGAGTTATAGAGTCCCCTGGAGTAGAATTACTAATAAAGTAATTCACAATACAAAAGGGAGACCAAAATGCTTACTTCAAGCACACCCACACAGAGGTGGGAAGTAGATCAAAGCCATTTAATCATAACTAAAGACATGTCAAAGTAATAGACCGTCAATGAATACCGACCGTTTCGACCTCACTGAGTCTTCCTCAGTAGAAAAAAAAAAAAAAAACCCTCTCCCCTGTCCCTAAATGTCTTTTGCTGCTATTTAACGTCCTTTCATGCCTTTATGTAAAGCACTTTGAATGTCCTTTGTGTATGAAATGGGCTGCACAAATAAACCTCCTTCGCCTTAATATCCATCCTGTCAGCGGGATAAGGCCTTATCTGGACTCTACAGGAAACAGAAGGAAATACAAGAAATATAAGCTCTGAACACAGACGCGCACACGCGCACACACATACACGCGCTTTCTCTCTCTCTCTCACAAACTCTGTCTCTCCCCAGCTCTCACACACAGTATATACTCATAGATCATGTGCATATGCTGAAAGAAATGGACCCCCCCACACACACACAGCCCAATTACCACAGAGTTAATGGTTTTCCTGGGTTTCCAGTTGATTGTCTTTCTGAGCTCGGTCAAGCAACCTACACTCAGCTTGTTTCTTTCTCTGCCTTTCCTCTCATGCCCACAATGCACCTGGAGGCTGTTATCACTGAGATGCAGTGTGTAGAAGACAGACAGACAGACAGACAGACAGACAGACAGACAGACAGACAGACAGACAGACAGACAGACAGACAGACAGACAGACAGACAGACAGACAGACAGACAGACAGACAGACAGACAGACAGACATCGTTACCGTCAGCCAGAAACCTTGTATCTCCATATTCTTCCATACATCAATATTGCCATATACAGAAAATAGCCGTTCTAACTAGCCGAAAGTGGTTATATATATTTAACCAATGATAAGTATTACTTATTGTATTATCTATTAATTATTATGAATTGTAGTATTAGTATTATTATTATTAGTAGTAGTAGCAGTAGTAGTAGTAGCAGTAGTAGTAGTAGTAGTAGTAGTAGTAGTAGTAGTAGTAGTAGTAGTAGTAGTAGTAGTGGTAGTGGTAGTGGTAGTAGTAGTATTATAAAGTATTGCATTGGATCCATTTGAACACATTTTTTTTTCCATTTCCAGAAAAGTAACAGTCGTGGGCAGGGCTTCCACCCATGCAGCGTGTGTACCATGACATCACACCTCTGCACTTCTCTTCCTTCCTTCTCCTCTGCTCCCTCCCCCCCCCCCCCCCCCCCCAAGAGGAGCAGTTATTGTGAGCTGCACGTCTGACTGCGCTCACTATAATAACCATTATTACCCCACCCGCCTCAGAGAGAGCGGCTCACATATGTAATCACAGCACTTTTCACAACCACAACCTACTGCCATGCATCAATGTCACTGCACACACGCACACATGCACACGCACAGGCTTCTAAACAAGGCACACACTGACTGATGCACACACACACACACAAAAATATGCACCGCAATCACTGATACAAATGTACATGGACACACATATACAGTCACACACAAAGACAGACTTCCAGACAGACACACTGAAATACACACACTGAGAGATGCACACACACAGAGTAACAGACAGGAGGGAGCGAGAGAGAGAGAGAGAGTTATTGTTGGAGTAGACATTTCTCCCAAGATAATCAGACACACCAAGGTGGCAACGCCTGACAATAAGATGTTATGGTCTGTTATGGTCTGGTCTGGTCGGCACATGTTTAGAGTATTTACATTTCACTACACTACAAATATTTGACAGCCTTTCTATTATTACAAAACCCTATTTTACACTTTGGCTATTCAAAAATAGCCCATCTACAAACACACAATGGGTCACATTGTGACACGTTGTGAGCTTTGTACATTTTCTATTTTCTAAAAAGTCTGAACATTTTTGAAAAAATGTGTGAACTTTTACTTTGGAACTTTAATTATATTTTGATGCCAATATCTTTGAACTTTTACACAAGAACATCTTTGAATACAGACCTTTTACTTGTAACTATTTGTTATGTAGTATTTGTTGTAAGTATTTCTACAGCGTGGTATTGCTAGTACGTACTAGTACGTGGTATTACTTAGTAAGTAAAAAAAAACATTCCATCCCAGGATAGAAGCAGGGTGAAGGACATCTTATACACTCACTAATGTTGTTTATAAGCTGGAAGCTCACGTCCCGCGCATTGCATTCTTGGACCAGTCTGTATAGCTAATTTTTTGTGTGCAATCATCTTCCTGGCAGGTCTACACAGATAAAAACCCGTAACGAAGAAAAAAAAACGAACAAAAGACAAACAAATCAAAATTGCGGCTCCAACTCAGATTGCGTTTGTATCTCTTCACAATGCAATCTGTTCAATCTGAATAAAGTATCTACTGATGACATTCTGCTCATCAGCTACAGTACCTTTGACTGCAATGAGGGTGTGCTCACACCATTTTCATTCTTCTTGAGTTATGGATATTTTTATTTACAAAATTAATTATTTTGCTCACTGGCGGAGGAGTATCCTTCTTCATGCACCTTTTAAAGCTCTGCTTCACAGACAAAATGAAACTAGAAGGCGGCCCCATTGTCTGATTGTGTAATTTGCTGCTGCCTTAGTCAGACGTTAATTCCATGCACCTTGCGAGTGAAAATTGTGCAGTGAAAATTGTCTTTGATGTATGATAATCTGGTGCATCGTGTTTGCCTGATGCTATTGAAAAAACAAACTCAGTGTAGCTGAATCTCTCTCTCTCTCTCTCTGTGTCTGTGTGGTGTCTGTGTCTGTGTCTGTGTGTGTGTGCGTGTGTAAATGTTTTTACATTTTCTATGACAAAAACAACCTAATGTTTGAGTTAAATCAGAAGTAAAACTTCCAATAAAGTATTCAATTAATCAATAATCATGTTGTTGAGTCATGCTATAGTGAAAGTGTGAGATAGACTTCTCCAAGATCACAGTACATATAGACTGAGGGGAGAGCAGATCTCCAAGATCACAGTACATAGACTGAGGGCAGAGCAGATCTCCAAGATCACAGTACATATAGACTGAGGGGAGAGCAGATCTCCAAGATCACAGTACATATAGACTGAGGGGAGAGCAGATCTCCAAGATCACAGTACATAGACTGAGGACATTTTGGTCAGTGGTGGGAAAAGTACTCAAATGTTTTACTTAAGTAAAAGTATCAATACTGCAATGTAGAAATACTCTGTTAATAGCACGGAATTCAATATTTACTTGGGTAAAAGTACAAAAGTATTGGTATCAAAATGTACTTAAAGTACCAAAAATATAAAGTATTCATTATGCATAATGCATACCATTTCACAAGTTTTCAAATGTATCCACAAGTTTCCTAGGGAATTATGGGCGTCACGTCCTGTAGGAATGTGAATTGATTGAATGACTGACAACAGGAAGTGATGCCCATAATTCCCTCAATGCCCCATGGGACACTGGAAACTCCTGGATAAAATGTATACAAAGCTTTTGAAAATAGCCTATGTACAAGCCCACAATGAGACGCATTGTGAGCTTGTAGATCGGCTATTTTCAAATGGCTGAAATGTATAGGGCTGAAGTGGTTAATGTATGCTTTGTTATAATAATCAACATCTACATAGTAACTAAAGTTTTCAAATAATTGTAGTGGAGTTAAAGTAAAATATTTGCCTCTGAGATGTAGTGGAGTAGAAGTAAAAGTACTGAAAATTGGAAATACTCTAGTAAAGTAAATGAGTAAATGTACTTAGTTACTTTACACTGATGCATTTGGTTCCTGATTTATTGTAGACCTTATAATCTGAATAGAATTTAGAAGAGGAAAATGGTTTATTCATTGCGGGAGGAGAGTAGACAATTTAGGAACCAGACAAGCAAAAGAAATCTAGACCCAACAAAAGTGTATGCACTATATATTATATGGATGGCAATGATTGATAGATAAGCACTACACAACCTAGCAAGTTGACACATGTGGCCGTGATGTGAATATGATCAGTGGTGGAAAGTAACCAAGTACATTTACTCAAATACTGTACTCCACTACATCTCAGAGGCAAATATTATACTTTTCACTCCACAACAATTATTTGAAAATCTTTGTTACTAGTTACTATGTAGATTTGAATTATTACAAAACATACATTAACCACGTCAGTGCCATTTAAACTTTGTCTATTTTCAAAAGATTTTAATACATTTTATACATAATGATAGCTTGTGTAACGAAACATTCTGCATAATGTATATTTTGATGCCAATACTTTTGTACTTTTACTCAAGTACATTCTGACTACCGGACTTTTACTTGTAACAGAGTTTCTACATTGCAGTATTGATACTTTTACCTATAAGTAAAGAAATATTGTACTTTTTCCACCACTGCATGTGATGTGATAGACATGCTGCTATAGACATGTCCCAAAGCCAGACTCATCAGGAGGCGACAACAAAAGCACCTTGCCAAGCCTTTGTATTGATTGAGAGCAGAGCACAGATGGTTCAACCCAGCAAGACGGAAATAAATGAAAGAAATCATGTAGGCGTGAAAAAGGCCACTTTCTCCTATGAAGGCAATCAGGCCCCAGTGGCGCCTATGTGCACGTGGATGAATGCATGAATACATAAATGAATCAACGGCCTGCTTTGAGAACAGGCAACTGAATTGCAAAGTTGGAACAGAGAGTTGGAAAAGTCACTGAAGTTAAATACTACACTGGGCTTATAATAATATGCATGGTGAAAGCCATGCCTCCAAGAGGAGTGTTTTGGAGTGGCGGAGGACTTAAAATGCACCACACAGGCTGGATCTGAACCATGCAAAACATTGTTCACCTCTTTCATGTCAACTGTAAAACCATTTCCACAAGATTTCATGACACCATCTGTGTTTTATATGCATCCTTGAGACCTTGAGTTTACTGAGCAGACATGTAGAAGCGTTTCGAAAATACGTTGCAGAAATTGTTAGTTTCCAGGTGTTCACTGACAGCCGTCAGATGTCCATGGTGGCTCAGTCATTTTATCACTACACACCAGGCATGCAATGCTCATTTGGTATGTTCTTGCACTCTATTTCAATGACGTGACGCGCACGTTGCTTAACACCTACAGTACACTGCAAGTCACACAATGGTCAATTGATATGCATCTAGGCTTATTCCTATGTTAATTCGCTAGGTGTGAGTCGGGAGCCTTTGAAAACTTTGTTGAGGTGCGAATTTAAAGTAGTTTTAAATCTATGCGTGTGCCTGCGTGTGCTCCTGGTCAAATAGGTTCCGGCACGGCGTGCAAGGCCGTCCAGTGAGCATTGCATCCCTGCTACACACTATCACACCACGAAATGCTTCACGGAGACAGTATTCTTTGAGACACACCTACAGGTATTTTGGGGCGTCGCCGAATCCGCCATTCCTTCCCCGGGTGAAACAACACAGCTTTCACCATTGGAATTGCATTACGGAACGCACACATTGTTACATTTTATGGGTTTATTTTGTCATAGCGCAACATATTTATTGTAGTGCAGGTAATTACAACAACCACCGATCTTGTGAAAAATTTAAACGGGACCGCCAAATATTCTAAACTTTCCGCAATTCTGCCTATAATCATATTCTTTGAGACACACATTCAAGTTTTTGCCGGGCTAAACAAGATAATCACGTGACGTTAATCCCCTTCCCCTATTCGCTCATACTAGGACAAGTGTAGGCAGAAGAATTTAGAGTTTCAAAAACAGGGGGGGGGGGGGGCAACAATTCAGGGGGCTTCCCAAATAAGGCAAAATAAAGTTCTTCCCAAGCGGGGCTTTTCAAACAAACAAACAAACAATGGGTAGTTTTGTGGCAATTAGTCGCTCTCCTAATTTGCCTATAAAAGGAGACAGAAAATACGGCCATCAGGTAATGTATAAAACATAGCAAATGCTCGAGCAGGGAAAACAGCGGAGTATGTTCGCTTACCGCCCGATCCTTCAGCAAGGAGAGCCAGCAACACAATGAGACAGAGTCCCTGACATGTACTCAAGAGCCAAACATTTTGATCACCCAATTCAGCGTAGCTGTCTTCAGCTCGTCAGACAGCGCACAGATGTCAACACTTCAAACTGAGTGAGGATGAAATTTGGGACAGATGACGTGTCCTAGGCAATGGCGCTGTCCGTGGTGCTGAACCCTGTCGTCACGGTGTTGGCTGGCCCTGTATTAACCTCGCATTTGGGTGAAAACCTTGTATGTCCAAAACAGTTACTTTTCAGAAAACTTTTTTTGTTAATATTTTTAATTACACAAAAAATCTAGATCAGATCTATAAGCAAATCTATAAGCTCACAAAGCGTTGCAATGTGACACATTGTGAGCTTGTAGATCAGCTATTCTTTTGCCTATTTTATGTGACACTGTTGTATGATGCCATTGCCATTTTGATCAGCAACATTAGGACAGTAAAGGTTTGTTCTAGCTTATTCTTATTTTTTACTTATTCTTATTTTCTATTCGCAAGTCGTTAACTATTTTTAATTGTATTCAAATGTAACCCTATGAATTGCTGCGTTGCTGAAATGCACAATAAAAATAAACTCATCTTGCCTTAATGAAAGTTCCCCTACTATGATGCCTGCGCAGGTTATGCCATCCAAAACATAAAATAAATTATAAGAGGCTGCAAACCATTCATTTGCTAGCGAAGCTAATCTAAAAATCACCTCATTTCATTTCATTCAAACAACTGTGATAAAAGTGTCACGCTACCCAGCTTGTGAACCTGTGCAGCAGGCATGCTGAGCCTGGGGTCTTGTTATCTCTGCAGCCAGGTGAGGTGCACTAGGTCTGAGCTTGTACTTCTGCTGCTAAGTAACGACTAGGGAATCATGTACTGCTGCCTGCACCTCAGGTCACTAAAACGTAAAAAAAAAAACCAAATCCCCAGGACAGGAATACAAAGGATATGACCTCGGTGTCCTCAAAGGTTGCTGCGGGAATGAACACGAGATAAAACTGGACTGCATGGCTTCTGATATGGAAGGTTTCAGGGTTCCATTTTTGCTGGGGTGGATGGAGGGTGGGGGGGGGGGGGGGGTGTCCATGCCCCCGCTCCTGATACCCCCCCCCCCCCCCCCCCCTCCGGTCATTCATGTTTTATGGTTGGTGGGGATAGGTTTTATCCCTGCCCTGCTTCTGGTCAGACTGAGGTAAATAGCCTATATGAATTTCCTTTTTGGAAATGTAGACTGTCTGGTACGTTTGATATCGTTGCTGTCGGGCAGAAACCTCTTATCTCCATATTCTAACATTTTGTGCTGTTTTCGTAAATCAATACCCTACTACCTACTTGATCATACTGCAGCGTCGCACAAAAGTTTCAAAAGTAGCGGATCCACAAGCTTGAAACGCGTCGCGAAGCGACTCATTTTGAGCTTGTATATCTGCTACTTTTGGACATATGAGGTTGTCAATGTTAACCACATTGACCCTGGCATACCTATTTTGAGCCTAAAAATAATAGCATATCTACAATTGCGATGTATTGTGATCTTGTAGATTGTCTGTTTTAGCTATTTGTTGTGTGACAAAGTATAGCTACAGCGTTTAAGTGGTTAAGAAAATGTCCCCCTCCCCTGCCTCTTCTTCTTTTTTTTTTTTACAAATCCAACACTGGACCTTTTCATCCAAACACTCATGTTGCGCTGTCGGGTAATCAATACAATCTTAGGCTAATAGGCTAAATATGGTATATCATCACCCAGTTTATTGTAATATTAACATCATTTATCACAATCACATTTGCTGCGTATTTCCATCACCGTATCGATCAGGCTTTCTCAAACTTTTTCGTCCCGAGGACCCCCAAATTAATGTATTTGGCCGTGGACCATCATCTGAAAAGATGTTGTGCCAGGGACCCCCAGAAGAGAAGATTTATGCAAAAAAAAAAGAGAAAACAATCAAAGATTTTCAACATTTTCCAAACATTTTTGATATTTATTCCACAAAAGTCAAAATAGCAGCTTGTAGATCTGCTATTTTTGAATAGCCAATATAAATACTTTTGCTGGGGACCCCCTGGAACCGGAAGCGCTGGTATAGATAACAGCTAACCAATAAGGTACTTTATTTGGTATCCAGGCAACAGAACATTCATAAGGGTTGGAATGCTCGGTTTGAAACTGTCACCGTGTGTAGGGCCCAAGAGAGACCACTGGTTATTATTTGTAATTTGCCCTGTATGTAGTTGGATGTTTTAGTTGGTTCTTTGTTCGATCATTGTTTGTGAATTGTCATGTCGGTTTGTCCCCGGTTTCGTTTGTTAAATGAAATGGAAAAGTGCCTCCTTGGAATCATGACACTTTAATAAAGAAAATCAATCAATCAACCACTGGTCTATAGGCTACAATGCTTAGTGTGTGTTAAACCGTATATTAGCCTACTTAGATTAGCCTTGATGGGTTTAAATATTTATAGTCTTTAGAATAATGGATAGATAGGAAATAAGTGCCCTTGTTGCTGCAGTGGATTGCGACACATCAGTGGTCTCAACATCATGTAGCTTATAAACTGCTATTGTACTTGTAAGATCTCTTAAGATAGAGTTATATGTGGCAATAATTTGAATGATTCCATAGTGGTATCAATTTAATACAAAGAGTAGTATCTGCATAAATACCCTGGACCTTGATAAGCTGCCCAAGCCTAGAAACCATACAGGATTACTGGAGACACACTTACTGTCCATGTGATGTTTGTGCACAGCTCAATAGAGAGGAAGAGAGACAGAGAGGAGATGAGCAGGATGACTCACATGTGTACTAGAGACAGATAACAGAGAGAATCTTGGGGGGAGAGAGGGAGAGAGAGACACACACAGCGGGAGAGAGACAGCAGGAGAGAGAGACAGAGACGCATCCATTGTCCTACTTGAGACTGACTGTGGACAGCAGGGACAAATCATCCGCACGCACACGCACGCACGCACAGTTTTTTTGTGTCCGCTACACGACGGCCTAGTTGAACCACATCTTGACCCAGAAACACACACGCGTCACGCACACACCTGATAAATGCACTCAACGCGACCTTTGATGTTAATACAGGAGTGCAGAAGAGAGATAAACAACAGAAAAGAGATGGAATCAGATTAGAACGAGCCACAGGAAAACGAGAGATGAGAACAGAGAGTGAAAAATACTGGTTCACCTGTGGCCCTTAGCCCTAGAACACAACAAACAGAATGCAAATAGTCACACCATCACTAATGTTGGGTATATTTTACCTGAAATAAATTCCATAAAAAAAAAGAAACATCAAAATATATTTAAGTACAACAATACTTACAAATTGAGGTACTCTTCTTTAATATTTCAACATGAAATTTCAAAATAAAAACGAACAACAGGGGGACCCTATAAAAAAGCAGCAAAATGTGTGAAAAATTTCGTTATTGTTAAAGAATATATTCCAAACAAAAAAAGATTGAGCTGGAAACAAACCTAGTTTCTAAGACGTCAGTGAGCATAGTGAATGTACCCAAGTTTCCCACCTCAGACACCAGCAACATTTTGAGAATCACATAATTACAATTGTTGGAGTGAAATTCACCCATGGTTAGTGTTCTAGGGATAAATGATACTCATCTCTCTGACTTTGTCAGAGAGAACAGAGAGAATGAAATGATGAAAAGATGAGAGATAAGGTCCTTACACACCGGGGCGATTTTTTTCATGCGAATAATACGTTTTTTTTAAAAACCTTATAAAGTCAATGCAAGCTTCCACACCAGTTTCGCGGAGCGAAAAAAGCGTCTTTTAATTATTCGGAACGAGTCCGAATTTTGCGTATATTCGCATATTCGCCGGTGTGTAACCGCCTATAGACTGTGTGTGCGCGCGCGCGTGTGCGCGTGCGTGTGTGTGCGCGTGCGTGTGTGTTCTTCAGTCTTTATTTCCTAAGTGGTAGTTTTCTCGATTACAATGAATGGTGAGGATGCTGGCTTTCGACAGCAAAAAGTAACAGCACTGTGTAGCCTGAAACACTACAGCCTTTCAATCATGCAATATGTGCATGATTGAAAAGCAGGCCCTAATCTGTCCAACACCTCTCCATCCTATCTTCATGCAGTGCCGATGGCAGGTAATTATGCACTGAATACCAGCAGCGCAGAAAAGGCAACCAATAATTGGCAACCTCCCCGAGGCTCTGGCTGTGCTCCCGAGAAATTGCTCTAACCAGGTTTACTGCAGGGGGGAACCATTAAACACCAGTTGACACTTACCCAAACCCACCAGAGCCACGTTGAATTCACAGAACAAAACCAAACCTAAACTTATCTCTAACACAATTTACTGTGCATCTCCCCCAGTAGAATCCCGGACAAGCCACCAATTTGTCCTGACTCGGCTAATGAGACAAAAAGGTGTACTCTTTCTTACTCAAGTAAAAGTTTATAGCTTATCCTACAATAATCCCAGAATATACTAAAGCAACAAGATGTGTCCGTCAGTGTTATCAGCAGATGGATGAGCCGGTGCATCCATTTCGGATGCTGTCAATGCACTGAATGGGACATTTTATCACGTTTAATCAGACTATTGATTGGTCTAAGTAGGTGAGGTACTGACCTACTCACGTTTAATCAGACTATTGATCGGTCTAGGTAGGTGAGATACTGACTACCGACGGGGGCTCAGTAGGTGTTTTGTATATATAGTATAGTTTTGGACCGCGACGGGGGCGCGCCGTCTCAAGCGAACTTGAGCTACGAGAGGCACCACCGAGCGAGCCAAAGCGAGTGAGTTGCCGTGCCGAACGGTGCGAAGTTCGCTTGAGCCGACTCAGCGCCGTTCGAGTTATGTACCGATAGGCAGAATCATAAATCATGTTTTGGGGTGAGAGTTTGCCTCAACTTTCATCAACCCACAGAATAGCGACAAAAAACACCGCACCGTCGGTAGGTCAGTATCTCACCCTTAGACCAATCAAACGTGATAATGTCCCATTCAGTGCATTGACAGCCGAAGCCGGTGACGGATGTGTGGTAGAATGGTGAATGCAAGGTGTTGTACAATGTGAAACCTAAACTAATAGCCCTATAATAAGAAAGATAAACCTGAACCGGCCAGGTCTTAAATACACCCGGGAGACTGGCCAGGTGCTCCCAATTACACTAATTAATTACACCTACCAGGGACCTGCAAGACAGCACAGAACACACACACACACACACACACACACACACACACACACACACACACACACACACACACACACACACACACACACACACACACACACACACACACACACACACACACACACACACACACACACACACACACACACAGTTGTGCTTTTTCCATCTCAGGAATGTTGCTAAAATTAGACATTTCTCGAATTTTCATAACACAGAGAGGCATATACATGCTTTAAATGTCACTCGTTACTACCCACCTCTGCATGTCAAAGTCTTGGTATCCTTTTCTTATGAAGGACATCATCAAGTTTCATGAATTCATAGATATAGATAGATAAACTGCCAGTGGAGTTTTAAGCTACAAAATCCAATGTCATGTAGTACAATACAAGTAAAATGTCTTGTGGCTTGTAGATCAGATATTTTTGGCAAAGAGAATGGGTGTAGACAGAAAAAAGCTGCAAGTACATAACGCAGGTCCCGTTTTAAGTGGTTAGTCTCAGATGAGACAATGACCCAAGCAAACAAAACAGGGTCCAAAAATGACATGGCTTCCCTGTGAAACATCATATTGATGTCATCACTCTTGCCTACAATATGGAGGGATGGTGGATCTGAAATTATGAATACACAACAAATGTGAAACATATTCACACACAAAACATATTCTCAATATATTCCGGGATTTACTTCCTTGGCCTATATTGGCAGTGACTACGAGAAACTTGGCGCTGATCAGTCCAGTGGGTTGTTATTGTTAGATCACACACACACACACACACACACACACACACACACACACACACACACACACACACACACACACACACACACACACACACACACACACACACACACACACACACACACCTCAAAATCTTCTGTCTGTCCAAAAATCAAGTAATCCTGAAGTTCAACACGAAAATACCAATGCGTTGCATAAAAAGAAAAAGAAAATATTCCTCTCACCCAACCCTTATGTCAGGAAGCTCCAGGAGATTCCTTTGTTCCTTTAATCAGTTCCAGTTCATATTATCCACCATCAGTGGATCTTCTTAATTCCGACCAAGCTCCCCTTATTCAGGTCTTGAAGTTTATCGGCCACAATATTCAATGGTTTAAAGTTCTGATTTAGATTACAGTGTAGGCTTTAAAGAGTCTCTCAAACCACTCCAAACACTCTTTCACACCCAAAATGGAACCCCCATAGCCTCACTTCTTGGAACCTTTAGAGCTGTTCCTGGTACCTAACTTCCTGGAACTTTTCTTCCAGCGAACACTTCCTGGAACTTTTACTACATGTGCTGCTTTTACCCCACAGCTCCCCCTATGAAATAACAGGAGAATGAATGGATACCTTCATCAAAACAAAACAACATCATTTTGTTCCCGTACAATACAGTTCAACCATCTTTGTAACCAATTATATTCCCTTTGTTATCACCAAGTATGTTACAGTAGGTGTCTCTTTCACACATTTATGTGGCAGTGTCACACTATTTTAGACAAACGCACGCACCCCCTAGGTGCCATGCCATGAAAAATGGCCTCCAGCATGTATATAAATGGCATACTAACATTTGTTTATTTGTTAGGATCCCCATTAGTGCCCTAAAGCAGAGCTAGTCTTCCTGGGGTCCACATACAGTATATATAAAGCCATTGTATGCCCAAATGATGTTGATGGTATGGTTTGTTTGATTGATTGATTGAATACTTTATTAACATGTTCAATAACAGTACGGCTGTACGGTCAAAAGAAGCTCTGTTAAAAGGATGACACAAAAAGCCCATGCAGAGGTGCTTGTTTCCATTGTGGTCTACTGTACTCAATTCATCAGTAGATGGTGTCACCGGGTGTGATGTCATCCAGCTGTGATGTCACTAGGATGCTCAGGTCCTCCTAGCCACGGGTGGAGAAGTACACAGGTTCTTTACTTAAGTAAAAAAGTAGCAATGCCACAACGTATTACTCTGTTACAAGTAAAATGCCTATATTTAAAACTTTACTTCAGTTAAAATACAAAGGTATTGGCCTCAAAATATGCATACAGGACCAAAGTATCATATTTCTAAATTTGTCAAACCTTTTTCGAAAGTGGGTAGTCCATTGAGAGTAGAGAGATATTTTTGAATAGATGAAGTTACATATAGGGTGTAATAAGTTAACGTATGTTTTGTAATTGTAATAGTCAAATCTGGGGTAGAAGAGGAAAGTTACATAGTGCAGCTTTAAGTAAATTGTACTTACTTGGTTACTTTTTATAACTGCTCCTAGCACAGACGGAGTGACGCTTAACACGACACCCGTCGTCATCCATGCCTTTCGCAACTGTTGAGCACCACAGACTGTTAAAGACTGTCAACTAATCAATAACATCTCAACAACAACAATAATAATACTGTTCATTTGTTCATCACTGAGAATGGTGCTCCAATTAAGTATGTAACAAACATCTGTAATGTGAAGATGTACAGATAAGTAACAGCATAGAAACAATAGTAAACCACACTAAGAACAATGATCATCATGAGAGTATATAAAAACAGTACATAAAAACATTTAGGTCATTACAAAAATAGTAATAATAAATAATTGATTAATATTTTAAAGCTACAATCCCAAATGTTATGTCTCCTTCTTCCAATGGAGAGAGTTAATTGCAATGATATACAAACTACAATAACAATGGCAGCATCAGATTTCCTGCTTTTACACAAAAAAACGTGATTGGCTCTCTAGACACAACTTACTATATTTACCATAAATTTCTGGCCTCTGCTTTCCTCACAATAACAGAAAACAGAAAAAATACTAGTATAGAGCCCTGAGGGACTCCGGTCAACCATATGGGGTTTAAGTGGTTAATAATATTGGGTCGGCATGTCTCTTACCTCCCCAGTTCATTGCCAAACAGTACTGACCACCGCAGCAGTTGTCTGGTTGTGTTTCGGCCCAGTTGAAATAATCAAACCTTGTCCCATCAGTCCAGAACCATAGACGTTGCTGGAGAAGTATAGAACATTAAATAGAATAAGGTGTCTGCATCAAGAATGTTTTTGACACAATTTTGATATTCTCTATTTTACAACATAATATTATATAGAGCACCGAAGTCTGACATCACTGCCACTAGAGGCCGCCATCCCCCTGTGGGTCACAGAGTATTTTTTACTGTATTGGAAATCCCATAGGCAAATCTTAGATCGCGTCGTATAAGAACTGCGTTCTAAAAATAAACAAATCCCCCCTGGCCATTTTACTAATATGGATATGAAGCATCAAATGACGGTGAAAAAGTTAACATTTATCCAAACACAGACGTTATCAAATATAACTCAATATCATAAACGACACAGAGTCACATACCTGACAAAATCGCTGGGCTGATTTGTTCATTTTTGAAACACAGTTTATATGACGCGATCAAAGAGTTTCCTATGGGATTTCCAATACAAAAAAATAACTCCTTGTAACCCAGAGGTAGTGGGAGTGACGTCAGGGCTTTGGCACTCTATACCCATTGGGTTTAGGCCATTGTTCACCTGTGTTGCATCGTGTCCTCCTATCCAGGTGAGAGGGAAACCGTGAGTGTGCCGCCTGATCTCATCCTGGATGAAGCGATATTCAGCAATGTTGTGGACCGATGCCAGGTGCCCCCCTGTCCTCATACAGTGGTTCTGCATGGAGAGGAGACAAGAGATATCGCTGTTGGCGGGCAGAAACCTCTTATCTCCATATTCTAACTTTTTTTTCTTTTTTTTGTACATTAATGCCCTATTAGATCATGCTACAGCGTCACACAAAAGCATCAAAAATAGCAGATCCTCAAGCTCGAAATAATACAATATAAAAGTAGCAGATAATAATGTCTGCTACTTTTTCTACTCTTGAATTTGAATCCTGAAAGGTCACAGTTTTGGACATACAGTAAGTACATTTGACAGTTTTTAAGTTGCATGATTCAGTATTTAGATATTTGATATTCATTTTATCGGACACGCCCCCTTCCTATACAAACCCATTATAACTTCGAACTCCATTTTTTACATGTTAGATTCACCAAAAAACTCGTCCTTGGTTCTGGTGACTCATCCTGCCCTCCTAATACGTGAGGGGGCCGTGTTTTTTCTATTACTTTTTTCATTTATTTAATTAATTTTTTTATTGAGTAACTTAAAAACTGTCCGGGCTGCTAGACGATAAAATGGCGATAAAATGACCCAAAGTTTTTTTGAAAGTGAAATATCCCTTTAATACAGTGCAATTCCCAGACAGTGCAATTTATTAGCCCGCCTGCTTCCAGCAATTCCCTCTCTCGTTCATGAATAGTCCAATGTATTCCCTTTTTACGCAACTGAAAGGAACATTTGAGCACAGTGCCTCTGCTCAACCAACAGACTTCACTGTTGGCAGGGTACTGTCCAATATTATTATTGTTGGACAAAAGAGTCTCAAAATGCTGATGGATGAGTCCTTTGGCTCCAGTAAGATTTGTTATAATATTTCAGCTTGGCAAAAATAAATGTATTGGACACAATGATTCTGATTATACAGGTGGAAAAAACAACAAAATAGAAACATTCAGCCCGTGCATGTGAAACTAAACATCGAAGAAAACGTTTGGAAATGTGTGTGTGGTAGACTATGTTCTAACAATGCTTCTTGGCAATAATTGTATACTGTAGGAAAGCCTGTTTATTTCCCTTTTAAATGGTGTACCATTTGGTGAATGGTGCATTTATCCAAAGTGCTTTACGACGCTCATAACATTCACCCATGCAGCCAGTCACACACCAACGGCAGAGAAAACCATGCAAGGCACCAACCTGCTCCTCGGGAGCAGTTGGGGGTCCAGTGTCTTGCTGAAGGACACTTGAACACCTACCAAGGGGGAGCCGGGGGTCCCCCTTGGGGCTGGAATGAGATGATTTGGTTTAGGTTGAAACATAAGACACAATGAAAGACAATCCCCATGGCCTTTTTCCTCCCTCAAAACAGAATAGAAAAATAGAGAGAGAAATAAAAAAAAACAAAAAAAATAAGAAGCAAGAGGAAAAAAAGGGAGAGAAAAAAGGAGTAAGTAAAAAGTAACGCCTCACCTTGTAGAGTGACGTGTCCACAGAGTCCCCCTGTCCTCTTTCTTTATAGGGCAGGGGTGGGTAGAGCGAGAGAGAGAGAGAGAGAGAGAGAGAGAGAGAGAGAGAGAGAGGTCGAAACAGGTCGGCAGTAAACCCCACCCCGCTGGTGAGGCAAAAAACTTTCCGAAGCAATTTCTTCTGTTGCCCATGAATTAAATATATATATTTTGGAAACTAAATACGAACACAAAATGATTGGGAGAGATCAAAAAAAGTTTACATAAAATAAAAATTAAATATAATATTTGGCTATTAAAAAAGACATGAGAGAGTAGGCTACATAAACTGCCCACAAAAAGTTCGGAAACTTAACTTTGGGCGATTATTTCTCCCCTTTAATAATACCAATTGGTATTGTATTTTATATTATTTTTATCGTTAATTAGTCACCTTTACAACGAGGTACAGCTTGTAAGGATTGTGCAATCGTGGAATGAGCAACACAGCTAAACGTGTAGGTAGCGCCCCCAATAAATGTGCCAAAATCCCCCAATATGCTTCTGTTGATAATCGCTCTTGTTTTGAGTGATCTGCCAGTCACTCAGGTGCCAGTCACAGGCGTGTGACTGGCACTTTGTTTGTTTGTGCTCCAAGCAGCAGCACTGCCCCCATGGAAAGATGGCACATTTGTCGTGCAAACATTGCAATAGGGAAAGTGGAAGCATGTTCCGTTATGCAGAGTGGCACCATTATTTGGTGTCAGCCCTGGTACCACTTCCAAACTTAAGACCAAGTTCAGTGAGACTGGTGAAGTCAAAGGAAGACAACAACCCAAGAAGACCGGTTCCTCAACATTGCTTCACTGAGGAACCATAGGTTTTCTTCCAGAGATTTACAGGCAAGATTTGCACAACGGTACCAAAGACAGATATCAAAGTTGCAGGACCCATGCTCAGGTGCCAGTCACACACCTGTGACTGGCATACACCTGGCAGCAAATGGTACCAAGGCTGCCTGACACCAAATAATGCGTAATCTGCGTAACGGAACGCCAGCTTCACTTGCCTTATTGCAGAGGCCTTATCCTGATCAAACGTAGCACAAACGTAGCATCTTTCCATGGGGGCAGTGTTGCTGCTTGGAGCACAAACAAACTCAACAAAGTTGCAAGACCCATACTCCCAATACCCGGGGATTTTGGCAAGTTTTTGGAAGCGCCACCCACACGTTTGGCTGTGTTGCTCATTCCACGATTGCACAATCCTTACGTTTGGAAGTGGTACCAGGGCTGACACCAAATAATGGTGCCACTCTGCATAACGGAACATGCTTCCACTTGCCCTATTACAATGTTTGCATGACAAATCTTTCCATGGGGGCAGTGCTGCTGCTTGGAGCATAAACAAACAAAGTTGCATGACCCATGCCCTTAGGTGCCAGTCACACACCTGTGCCAGTCACCTGAGTGACTGGCAGATCACTCAAAACAAGAGTGATTATCAACAGAAGCATATTGGGGGATTTTGGCACATTTATTGGGGGCGCTACCTACACGTTTAGCTGTGTTGCTCATTCCACGATTGCACAATCCTTACAAGCTGTACCTCGTTGTAAAGTCATCAACGATAAAAATAATATAAAATCAAATACCAATTGGTATTATTAAAGGGGAGAAATAATCGCCCAAAGTTAAGTTTCCGAACTTTTTGTGGGCAGTTTACGTGTGAGAATTAATTAAAACAGTTTACATGAGCAAGATATGATCGCAAAGGCTGTATTCAACCTATATTTGACCAGAACACAATAAACCTCTCTTTCTGCAGCCGTCTGTGATCAGGCTTTAGGTCAAAGCACTGTGTAAATGATTGAATCATGACTGGTGTTGACATGGGATGGTTTGTGTTAGGACAAGGACATGAGGCTTGGCGCTGTGACTGGCCTGACAATGATAAAGGTGCTCATCCGAATATCAGTTCTCTCTTCCTTTTTATTTTCCTTCATTGCCCTTTTGGCCACAGGGGTTTCCATTTGAAGACGGTCGCCTTCTTAACAAAATGCATTTCAGTTCACAGCTCAGTTCACAGAACAATGTCCTATTGTAAGGATGATGAAGATGTATTAAATGTATACCTGAATAGAGAGCCCAAAGCTCAGAAACACAGCTCAGAAAAACAATCAAACAACATAAACCATAATCTTAAAACCCTGACCACACTGAACAAACACAGTATAGCAATGATTGCTGTTACAATATAGACCTAATTATAACAAAAGAAGATTATGATTTACGGAACCTTTAACACATTTTGCCGGGGACACCCTGGAACCCCATCAAGGACCCCTGGGGGTCCCCAGACCCCATTTTGAGAAGTGCACAACTGTTCTAGGAGATGCTAAAGTGGAGGATGCACCCCTATCAGTTATTGTAATGGTAGTTGGATCCTGACAAAGTTGCATGTCTCTGTTTAAGAACCTTCAGTGTCATAATACAGCATGCAGACTTAGCAGGGCAGTTGTGGTCATTGACAAAACAGAATGCTTGGCATTGTGACAGCAATAAAGTATGACTAGAAATTGTCATAAAAAGGTCCATGTTTACAGCCCAACTCGATTTCTGGTTAGTTCTGAAACATTGGCCAACAGGCTTTTAGAGAACTCTTTAGAAGAAACCCAACTTGCTGGGAGGCTCAGTAACATTTTAGAACCGATATTCTCAATAACAGAGAATGTCCTTGATGTTGTGGTGACTATGCAGATTTCAGCATAACATAACATAAACCAATAATGACATACAATTAAATTAAATTGCTCATCCAATGATCAAAATATTAGTAACATATTGTAATTTGTAACATAGTCACATATTGCTGAGCAAATAATTTACAAATATTATTGATTATTGGTTACAAATAATCTAAATATCATTTGTGAATGCTAATTTAAGTTAAGGATTTAGTTAATATCATCAAGTAATAGTTCCTGAATTATACTTATATGTGAACGTTATTATAAAATGTTACCAAAAACAAATAGATATAAAATATTTAAAACTGATACTATTTTATAAACAAAATGGAAGTACATCAGTGCTGTAAAGGTCTGTCATTTAAGCTCCGATGAGACCATGACCCAAGCAAACAAGACAGGGTCTACACACATGCAACATCATAAATGACACAGAGTCACATACCTGACAGAATTGTCAGGCTTATTTGTTTGTTTTTGGCAGACAGTTCTTATATGATGTGATCTAAGATTTCTCTATGGGGATTTTCAATAGAAAAGAAACTTCCGTGACCCAGGGGTAGCAGGAGTGACGTCAGGACTTCGGTACTCTATTGGCTGAGCCCTAAAGCATAGCTAGTCTTCCTGGGGTCCACATACAGTATGTATAACACCATAAACATTGGATGCCCAAATGATGCTGATGCAGTGGTGGTAAAAGTACTCAAATGTTTTACGTAAAAGTATCAATACTGCAATGTAGAAGTACTCTGTTACAAATAAAAGTCCAGAATTAAGAATGTACTTGAGTAAAAGTACAAAAGTATTGGTATAAAAATGTACTTAAAGTACCACAAGTAAAAGTACTAAAATGTTTGCAAATAGCAGATCTACAAGCTCACAACCCATTGCGATGCGACACGCTGTGAGCTTGTAGATCGGCTATTTTCAAATAGCCTAGGTATACAATAGGGCTAAAGTGGTTAATGTATGTTTTATAATGTAATATTTTATATCTGCAAATAGTAACTAGTAACTAAAGTTTTCAAATAACTGTAGTGGAGTAAAGGTACAACATTTGCATCTGAGATGTAGTGGAGTAGAAGTAAAAGTACTGAAAATTGGAAATACTCCAGTAAAGTGAAAATACCTCAAAATTTTACTTTACACCACTGTATGTAACACCAAACATTGTATGCCCAAATGATGCTGATGGCATGGTTTGATTGATTGATTGGATACTTTATTAACATGTTTGATAACAGTACGGCTGTACAGTAAAAAAAAAAAAAGGACGCTCTGTTAAAAGGATGACACAAAAGCCCAGGGGAGCTTGTTTCCATTGTGGTCCACTCTACTCAATTCATCAGTAGAGATGGTGTCACCGGGTGTGATGTCATCCAGTTGTAATGTTACTATGGAGCCAGGGGTGGAGAAGTACACAGGTTCTTTACTTAAGTAAAAAAGTAGCAATAACACGATGTAGAAATACTCTGTTAACACATCGGGTGCCAAACACGGTCTGAACCGTGTTTGCGCAGAGTAGCGGTCCGGTGCCGAACACGGTCCAGACCGTGAAATATGTCTTTTTGTTTTTTTCGTTTTTCTCCACACGGGCGGGGCTAGAGCAGCTCTGGGAGTACCCATTGTGATCTTGAGAAGGATAGGCCAGATAGATCACCGGAAACAAAAACATGGCTCCCATCCACTTCCTGTCTATTTCCTTCTTTAAAACACCTATATCTCCGAATCTGTTTCCGGTGGGGAAAACCGGTCATGCGCGATGCGCGATCCCCCCCCATTGTAACTCGCGAGTGAATTGTTATCGTTCCAGGCTGTAGCCAGGGTCATCGCGCAACATGAATGGATGTTTTTTTTTACATGGATTTGCTCCTCGTGGAGTCTAGAGCTTTAAACAGAAAAGCGCAGTCAATGGGGAGAATGCTGGCACCCAACGTAAGTTGTTATGAAAAAATGCTGGCACCCAATGTGTTAAGTGAAAGGCCTGTATTAAAAATTTTACTTGAGGTAAAATACAACGGTATTAGCCTCAAAATATGCATACAGGACCAAGATAACATTTTTCAAAATTTGTCAAACCTTTTTTGAAAGTGGGTAATCTATTGAGAGCTTGTAGATTGGCCATTGAATAGATTAAATTCAATTTAGGGCGTAATATAACGTATGTTTTGTAATAGTATTCTAAATCTGCAATGTAACTAGTCACTAAAGCGCTCAGATAATTGTAATAAAGTGAAAAGTACAACATTTTCCTCAGACATGAAGTATAAAGTATTGAAAAATGGAAATACTCAAATGAAGTAAAAGTATCTCAAAAGTATACTTAAACAAAGTACTTAACCACTAGAACCCCAGCATTTGTATTGTGGGGAAAGTATCGACAAAAATAGCACTGTGAGCGGCTATTTTCAGCGAAAGCTTTCCCCACAATAACAAAAAACCAAAAATACACTAGTATAGAGCCCTGAGGGTCTCCGCTCAATCATATGGGGTTTAAGTGTGGTTTAAGTAAATGTACTTGCCTGGTTACTTTGCACAGACGGAGGGACGCTTAACGTGACACCAGTCGTCATCCATGCCTTTTGAATCTGTTGAGCACCGAGACAGACTGTTAAAGACTGTCAACTAATCAATAACATCTCAACAACAACAAGACTGTCCATTTGTTCATCACTAAGAATAGTGCTTTAAGTACGTAACAAATATCACTGGAATGGACAGTAATGTGAAGATGTACAGAGAAGTAACAGCATATAGAAACAATAGTAAACCACACTGAACAATTGATTCATATTTTAAAGATACAATCCCAAATGTAATGTCCATTGTCTCCTTCTTCCAGTGGAGAGAGTTCATTTCAATGATATGCAAACTACAATAACAATGGCAGCTTCAGATGTTTTTAAACAAAACAAAAAAACAATGTGATTGGCTCTCAAGACACGACTTAGGCCTACTATATTTAAATTGCTGGCATCTGCTTAAGATAATCTTGCTTTCAAAGAGCCTTGATTTGTTTTTATTAGCTAATTTACAATGGAGCATTGAAAACATGCACAGAATAACCAAAGCTTGAAAAATCGGTGACACCCTTACTCTTTAACACATTGACTGCCAGAGTTTATTCATAATGTACTCACCCCTGTGCCAGCAATTTGCGTGTTTTTTATTTTTTTTGTTTTGTAATTTTTCATTCAAATACATTCTCTGATTGTGTTGTCAAGCACCTACGATTGTTCCACCAGTAGAGAGCAGCACATCCAAACATTGATCACCTCGCTCACCCCCTCCCAAACAGGCCCACGTCATATCCGGTAATTCAAAGGATGTGACGTTTTCGACAATTCCCGTTCCGCTGATCAGCCTGAAAACGACGTGATACACTACGACGATCACTGTTAGTCACCCGGACCAAAGAAAATAGAAGTTGAGCTGTCCGTTTGTCTTTTATACCGTGTGAAAAACAGTGTTTTTCCTTATTCTGGCCGAAAATCACCGGAGAAAAACAGCGTGACCCGGAAATGATTTTTTTTTTTTACATCCGGCTCCGGGTGAGTGTGACGTAAGTGGAAAACGAAAGTGTTGATGAGAAATAAACAAAGCCGTGCGATCACAGATTAAACAATGAAAATTCAAAAGAACGTGTCAACTCGTTCTTAGGAATCCTGGCACTCAAGCGATGGATTTGAAAGAACGTGTAGACGGGATCTTGGCACTGTATGTGTTAATAATATTGTGTCCGCATGTCACTTACCTCCAAAGTTCATTGCCACACAGTACTGACCACGGTGGTTGTCTGGTTGGCCTTTGGTCCAGTTTGGATAATCAAACCTTGTCCCATCAGAATAGAGCCATATGCGTTGCTGGAGAAGTATATAACATTGACTATAATAAGGTTTTTACATCAATAATATATATATATATATTTTTATATTCTCTATTTTAAATCATAATATTATATAGTATAAGTCTGACATCACTGCCGCTATAGGCCGCTATCCCCCTGGGCACAAAATATATTTTTTGTATTGGAAATCAAATCTTAGATTTCGTTGTACCCGTCAATTTTACTCATGAAGCATCAACTGTAACTCAATATCATAAACGACACAGAGTCATATACCTGACAAAAAGCCAGGCTGATTTGATGCCTTTAGGATGTCCAATACAAAAAATTACTCTGTGACCCAGGGGTAGTGGGAGTAACGTCAGGACTTCGGAACTCTATACCAATGGGTTCTAGCTATTGTTCACCTTTGACGCATCGTGTCCTCCTATCCACGTGATAGGGAAACTGTGAGTTTGCTTTCTGATCTCATCCTGGACGGCGTAATATTCAGCGTTGCTGTGGATCGATGCCAGGTGCCCCTCCATGTATATACAGTCTCTCTGCATGGAGACACAAGAGATGTAAATATCGCTGTTGTCGGGCAGAAACCTCTTATTTCCATATTCTAACTGTTTGTGTTTTTCGTAAATTAATGCCCTATTTGATCATACTACAGCGTCACACAAAAGCATCAAAGATAGCAGATCCGGAAGCTTGAAACGCGGTGCAAAGATCTGCTACTTTTTCTACTCTTGAATTTTAATCCAGAAAAGTCACAGTTTTGGACTCTGGGTTTCCACAATACGATGTATTTAAAAAAAAAAGTACATTTGAATATTTTTCAAGAAATGTAAAAGTTTCTTAGATGGTTTGAAAATGTTTGGCTACCAGGTTGAAAGTGGTTTATACAGGCACACACTCCCTTTGGAGTGCAATTCCCAGACAGTGCAAATTAGCCAGGCCTGCTTCCAGCAATTCTCTTTCTTGTTCATGAAGAGTCCAATTTATTCCCTTTTACGCAACTGAAAGAAACATTTGACCACAGTCCCTCTGCTCAACCAACAGACTTCACTGTGGCAGGGTACTGTCCAATATTATAGTTGGACAAAGGAGTCTCAAATTGATGATGAGCTAAATTAAATACTATTTCAGCTTAGCAAAAATCTATTTATTGGAAAAATAATGATTCTTATTATCCAGGTGGAAAAAAGATCAACAAACATCAACAGCAATAAACATCCATGCTCTGCATGTGAAACTAAACATTGAAGAAAAGGTTTGGAAATTTGTGTGTGGTAGATTGTCTCTGTTCTGACAATGACTTTATACAGTTGGAAAACCTGTTTATATCCTTTTAAATGGTGCATTTATGTAGTGCTTTTATCCAAAGTGCTTTGCAAGGTACATTACATTCACCCATACAGTCACACACCAACGGCAGAACGATGCAAGGCACCAACCTGCTCATCGGGGGCAGTTAGGGGTAGTTAGGGGTTACCGCCAACGGTAAACACTTTATTCTGCTGAGTCAGCTGTGCTGCTCATCCCACAAAACGCAGGTTCCTTACAAATGGGGCACCATTTAAAAGGGAAATAAACAGGCTTTCCAATGGTGTAAAAAGGTATCACCAAGAAGCATTGTTACAACAGAGACATGCTATATATCAAACAAATATTTCCAAACTTTTTGTTGGCTATTTTCCTGTCCTTATGAACCTCTCCTGCTGAACTTTCATCACAGACACAATTTTTGTAGTATGTATATATGGATGTGTGCAGACCCACATTTATTGTAGAACCAAACCATAGCCCCTTTGCCCTCCTCAGTTCAGTTAAACCCACAGAGTAAATGCTCATTTAACTGATGAGCGTTAACATGGACCTGTAAAGATGTTACTGTGCACTTACCTCAGCCTCACCCCAGGTTCTTGTTGTCGACCTGTAAATAAAACAGCGCCCTCGATACTGCTTCCAGCCAGAGGGACATCCACCACTCCTCATCTCTTCCTCTGCTCCCTCCCACTGCTCCTCCAACAGCGCTTCATTTTTCTCCACCAGCTCATTCTCTCCTTCCTGCATGTCTGTGGCCTCCTCCGTCTGTAACACAACGTTCTCTCCTTCCATATGCACTCCTCCTCCCTCCACCAACATGTCTGCCCCAACATCTCTCCCCATCTCTCCCTCCATATGTCTCTCCATCTCTCCATCATCCTTCTCCCCTTCCACCACAGCCATCATCTGTTCTTCTCTGTCCATCTTGTCTGTTGAACCTAAGAACAACACATTGCCAGGCATGTTGGATTTGACCCAAACGTGAAGTTCAACAAGCTCAAAACGTCTCGCTTCGCGTCTCGTTTCAAGCTTCTAGATCTGCTACTTTTGATGCCTTTGTGTGATACTGTAGTATGATCAAGTAAGGCATTAATTTACAAAAAAACACAAAAGTTAGAATAATATAGGAGGTTTCTGCCCGACAGTGACGATATATAAAAAGCTTTTACCTGGGCACTTCGAATTGACCACCCAAGGGCACTCATGTAGCGCAAGGGTAAAGTACCCAAAACATGTCTCTATCACTATCTGTTACTCTTTTCAAGTTATAGAGGAAAGTTAACTTGACTCCAACTCAGCTTAAAAGGATAAGATTATAGTATATGTATTATAATAACAGAAATGATCTGAAAAAATGAAATTAAATGTAATGTGTCCACTCACCCACTAGAGGGGTCAACAACAGCTCACCAGTCTCCCACACACACGCACGCACGCATGCATGCACGCACGCCAGGGGCGTAGCCACGGGTGGGCAGAGGTAGGCCTGGGCCCACCCATTTGGTTTTTCTGCCCACCCCAAAAAATTATACTAATAATAATATATATTTTTTTTCCCCTTTTTTTAAAATATCATATTCAGCCATTTTGATAACAGTATAGGCCTATATATAGGTTTCCGAAATCCATAAAAAACCCGGAAAAAACGCAAAACAGTCTGGGCTGTTATGTCTGGGCCGCAAAACAGTCTGGCCGCGCATGCGCGTGCGTGCATGCGCGTGCGTGCATGCGTGCCCACCCGCTCCTAGGCCCAGCCTATGCTAGCGTTCTGACACACACACACACACACACACACACACACACACACACGCACACACACACACAAACACATCCTTACTAGTACGTACCTGCAGCTGCCATCAGAGTCACAGCAGCACAGAGAAACTGAGTCCAAATCCGCATGTTTAGAATGTTCACCTCAACGCGTCTCACAGACAAAATACACAACTGGGGAAGACAACAACAACAATAACAATGCTTAGTCCAAAGATAAATACTAAGTACATTTAATACTAGAATTGAATGAAAGTAATAGTAGTAATGCTAATATTAATAACAAGATCAAACTTATCTCACCTTGTAGAGTCAAGTGTCCGTAGATGTCTGTGCTCTGTTCAGGTAGCAGCTTATAAAGCTTTTTTATCTTTACAATATGTAATAAGTTGATAAGAAGTTTGATAAAAATAAGATAAGAAGTTAATCAATAATCCGTTTTCATCAGAAAAAAAGCTCTATTGCACCATTGATTGTTTAAGATCATGCATAAACAAAGAGTGTAAGATCATACTTTGCTCATTTTATTTAACAAAAATAAAGAGAAATGCAGTTTCATAATGGATGGAAAACTAAGTATAAAAATACGTTCTGATTTGAGGAAGCAAAGGAACATCAAACCATAACTGTGCAACCACCATGCTTTACTGTTGGTATGAGGTACTTTAGTTCAAACCATAACTGTTAAGCTGCACCAATACTGTGTAGCCAAATGTGTCAGGAACCCCAAAGGCAAGACATGGGAACAAGGTCACAATGGTTTGAGGCCTCAGCATGCATTGGATACAGAATCGGAATCAGAATGGGAGGAGGATAGAGATAGAGGAAGAGCAAGGAGAAAATCATATGATAGAAGCAGGTGAAATAATATTAAAAAAGATACCATATAATAAATAATACAAATAGCATACGTAGATGCAGGTGTGTACATGATGTTAGAATATTAGCATCAAATGCATATGTACATCAGGTGCCGCCACGCAAGATTAGGCCTACTCCCCTTCAGTCACGCACCTACACGATGCTCATATAGTTAGCGCCTGTTTAGTGCACCTGCCTCAACTAATAATAATTAAACATTTTATTTATAACACTTTCCTTTTTTGGAAATCACAAAGTGCTACAGGGTTTAAAAACAAAAGGCACAAAAATAACAAAAGGAGGGCAAACACACAAAAAAGCAATCAGCAACAAGAAGACTGTTTCTTGGGGAAAAGTTGATTAAAAAACAATTAAAAGACCTAAGAAAAAGCATTGTTATAAAGGTATGTTTTGAGTCCATTTCTAAAAGCATCAAGGGGCTCTCAAGTGGTCGGGGAGGGCATTCCATGCAGGCGTGGGGCAGTGAGCCTATATGGGTATGACCCAGTTAGAGTCTGGATTTTTTTTTATTATTATTGTGTTATTAAAGTTGTTGCTTTATCTATCTCTTAAATATTCTGTTACCGGAATTTTTCTTTCCTTGTTCCTTGTTCGTTGGACTTTGGACCTTGAAAGTGCTGTAGCGAGTTTAATATTGTTATTGTACAAGCATAAGATATCAGTGGTCTCATCAGGTAAAGGTGTGCTCTGAAAGTGGACCCAAATGCAATTCAAACGTGTGTGTGTGTGTGTGTGTGTGTGTGTGTGTGTGTGTGTGTGTGTGTGTGTGTGTGTGTGTGTGTGTGTGTGTGTGTGTGTGTGTGTGTGTGTGTGTGTGTGTGTGTGTGTGTGTGTGTGTGTGTGTGTGTATGTGTATGTGTATTAGGGGTGGGACGATATGGGTACCTCACGATACGATATATATCACGATATTAGGCCCACGATAACAATATATATCACGATATTCGACGATGTTCGATATATTGCGATATCACGATATTTGATATATATTGCAAGAAATTTCACCAACGATATATCACGATATCTGAAAATATCGATATATTGCGATATCACGATATATTGCATGAAAATTCACCAACGATATATCACGATAGTCCTTGTATTCAATTCATAAACACATAAAATAGCACCAAACAGTTCAAAATCATCATTACACAAATACAGAGTAGGAAAAACAACGTATCACAAACTTTAAAAAAAAGAAAGTATTGCGATATATCGATATATCGATATATCGTCCCACCCCTAATGTGTATGTGTATGTGTATGTGTGTGTGTGTGTGTGTGTGTGTGTGTGTGTGTGTGTGTGTGTGTGTGTGTGTGTGTGTGTGTGTGTGTGTGTGTGTGTGTGTGTGTGTGTGCGTGTGTGACTCTTCATCATGAGCATCATCATTGTCATCATCATAATAAACAAACACCAAGGTACCATGATGTGTTTGGTTCTAGTTTGAACAAAGACAATAACAATTATCTTGTAAATGATTGAAATTATATTGTTCAAACTGCTGAACTAATGAGTGGGGCGTACCAACTAGTGCATTTGTCCACATATTCACAATGTCCCCGATTTGAATCTGGAGGGAGACTCGTGTGGCATGACAGACAGACAGACAGACAGACAGACAGACAGACAGAC
This sequence comes from Gymnoscopelus braueri, assembly GCF_963280865.1. Lineage (NCBI taxonomy): Eukaryota > Metazoa > Chordata > Actinopteri > Myctophiformes > Myctophidae > Gymnoscopelus > Gymnoscopelus braueri. The sequence goes on from NC_137615.1 coordinate 9,984,358, forward strand.
AGACAGACAGACAGACAGACAGACAGACAGACAGACAGACAGACAGACAGACAGACAGACAGACAGACAGACAGACAGACAGACAGACAGACAGACAGACAGACAGACAGACAGACAGACAGACAGACAGACAGACAGACAGACAGACAGACAGACAGACAGACAGACAGACAGGGAAAAGGAACCCAAGTGCAGATGAGAGAGTCTCTCAAACCACACCAAACACTCTTGCACACCCAAAATGGAATCCCTATTGCCTCACTTCCTGGAACTTTTCTACCAGTGATCACTTCCTGGAACTTTTACTACGTGTGCTGCTTTTTGCCCACAGCTCCCCCTATGAAATGACTGGGGAATTAATGGATATCTTCATCAAAACAAAATAACCGTATACTACATTTAGGTGTTAAATATTCAGCCATCTTTTTAACCAATTATATTCAATTTGTTTTCACTGAGTATGTTATGTAGCAGTGTCACACACTGTGCCATGCCATGAAAAATGGCCTTCAGCATGTTTACAAATGGCATACTTAAGCATTTTTTCATTTGTTTATTCGTTAGGATCCCCATTTGCTGTGCCCTAAAGCACAGCTAGTCTTCCTGGGGTCCACCTACAGTATATAACACTGACATTGTATGCTCATATGATGTTAATGGTATAGTTTGGTAGATTGATGGAATATTTCATTAACATGTTTGATAAACAGCACAGCTGTACAGTCAAATGAAGCTCTGTTAAAAGGATGATACAAAAAGCCCATGCAGAGGCGCTTGCTTCCATTGTGTTCCACTGCACTCAATTCATCAATAGATGGTGTCACCTGCGTGATGTCATCCAGCTGTGATGTCACTATGGAGCTCAGTTCCTCCTGGCCAGGGGTGGAGAAGTACACAGGTTATCTATTTAATTAAGAAAGTAGCAATGCCACAATGTATACATGACTCTGTTACAAGTAAAAGGCCTGCAAAAACCTTACTTGAGATAAAGTACAAAGGTATTGGCCTCAAAATATGCATATAGGACCAAAGTAAAACATTTCCAAATTTGACAAACCTTTTTTGAAAGTGGGTAATCTATTGAGAGCTTGTAGATTGGCCATTTTTTGAATAGATGAAGTTCAATATAGGGCCTAATACGTTAACGTATGTTACTATGTTTTGTATTAGTAATCTAAAGTTAACTAGTCACTAAGCTCTCAAATTGTAATAAAGTGAAAAGTAAAATCTTTCTCAGACATGAAGTATAAAGTATTGGAAATACTCAAATGAAGTAAAGGTATCTCAATAGTATACTTAAAGCAGCACTATGTAACTTTTTTCAATGAATACCGTAATTTTGTCCAATCTGTAATGGTAGAGTATGAATTAGGGTGGTAGTATTTTGTCTCCCTGCTCTTCTGTTGAG
>NC_137615.1:9985965-10090965 GCF_963280865.1 Gymnoscopelus braueri
AGATTGTCTCTGTTCTGACAATGACTTTATACAGTTGGAAAACCTGTTTATTTCCCTTTTAAATGGTGCATTTATGTAGTGCCTTTATCCAAAGTGCTTTGCAATGTACATTACATTCACCCATACAGTCACACACCAACGGCAGAACGATGCAAGGCACCAACCTGCTCATCGGGTGCAGTTAGGGGTTCAGTGTCTTTCTCAAGGACACTTCACCGGAACATCTACCAATACAAGAGGGAACTGGGGATCGAAACGGGAAACTTCCATTTTCCAAGTGTCCACACTTCCTCCTGATTCCTGAGCCACTGACATATTTGGAAGGAACATGCATTTATAGGATAAGCAGCCCAATTGAGTATGTAGGTTACGCCCATGAAGAATTTGCCAAATCTTCTCCGCCAACGGTAAACACTTTATTCTGCTGAGTCAGCTGTGCTGCTCATCCCACAAAACGCAGGTTCCTTACAAATGGGGCACCATTTAAAAGGGAAATAAACAGGCTTTCCAATGGTGTAAAAAGGTATCGCCAAGAGGCATTGTTACAACAGAGACATGCTATATATCAAACAAATATTTCCAAACGTTTTGTTGGCTATTTCCCTGTCCTTATGAACCTCTGCTGCTGAACTTTCATCACAGACACAATTTATGTATGTATGTATGTATGTATATATGGATGTGTGCAGACCCACATTTATTGTAGAACCAAACCATAGCCCCTTTGCCCTCCTCAGTTCAGTTAAACCCACAGAGTAAATGCTCATTTAACTGATGAGCGTTAACATGGACCTGTAAAGATGTTACTGTGCACTTACCTCAGCCTCACCCCAGGTTCTTTTTGTCGACCTGTAAATAAAACAGCGCCCTCGATGCTGCTTCCAGCCAGAGGGACATCCACCACTCCTCATCTCTTCCTCTGCTCCCTCCCACTGCTCCTCCAACAGCGCTTCATTTTTCTCCACCAGCTCATTCTCTCCTTCCTGCATGTCTGTGGCCTCCTCCATCTGTAACACAATGTTCTCTCCTTCCATATGCACTCCTCCTCCCTCCACCAACATGTCTGCCCCAACATCTCTCCCCATCTCTCCCTCCATATGTCTCTCCATCTCTCCATCATCCTTCTCCCCTTCCACCACAGCCATCATCTGTTCTTCTCTGTCCATCTTGTCTGTTGAACCTAAGAACAACACACAGACATGTTGGATTTGACCCAAACGTGAAGCTCAACAAGCTCAAAACGCGTCGCTTCGCCTCTCGTTTCAAGCTTCTAGATCTGCTACTTTTGATGCCTTTGTGTGATACTGTAGTATGATCAAGTAAGGCATTAATTTACGAAAAAACTAAAAAGTTAGAATATGGAGATAAGAGGTTTCTGCTCGACAGTGACGATATAAAAACCTTTTACCTGGGCACTTCGAATAGACCACCCAAGGGTGCTCATGTAGCGCAGGGGTAAAGTACCCAAAACATGTCTCTATCACTATCTGTTACTCTTTTCAAGTTATAGAGGAAAGTTAACTTGACTCCAACTCAGCTTAAAAGGATAAGATTGTAGTATATGTATTATAATAACAGAAATGATCTGAAAAAATTCAATGTAATGTGTCCACTCACCCACTAGAGGGGTCAACAACAGCTCACTAGTCTCCAGTGGTGCTGGAATGAGATGACCATCTGAAAGGCACACACACACACACACACACACACACACACACACACACACACACACACACACACACACACACACACACACACACACACACACACACACACACACACCCCCCCACACACACACACACACACACACACACACACACACACACACACACACACACACACACACACACACACACACACACACACACACACACACACACACACACACACACACACACACACACACACACACGTGTATATACAAAATATTATGTTGGGTAAAAACAGCAATCCTTGTTGATTTCCCTCTTTTTTGATCTCTCTCTCTCTCTCTAGCTCTCTCTCTCTCTAAATCTCTCTCCGCACACACGCACGCACGCACGCACGCACGCACGCACGCACGCACGCACGCACGCACGCACGCACGCACGCACGCACGCACGCACGCACGCACGCACGCACGCACGCACGCACGCCAGGGGCGTAGCCACGGGTAGGCATAGGTAGGCCTGGGCCCACCCATTTGGTTTTTCTGCCCACCCAAAAAAATTATACTAATAATAATATATATATATTTTTACTTTTTTTTTAAAAAACATCATATTCAGCCATTTTGATAACAGTATAGGCCTATATATAGGTTTCCGAAATCCGTCACAAACCCGAAAAAAAAAGTATAAAAAACCCGGAAAAAACGCAAAACAGTCTCGGCTGTTTTGTCTGGGCCGCAAAACAGTCTGGGCGCGCATGCGCGCGCGTGCATGCGTGCCCACCCGCTCCTAGGCCCAGCCTATGCTAGTGTTCTGGCTACACCACTGACACACACACACACACACACACAAACACATCCTTACTAGTACGTACCTGCAGCTGCCATCAGAGTCACAGCAGCACAGAGAAACTGAGTCCAAATCCGCATTTTTAGAATGTTCACCTCAACGCGTCTCACAACAAAATACACAACTGGGGAAAAACAACAACAACAATAACAATGCTTAGTCCAAAGAGAAATACTAAGTACATGTAATAATAGAATTGAATGAAAGTAATAGTAGTAATGCTAATATTAATAACAAGATCAAACTTGTCTCACCTTGTATAGTCAAGTGTCCGTAGATGTCTGTGCTCTGTTCAGGTAGCAGCTTATAAAGCTTTTTTATCTTTACAATATGAAGGTAATAAGTTGATAAGAAGTTAATAAATAATCAGTTTTCATCAGATAGTGACTAAAACCTAATCGTCATTCAGCTCTATTGCACCATTGATTGTTTACGATCATGCATAAACAAAGAGTGTAAGATCATACTTTGCTCATTTTATTTAACAAAAATAAAGAGAAATACAGTTTCATAATGGATGGAAAACTAAGTATAAAAATACGTTCTGATTTGAGGAAGCAAAGGAACATCAAAGCATAACTGTGCAACCACCATGCTTTACTGTTGGTATGAGGTACTTTAGTTCAAACCATAACTGTTAAGCTGCACCAATACTGTGTAGCCAAATGTGTCAGGAAACCCAAAGGCAAGACATGGGAACAAGGTCACAATGGTTTGAGGCCTCAGCATGCATTGGATACAGAATCGGAATCAGAATGGGAGGAGGATAGAGATGGAGGAAGAGCAAGGAGAAAATCATATGATAGAAGCAGGTGAAATAATATTTAAAAAGATACCATATAATAAATAATACAAATAGCATACGTAGATGCAGGTGTGTACATGATGTTAGAATATTAGCATCAAATGCAGATGTACATCAGGTGCCGCCACGCAAGATTAGGCCTACTCCCCTTCAGTCACGCACCTACACGATGCTCATATAGTTAGCGCCTGTTTAGTGCACCTGCCTCAACTAATAATAATTAAACATTTTATTTATAACACTTTACATTTTTGGAAATCACAAAGTGCTACAGGGTTTAAAAACAAAAGGCACAAAAATAACAAAAGGAGGGCAAACACACAAAAAAGCAATCAGCAACAAGAAGACCGTTTCTTAGGGAAAAGTTGATTAAAAACCAATTAAAAGACCTAAGAAAAAGCATTGTTATAAAGGTATGTTTTGAGTCCATTTCTAAAAGCATCAAGGGGCTCTCAAGTGGTCGCGGAGGGCATTCCATGCAGGCGTGGGGCAGTGAGCCTATATGAGTATGACCCAGTTAGAGTCTGGACATTTTTTTTTATTATTGTGTTATTAAAGTTGTTGCTTTATCTATCTCTTAAATATTCTGTTACCGGAATTTTTCTTTCCTTGTTCCTTGTTCGTTGGACTTTGGACCTTGAAAGTGCTGTAGCGAGTTTAATATTGTTATTTTACAAGCATAAGATATCAGTGGTCTCATCAGGTAAAGGTGTGCTCTGAAAGTGGACCCAAATGCAATTCAAACGTGTGTGTGTGTGTGTGTGTGTGTGTGTGTGTGTGTGTGTGTGTGTGTGTGTGTGTGTGTGTGTGTGTGTGTGTGTGTGTGTGTGTGTGTGTGTGTGTGTGTGTGTGTGTGTGTGTGTGTGTGTGTGTGACTCTTCATCATGAGCATCATCATTGTCATCATCATAATAAACAAATACCAAGGTACCATGATGTGTTTGGTTCTAGTTTGAACAAAGACAATAACAATTATCTTGTAAATGATTGAAATTGAAAAAAAATAGTGGGGCGTACCAACTAGTGCATTTGTCCACATATTCACAATGTCCCCGATTTGAATCTGAAGGGAGACTTGTGTGGCATGGCTGTGGTCGTCTTCAAAAGATGACATTTCTGTCACAGACAGACAGACAGACAGACAGACAGACAGACAGACAGACAGACAGACAGACAGACAGACAGACAGACAGACAGGGAAAAGGAACCCAAGTGCAGATGAGAGAGTCTCTCAAACCACACCAAACACTCTTGCACACCCAAAATGGAATCCCTATTGCCTCACTTCCTGGAACTTTTCTACCAGTGATCACTTCCTGGAACTTTTACTACATGTGCTGCTTTTTGCCCACAGCTCCCCCTATGAAATGACTGGGGAATTAATGGATATCCTCATCAAAACAAAATAACCGTATACTACATTTAGGTGTTAAATATTCAGCCATCTTTTTAACCAATTATATTCAATTTGTTTTCACTGAGTATGTTATGTAGCAGTGTCACACACTGTGCCATGCCATGAAAAATGGCCTTCAGCATGTTTACAAATGGCATACTTAAGCATTTTTTCATTTGTTTATTCGTTAGGATCCCCATTTGCTGTGCCCTAAAGCACAGATAGTCTTCCTGGGGTCCACCTACAGTATATAACACTGACATTGTATGCTCATATGATGTTAATGGTATAGTTTGGTAGATTGATGGAATATTTCATTAACATGTTTGATAAACAGCACGGCTGTACAGTCAAATGAAGCTCTGTTAAAAGGATGATACAAAAAGCCCATGCAGAGGCGCTTGCTTCCATTGTGTTCCACTGTACTCAATTCATCAATAGATGGTGTCACCTGCGTGATGTCATCCAGCTGTGATGTCACTATGGAGCTCAGTTCCTCCTGGCCAGGGGTGGAGAAGTACACAGGTTATCTATTTAATTAAGAAAGTAGCAATGCCACAATGTATACATGACTCTGTTACAAGTAAAAGGCCTGCAAAAACCTTACTTGAGATAAAGTACAAAGGTATTGGCCTCAAAATATGCATATAGGACCAAAGTAAAACATTTCCAAATTTGACAAACCTTTTTTGAAAGTGGGTAATCTATTGAGAGCTTGTAGATTGGCCATTTTTGAATAGATGAAGTTCAATATAGGGCCTAATACGTTAACGTATGTTACTATGTTTTGTATTAGTAATCTAAAGTTAACTAGTCACTAAAGCTCTCAAATTGTAATAAAGTGAAAAGTAAAATATTTCTCAGACATGAAGTATAAAGTATTGGAAATACTCAAATGAAGTAAAGGTATCTCAATAGTATACTTAAAGCAGCACTATGTAACTTTTTTTCAATGAATACGGTAATTTTGTCCAATCTGTAATGGTAGAGTATGAATTAGGGTGGTAGTATTTTGTCTCCCCGCTCTTCTATTGAGACATTTAGATTGTGTCAAAGGTCACGTCTCACCAATAGACACAGGATCTGACACGAATGTTGACCTGAAGGTCAAGATTAAATGTATCCCCTGAGCAAGCAGGCAGGCTCTATCAGCTCAATGGTAAAACAATTCAGCACTTGCGCAGGAAACTGGGTTTAAATCCGGGGTAGAAGAGGAAAGTTACATAGTGCAGCTTTAAGTAAATGTACTTACTTGGTGACTTTATAAAGCTGCTCTAGCGCAAACGGAGGGACGCTTCTTGTTACAAAGGTCGTCATCCATGCCTCTCGTGTTGTCTGTTGAGCACCGAGACAGACTGTTAAAGACTGTCAACTAATCAATAACATCTCAACAACGACAACAATAATAATACTGTCAATTTGTTCATCACTAAGAACGGTGCTCCAAGTGCGTAACAAATATAATGTGAAGATTTACAGAGAAGTAGCGGCATTGACACAATAGTAAACCACACTAAGAACAATGATCATCATGAGAGACCCGTATAAAAACAACAACAGGTCATTACAAAATAGTAGAATTGATTAATATTTTAAAGCTACAATCCCAAATGTTATGTCCATTGTCTCCTTCTTCTATTGGAGAGAGTTCATTGCAATGATATACAAACTACAATAACAATTGCAACATCAGATTTCCTGCTTTTACACAAAAAAACGTTATTGGCTCTCAAGACACAACTTACTATATTTACCATAAATTGCTGGCCAGAAAATATCAGATCGATAAGCTCACAACGCGTCGCACTGTGACGCGTTGTGAGCTTGTCGATCGCCTATTTTCAGCGAAAGCCTTCCCCACAATAACAGAAAACAGAAAATACACTAGCATAGAGCCCTGAAGGACTCCGGTCAACCATATGGGGTTTAAGTGGTTAATAATATTGTGTCGGCATGTCTCTTACAGTTCATTACCAAACAGTGCTGACCACCGCAGCAGTTATCTGGTTGTGATGTGGCCCAGAAGAGAAAATCAAACCTTGTCCCATCAGTCCAGAACCATGCTCGTTGCTGGATTGAGTGTGTACCACGCTGGAGAAGTATATAACAGTGAATAGAATAAGGTATCTACATCAATAATATTTTGGACACAATTTTGATATTCTCCATTTTACATCTTAATATTATAGAGCTCCAAAGTCTGACATCACTGCCACTAGAGGCCGCTATCCCCCTGGGTCACAGAGTAACTTTTTTGTGATGGAAATCCCATAGGCAAATCTTAGATTGCGTCATATAAGAACTGTGTTCTAAAAATGAAGAAATCACAGACGTGTGATATAAACAAATCACAAAAATAAACACAGACGTTATCAAATGTAACTCAATATCATAAACGACACAGAGTCACATACCTGACAAAATTGCTGGGCTGATTTGTTGATTTTTGGAACACAGTTCTTATATGATGCGATCGAAGATTTGCCTATGGGATTTCCAATACAAAAACAATGACTCCCGTGACCCAGGGGTAGTGGGAGTGACGTCAGGACTTCGGCATTGGGTTTTGGCCATTGTTCACCGCTAGTTCATCGAATCCTCCTAACCAGGTCATAGGGAAACCGGAAGTTTGCCGATGGATCTCCTCCTGGAGGAAGAGATATTCAGCAGCGCTGTGGACCGATGCCAGGTCCCCCCCCACGGACCAACAGTAGTTCTGCAAGGAGACACAAGAGATATCGCTGTTGTCGGGCGGAACTCTCTTATCTCCATACTTTTTGTGTTTTTTTGTAAATTAACGCTCTATTTTATTATAGAGCGTTAATTTACAGACGCCTCTATGTGCTGTGAACATTTTGCACTGAACATATTAATAAAGTGCAATTCCCAGACAGTGCAATTTATTAGCCGGCCTGCTTCCAGCAATTCCCTGTCTCGTTCATGAATAGTCCAATTTATTCCCTTTTTACGCAACTGAAAGAAACATTTGAGCACAGTCCCTCTGCTCAACCAACAGACTTCACCGTTGGCAGGGTACTGTCCAATATTATTGTTGGACAAAAGAGTCTCAAACTGCTGATGGATGAGTCCTTTGGCTCCAGTAAAGTTTTCATAATATTTCAGCTTGGCAAAAATAAATGTATTGGACACAAAGATTCTGATTATCCAGGTGGAAAAAAGAACAAGCTAAAAACATCCATCCTGTGCATGTGAAACTAAACATCGAAGAGAACATTTGGAAATGCGTGTGTGGTAGACTATGTTCTAACAATGCTTCTTGGCAATAACTTTATACTGTAAGAAAGCCTGTTTATTTCCCTTTTAAATGGTGTACCATTTGGTGAATGGTGCATTTATCCAAAGTGCTTTACGACGCTCATAACATTCACCGATACAGTCACACACCAACGGCAGAGAAAACCAGGCAAGGCACCAACCTGCTCCTGGGGAGCAGTTGGGGGTCCAGTGTCTTGCTCAAGGACACTTGAAGGGGGGAGCCGGGGATCCAAACGGGAAACTTACATTTTCCAAGCGTCCACACTTCCTCCTGATTCTGCCGCCCATTTGGAAGGAACAGCCATTTATAGAGTATGTGGGTTACGCCCATGAAGAATTTGCCAAATCTTCTCTGCCAACGCCAAACACTTTATTCTGCTGAGTCAGCTGTGCTGCTCATCCCACAAAATGCATGTTCCTTAGAAATGGGGCAAAGGGAAATAAACAGCCTTTCCAATGGTGTAAAAGGTATCGCCAAGAAGCTTTGTATCAACAGAGACATACTGACTATCTATCAAACGCACATTTACAAACTTTTTGTCTGTCTGTCTGTCTGTATTTAAAGAGGTGGTGCCATGTTTTTGCACTTTTTCTGTTTTTCATGTGTCTATGAGGTTGATATAACTTCATTAAGCCCCCCGGTGGTGTTTTTATGGTGTTTTATGTCTTCTCTGACTATTTGGAGTTTCTTCCTGGAGGCTGAAACCTTGAGGGTCAAACGTGCCAATAGAGAAACAGTGCTTTAGTGACATCACAAAGCCCACACCCTCCCCCTCATTATCATAACACAACAGGTGTGGGCATGAGGAGGAGGAGGGACTAGGACAGGTGGGTGGTGCTAAGGTGGTGGAGGAGGTGCTAAGGTGAGAACCAGGTATACTTAATGCACTGGTGGGTGTGTCTACATAAAAACAACATTTTAACACTTACTGTACACTTTTTTTTTGTTGAAAAAAATCCTTACATAATAATAATACCTTATGATCAGGTTTTAGGGTTGAAAAATATCATGGCACTCCATCTTTAACACTAGTTAAGATTTCAAAAGGCTTCCACTTTACAGACCCAGATTTAACAAAGAGAACCAAACCACAGGCTGAGGCCCTCTGCCCTAGTGATGGGTCGTTCATGGTCGATTCGTTCCAAAGAACTAGTTCATTGCCGTGAACAGGAACAAACTAGTTCACTTCCTGAAACTGTTACGTTCACGCTTTCGTTCATGCCCCCGTCCCCTCCCCCCGTACCCCGGCGGCGGTGCGGTTGAGTTGTTTTTCACTAGTTATTGAACGGCGAATGTGAACGAATCATTTGAACGAATCATTGACATTTAACTCTGCCTTCCTCAGTGCAGTTCAACCCACACAGCAAATGTTAATTTAACGGATGAGCGTAAACATGGACCTGTAAAGATTTCACTGTGCACTTACCTCAGCCTCATCCCAGGTCTGTGGTAATGGCTTGAAAATAAAACAGCGCCCTCCATAAAGCTTCCAGCCATAGGAACATCCTACGATCTGCGTATCTCTCTTTGCTCTCCCCAACTCCTCCTCCATATTCTTCTCCACCAGCTCACTCCCTTTCAAATAGAAGAGTTTGGGTGCTCAACACTAAATGATAGTGAATTAGTTGATAGTGAATAAAAACACTTTTTTACCTGGGCACTTCAAACAGACCGAAGCGCTATACGTCCTCCCAGTGGAGGATCCTCACTGGCAGGTGAGCCAGTGAGGTACAACAGCAGTGGCAGCTGGAGACACTTGTACTGTATTTGACATTACTCACAAGCAACTCATTCAAACTCGTTTCATTTCAGTATTTTTTTTTAGCAGAAACTTACAGGACCATACAATGGCCCTCCAAAGCACATGACTGTAAACCATCTAGAAGAAACAATAAGTGATGCCATATGACACAACACGCCCTGCCCTCTATAAACAGAGTCACGTTAGAAGGTTTGACCTGGCAAGGTCGTTCATGGGCAACGAGCGTATCATTGCTGAAACCTTGTATCTTCATCTTTTCCCCCGTACGTTAATGCACTGGCTAGAGTGTCACACAAAAGCAGCCAAAACAGGCGATCTAAAAGCTTGTGAGCTTGTAAATTTGCTATTCTCTCTATTTTGGAAAAATGTGAAAGTGGTTAAGTCTGTGAGTTTTGTAAATATTTAACAAATTAAAAGTATCAAGAAAAGCTTGTGACTAAATATATATAAGCTATAGGAAATATATATTTTCTATTTGTTGATAAACATATCTGTAACTCTTTTCAAGTTATATAGCAAAATGTGTCATTTTGACAGATGAGCTACGGATAGGATTATAGGTAGTTAGTAATGGATAGGGGGTATTAGGGTAATAGAAAATAAATTAAACGCAATGTGTCCACTCACCCACTAGAGGGGGCAACGACAGCACACCAGTCTCCAGTGGTGCCGGAATGACATGACCTTCTGAAAGACACACACACACACACACACACACACACACACACACACACACACACACACACACACACACACACACACACACACACACACACACACACACACACACACACACACACACACACACAGTAACAGTCATAACCTGAAGAAGACCTCTGAGGCCAAATGTTGGCTTATTATTATAAGCCTTCTTTTCACATGAAAAGAAGGCTTATAACAATAAATCTCTCTCTCTCTCTCTCTCTCTCTCTCTCTCTCTCTCTCTCACACACACACACACACACACACCCTTACGTACCTGCTGCTGCTATCAGAGTCACAGCAGCACAGAGAAACAGAGTCAAAAGCGTCATGTTTACGACGCTCTCCTCAACACGTCTGACAACGAACTACACAAATGAGGAAAAACAACAACAACAAAGCTTAGTCCAAGTAGAGACTGTAATCTATTATGGAAATATTAATATCCAGTCGGGTGAAGTGTTGGTCATTTATTTAGGAAGATTCAGGCAGAGCAATCAGCATACAGATCAGTATAGCCAGGCCTAATGGCCGGACCAACAGTACCATAGTGACAGTACCATAGAGCTAACTGGTTAATGACATAATGACCATGTACTGTATAGTATCACAGGACAGATTACATGCTGACACAGAGAATACGCTGAAATAGACATTTGTAGCATGGAGGAGTCAGCTCGGCTGTTAGATTGACAGCTCTCTCTAGCTGAGTTGGAATTAGCAAATGTAAAACCTTGCTTCAATGAGATTGGATGGAAGGCCAACAAATACACAATACATATACTTTGCAATCTATAATTTTCTGCCACCATTAATCATTGAGAAAGTAAGTGTTGCTAATATTAATAACACCATTGGAATATAAATTCAAGCCAAATTCATTTAAGTTCAATTTTTTTAAGAGGCAGGTTTGTCCCTAACAAGATTCTTTGTATATATATATATATATATATATATATATATATATATATATATATATATATATATATATATATATATATATATATATATATATATATATATATATACAGGTATCTGTCCGTCCTTGTCCATTATGTGCCCATATATGGAGCTGACATATTTATTTGCAGCTGATGCAATGACAACACATTGGGGTTAGACAACACACTCCATTGGCAATGGGCATTGGGAACTCCTCATATGGTCAGAATCAGCTTTATTGTCACATCACAGGTTTTACAGAAGTAAAACAGTGGGTGAAATTTGTTTTTGTGCATAGTGGAGGAAGAAGATGGGGGAGGGGGGGCAGAGATAAAGGAGATCAAACAAGAGGACAAAAAAAATAAAAATAAAGTTATCTACATATTTACACATGGTACCTGAAATAATTATACAAGTGTGTGAGCATAGCAGCAGACGTATACAGTGCATGATATGGACGATAGTTAAGGTGCTATAAAAAAAACACTATAAAAAGACACAAGTCAGTGCGTTGTACATGCGATATAATATGATACAATATATATGATATCTTGTATCATCATGTCGGGTGCGATGCGTTCTTTGTTTGCACATACAGGGTAAAAAAGGCATATATATATATATATATATATATATATATATATATATGCCTTTTTTACCCTGTAAACTAGAAGATAAACTTTTTTTTTTAAGGTAAATAGAAACATAAGACAAAACGAAAGACAGTCGCCCATGGCCTTTTTCCTCCCACTTTCCCCCCTCAAAACAGAATAGAAAAACAGAGAGAAATAAATAAATAAGAAGGAGGAGGAAAAAAAGAGAGAGAAAAAAGGAGTAAGTAAAAAGTAACGTCTCACCTTGTAGAGTGACGTGTCCACAGAGTCCCCCTGTCCTCTTTCTTTATAGGGCAGGGGTGGGTATAGAGCGAGAGAGAGAGAGAGAGAGAGAGAGAGAGAGAGAGAGAGAGAGAGAGAGAGAGAGAGAGAGAGAGAGAGAGAGAGAGAGAGAGAGAGAGAGAGAGAGAGAGAGAGAGAGAGAGATCACTTTGATTGGGTCAGAGCTAGTATCTGGACAAAGTATAGATAGGCCTACTCCTGGTCAAATATTAAAGTCCTGGAGTACTTGCTTAAAAAAACTTGGTATTCAAAAGTACAAATGACAAAGAACATTGAGATTTTCCAGAAAAAAAATGAATAAAGATTGTGATAGTAAAAATTAAAGATCTACAAGCTCACAACACGTCACGATACAACACTATCAGCTTTAGCTGTGGTACCTGTAGCAGTGCAAGCAGTGGTGTAAAGTAACTAGTACAATTTTGAGGTATTTTTACTTTACTGGAGTAGTTCCAGTTTTCAGTACTTTTACTTCTACTCCATTACATCTCAGAGATAAATATTGTACTTTTAGCCTACTCCACAACAATTATTTGAAAACTTTAGATACTAGTTAATTTGTAGATTTTGATTATTATTACAAAACATACATTAACCACTTCAGCCGTACGTACATTTCGGCCATTTGAAAATTGCCGATCTACAAGCTCACAATGCATTCCGATGCGACACATTGTGTTTTCAAAAGATTTTTATGCATTTAATTTATTTGAAAACGTGTGAAATGGGACTGCATAATGAGTACTTTCTACTTTTGGTACTTTAAGTACATTTTGATACCAATATTTGTACTTCCGGACTTTTACTTGTAACTACATTCTTGAGCAGGCTCGAAACTGGTTCCTTTACAATTGACCTCCATCCTTGAGGGCAGGGGTCATCAACGCGTCCGTGCACGGGCCAAATGTGTCTCGAGATGTTTTCTTTCATAGACTTGTTTTTGTTGACCTCAAATCATGTAAAAAGGTTTAGATAGCATGTTGTTTAGACAGATATTAGGCTCATGGATTACCTGTATCCTAGTTTCTCGAGGCTCCCCACTACACTACACTGTCTCTCTGCAATCAATGTATGTAATTATTTACCTCGCTTATTGTAAGTCGCAAGGTGAGATTCTTTTTTATTTGAATCCTGAAAACAGTTGCGGACATATGAGGTTTCCACCTGCCTAATTGTAAATGATCTGTAGCAAGACTTGTCCAATGGCAAATGTTTTGATAAATGTTATTTGCTGAAATAGCGGTAAAAATGTTCCGAAACAGGTCGGCAGTAAACCCCACCCCGCTGGTGAGGCAAAAAACTTTCCGAAGCAATTTCTTCTGTTGCCCATGAATTAGATATATATTTTGGAAACTAAATACGAACACAAAATGATTGGGAGAGATTAAAAAAATTAATCAAATATAATATTTGGCTATTAAAAAAGACATGAGAGAGTAGGCTACATACATGTGAGAATTAATTAAAACAGTTTACATGAGCAAGATATGATCGCAAAGGCTGTATTCAACCTATATTTGACCAGAAGACAATAAACCTCTCTTTCTGCAGCCGTCTTTGATCAGGCTTTAGGTCAAAGCACTGTGTAAATGATTGAATCATGACTGGTGTTGACATGGGAAGGTTTGTGTTAGGACAAGGACATGAGGCTTGGCGCTGTGACTGGCCTGACAATGATAAGGGTGCTCATCCGAATATCAGTTCCCTCTTCCTTTTTCTTTCCCTTCATTGCCCTTTTGGCCACAGGGGTTTCCATCTGAAGACGGTCGCTTCTTAACAAAATGCATTTCAGTTCACAGCTCAGTTCACAGAACAATGTCCTATTGTAAGGATGATGAAGATGTATTAAATGTATACCTGAATAGAGAGCCCAAAGCTCAGAAACACAGTAATAATAACAATATAGAGCTAATTATAACAAAAGAAGGTTATCACTTACCGAACCTTTAACACATTTTGCCGGGGACCTCCTGGAACCCCATCAAGGACCCCTGGGGGTCCCCAGACCCCATTTTGAGAAGTGCACAACTGTTCTAGGAGATGCTAAAGTGGAGGTTGTACCCCTATCAGTTATTGTAATGGTAGTTGGATCCTGACAAAGTTGCATGTCTCTGTTTAAGAACCTTCAGTGTCATAACACAGCAGACTTAGCAGGGCAGCTGTGGTAATTGACAAAACAAAATGCTTGGCATTGTTACAGCAATAAAGTATGACTAGAAATTGTCATAAAAAGGGCCATGTTTACAGACCAACTCGATATCTGGTTAGTTCTGAAACATTGGCCAACAGGCTAATAGAGAACTCTTTAGAAGAAACCCAACTTGCTGGGAGGCTCAGTAGCATTTTAGAACCGATATTCTCAATAACAGAGAATGTCCTTGATGTTGTGGTGAATATGCAGATTTCAGCACTAAGCCCAGAATGTCCTCTTTCCCACTGAATAATAATTTGTTAAACATAAAATAAACCAATAATGACATACAGTATGTAAATTGTTCATTTAATGTTCATAATATTTGTAACTTATTGTAATTTGTAACATAGTCACATATTGCTGAGCAAATAATTTACAAAAAATATTGATGTTACAAATCATCTAAATATCATTTGTGAATGCTAATTTAAGTTAAGGATTTAGTTAATATCATCAAGTAATAGTTCCTGAATTACTTATATGTGAACGTTATTATAAAATGTTACCAAAAACAAATAGATATAAAATATTTTAAAACTGATACTATTTTATAAACAAAATGGAAGTACATCATTGCTGTAAAGGTCTGTCATTTAAGCTCAGATGACCATGACCCAAGCAAACAAGACAGGGTCTACACACACACACACACACACACACACACACACACACACACACACACACACACACACACACACACACACACACACACACACACACACACACACACACACACACACACACACACACGTCACACACACACACACACACACACACACACACACACACACACACACACACATGCACATGCCCGCACACGCACGCATGCACGCGCGCGCACGCACAGGCACACACACGCACACACGCTCACACACGCGCACGCACGCACGCACACGCACACACACGCACACGCACACGCACACACACACACACACACACACACACACACACA
This sequence comes from Gymnoscopelus braueri, assembly GCF_963280865.1. NCBI lineage: Eukaryota > Metazoa > Chordata > Actinopteri > Myctophiformes > Myctophidae > Gymnoscopelus > Gymnoscopelus braueri. The sequence continues at coordinate 10,001,390 of NC_137615.1, forward strand.
CACACACACACACTCTTCTAGACGTTGTGAAAAATGCTCTTCAGCACGTTTAGAAACGCCATCATAGACATCATATGGCCAAATGATGTCGCCGGTGTGATGTCATCCGGTGGCCTCAGATCCTCCTGGCACAGACGGAGGGAAGCTTAGCTGCACAGGTGCCATCATCCCAGCGTTTTGCATCTGTTGAGCACCGAGACAGACAACAAACAATAACAATAATACTGTTTATTGGTGCAACGGTGTTTCAAATACATAACAAAGTAGAATGGATAGGAATGTGAAGACATGGGACAACAGCATAGAAACCATATTAAACCACACTAAGAACAATGATCACCATGAGAGACTGCGGTAGAAAAACATGTAGGTCATTACAAAATAGTACAACTGATTAATATTTTAAAGCCATTGTCTCCCTCTCCCAATGGAGACAGGTAATTGCAATGATTTATAAACTTCCTGGTTTTACACAAAAAAAGGCCAATGTGATTGGCTCTTGAGACATGACTTGGCATATTTACAAGGAAATGTGGCCTCTGCAAAGATAATCTAGCTAAAGAGCCTTGCTTTGTTTTAATAGCGAATGAATAACAGACCGAGCATTCAAATACTCGTTCAGAACATGTGCAGCATATCTGTCAGCATGTTTACCTCCAAAGTTCATTAACAAGCAGTGCTGACCATTACAGCAGTTGTCTGGTTGTCCAGGGTTCCAGTTCAAATAATCCAATCTTGTCCCATCACTCCAGAGCCAAATGCCCTCCTAGAGAAAAATAACCTTGAATAGAATACTAAACTAAATACATAACATGGTGTTTACATCAATAATATTTTGACTCAGAATCACAGATATGATATTCTCTATTTTAAGTCATGATATTAGACCAAACATGGTTAACATGGTGAAATATGATATTCTCTATTTTAAAGTCATAAAATTAGACCCCTTGGGTTTTGTTCACCTGTGTGGCATCGTGTCCTCCTATCCAGGTGAGAGGGAAATCGTGAGTTAGACGTCTGATCTCATCCTGGATGAAGTAATTGTCAGCAGTGCTGTGGACCGATGCCAGGTTGCCTCCCCTGGACATACAGTATCTCTGCACAGAGACACAAGAGATGCACATTATATTTTAAAATGTGTTTGAATATGTTTGCCTTCATTGAAATGCTCAAAAATGTAAATGCCCTGCAGGTCCTCAGTGGTTAATACAGACACCCGGACACATAAATCCAGTGCAATTCACAAATAGTGCAATTTATTAGCACGGCCTGCTTCTAGCAATTCCTTTTCTCGTTCATGAATAGTTCAATGTATTTCCTTACACAGTTGAAGCATTTGAGGCATAGCACTTCTTCTCAGCCAGCAGACAGAGGTGTGGTATAAGGTACTGTCCAATATACTTTTGGGAGAAAAGATTGTCAAATGGCCAATGGTGGAGTCCCTTCAATAAAATTATACAATATTTCAGCTTGGTAACACAAAAATCATTTTATCGAACTTCATAAGAATTCTGATTATCCAGAAAGAAAGAAAAAAAAACACACACAAAAATAATGTATTAATCATATGCATGCAAAACTATTCACCCCAGTCAATATCTCCTCCTGAACATTCATCTGAGACACTGGTTATGGTTTATTTGTCAACCTTAAATCAAAGGAAACCAAACGGCCCCTCTGTCCTAAGTACAGTTCAACCCACAGGTACACTCAGAGTGTACAAAAGGACCTGTATACTGTAGGTGTTTACTGTGCGCTTACCTCAGACTCAATCCAGGTCCTTTTTGTCGGCACGTAAATAAAACAGCGCCCTCCATGCTGCTTCCAGCCAGAGGGACATCCACCATTTCTCATCTCTTCCTCTGCTCCCTCCCACTGCTCCTCCACCAGCTCATTCTCTCCTTCCTCCATGTCTGTGGCCTCCTCCATCTGTAACACAATGTTCTCTCCTTCCATATGCACTCCTCCTCCCTCCACCAACATGTCTGCCCCGACAGCCTCCATCTCTCCCTCCATATGTCTCTCCATCTCTCCATCATCCTTCTCCCCTTCCACCACAGCCATCATCTGTTCTTCTCTGTCCATCTTGTCTGTTGAACCCGAGAACAACACATTGCCAGACATGTTGGATTTGATCCAAACATTTTGGAAAATGAAACAAGAAATGTTTTGGTGCTTAAGAGTAAAGGACAGTATACTGTATATCGTCTCTGTCGGTTGAAAAAAAACACACAAAAGGTAATAATATAGGAGGTTTCTGCCCGACAGTGACGATATGTAAAAACCTTTTACCTGGGCACTTCGGATTGACCACCCAAGGGCACTCATGTAGCGCAGGGGTAAAGTACCCAAAATATGTCTCTATCACGATCTGTTACTCTTTTGAAGTTATAGAGGAAAATGAACTCCAACTCAGCTTCAAAGGGTAGGATTATAGTTAGTAATGCTGTGTAGTATAATAGAAAAGAAATGAAATGCAATGTGTCCACTCACCCACTAGAGGGGTCAACAACAGCTCACTAGTCTCCAGTTGCACTGGAATGAGATGACCATCTGAAAGGCGCGCGCGCGCACGCACCCACGCGCGCACGCACGCACGCACGCACGCACCCACGCACGCATGCACGCACGCACGCACGCACACACACACACATTACATTGTTGAATTACAGTGTCACATATTTCATGTTTAGAACTGCGAGTGCCTCTGGTTGTCCTCAAATGAAAAGATTAAAATGTCACAAAAGTTTAGGATGCTTAAGCCCTCTGGAAACACAATTTATTATAGCATAGTGCACATGCATGCACGCGTGTGTGTGCACGCACGCACATACATACATACATACATACATACATACATACATACATACATACATACATACATACATACATACATACATACATACATACATACATACATACATACATACATACATACATACATACATACATACATACATACATACATACATATATATTTATATATATACGGTATATGTAATTGTGACTCTTGTCTTAGATCTCTAACCAGATGCACTCCAAGCCAGTGTTGCCAGAATGATAATTATCATATTTGTATGATAATTCTACCCTCCGTAAGATGTACAATCAATAATGCCCAAATGTACGATAATGTTTCTCAAGAAGGCATGTCAAACTAGGTTGTTTCTTACAAAAACGCCGCTATTTTTGTCAAATGACAAATTTACACTGTTGATTTATATATATTTTGTGTGTGTGTGTGTGTGTGCAGGCTACGATAATTTCTTTCAAATACGATAATTGTAAGCTTCCGGTATACGATAAATTTCCCATCTGGCAGCACTGCTCCAAGCCCTGTTATGGACTGCTGTCCTAGTTTTAACAGTCTGCCTCAACGTGTCACATCTGTAAGACTTGTCCCACTTTTTTTATTAAAGCTGCACTATGTAACTTTCCTGCTCTACCCCGGATTTGAACCCTGTTTCCTGTGCAAGTGCTGACATTTAAACCAAAAATAAACTAAATTCTTACCATTGTGCTACTAGCGCCGGCCTACTTGCTCAGGGGATAAATTGCATCTTGACCATCAGGTCAAAATTCGTGCCAGATCACGTGTCTATAGGTGAAACATGACCTTTGACACGATCTAAATGTCTCAAAAGCAGAGCAGGGTGACAAAATACAACCACCCCAATTGTATAAGACTTTGGGTGGTTGTATTATGTCTAATACTATAAGTGATATTGTATTAACATACCTTACAATACAGATAGGACATTTTATTCATTTAAAAGTGACATAGGGCAGCTTTAACCACTTAAGCTCTAGGACAAATAGCGATGCTTCACTTTGTGAGCTTGCAGATCAAGATCTGGAAGGTCTGAAAACCTTTACCTATGATGACATGCCCATGTCTGTCTGTCTGTCTGTCTGTCTGTCTGTCTGTCTGTCTGTCTGTCTGTCTCTACCACCCCTTAAATGTCACAGTCATCTTTAGAAGACGACCACATTATTGACTGGGAGGCAGAACAGATTCTTTTTTTGCATTTTAAATGCCAGCAACAGAGCGTGTCCTTTAAGGCAACTCCGCACCAAACAGACTCGTCCAGACTATTGCAGACTACTCCAGACTGCAACAGACTGGTATTCGGTTGGCAAAAGTTGCCATTTAAAGCTGGCTCCAGACCAATCCAAATCGGCCCGACTTTGGGCCGATTTGGCTTCGGGAAGCGTCGGCCAGTCGGTTAGGGGTCCGTCGGCCAGTCGGTTAGGGGTCCGTCGGGACCTTTTCGGCCGACCCAGAGCCGACCGAACATGTTCAGCTTTTTAGCCGACTGGCAGAGCAGTGGCAGTGACAACAAAGGGCTGTCGGTGTTGCCAGATTATGTGAGAGAAACAAGCGACCATGTCTATGAAAACCTACATTCACTGTTTCTCGTTGTTGCTCCCAGAGAGAGAGAGAGAGATTGATTGATTTGACCTAGTTTTGCGCAGTTTTGGTGCGCAACACAACCCTCGTTTAAGTGAATTGCTTTCACCTGCTGCTGCTGTGTGGAGCGCAGTGGTGGAAAAAGTACTCAAATGTTTTACTTAAGTAAAAGTATCAATACTGCAATGTAGAAGTACTCCGTTACAAGTAAAAGTCCCGAATTAAAAATGTACTTGAGTGAAAGTACAAAAGTATTGGTATCAAAATGTACTTAAAGTACCAAAAGTAAAAGTACTCAAATGTTTGAAAATAGCAGATCTACAAGCTCACAACGCGTCGCTTCGCGACGCGTTGTGAGCTTGTAGATCGGCTATTTTCAAATAGCCTAGGTATAAAATAGAGCTAAAGTGGTTACTGTATGTTTTATAATGTAATAATTTATATCTGCAAAGTAACTAATAACTAAAGTTTTCAAATAATTGTAGTGGAGTAAAAGTAGAATATTTTCCTCAGAGATGTATGGAGTAGAAGTAAAAGTACTGAAAATTAGAAATACTCCAGTAAAGTAAAAAATCCTCAAAAGTGTACTTAAGTACAGTACTTGAGTAAATGTACTGCGCTACAGGGCATATCTCCAAGCCAGGGTGACCTACCCAGGCTCATGAAATTCATATGCAGGCATAGTAGCCAATTAGAATGAAATCCGCAAAAACTGACTCATATACTGATACAGAACCATATATTGGCTATTATATTATGGCTGTCGGGTGGAAATCTTGTATGTTCCTTTTTTATTATTATTTAAAAACAATTTAAAATCGTGAAAATAGCCAATCTACAAGCTGTAATTATTAATAATTAAGAAATACTATATTTTAAAGAGTGAAAAATCAACTAAAGTCATTATTAGTGCAAGTTCATTCACATTTCATTTGAATGAAAATAACTTGTGGGTAAAATACATTCTGTGAATCTAATGTGATTAATGTGACCCCTACTTCAGTCAGTGAAGTCCAGGGCTGAATGTGACATATTGAGACCTATATAACTAAATATTGGTCATTTGCCAACACATTATTTTGTGAAATAAATGGGTTATATTTCACAGATAGTTATACTATTCTTATAATATATTAAAATACAATGATCCTTAACCTTCAAGTTAAATGCATTATTTCCGTGGACTTAAAAATCATTTTTGGACTTAAAAATCATTATTATTTTTTTGGATGGCCTTCCTGCCCTGGCAGGAAGACCGGGCAGGGCCTTTGTGCCCTCCAAAAAATTACAACACCAAAGGCCAAGTGGCCTTGCCCCTAAAATGACGAAATTCCAGGCTTGAATGCAATAGATGTACTCTGAGTCTGTTACAAGTAAAAGTCCAGAATTCAACATTTACTTGAGTAAAAGTACTAAAGTATTGGTATAAAAATGTACTTAAAGTACCAAAAGTAAAAGTACAAAAATGTTTGAAAATAGCAGATCTACAAGCTCAGAACGCGTGCATCGCAACACGTTGTGAGCTTGTAGATCTGCTATTTTCAAATAGCTTATAGGTATAAAATAGGGCTAAAGTGGTTAATGTATGTTTCATAATGATTTATATCTGCAAAGTAACTAGTAACTAAACATTTCAAATAATTGTTGTGGAGTACAAGTATAGACAATTGGAAATACTCCAGTAAAGTAAAAGTACCTCAAAATTGTACTTAAGTACAGTACTTGAGTAAATGTACTAGTTACTTACACCACTGCACGTCAGTGAAGAAAAAACGCTGGGAACATCCCTAAGTGGCTTTGCAGGGAAACAAGCCCAAAGTCGCTTATAATAAGCAGACCTGGCAACGCTGGCACGCTAAAAGTCAAATTAGCACATGAATGGCCAGTCGGCTGACAGACTTAAATGGTAACTTTTGCCAACCGAATACCAGTCTGTTGCAGTCTGGAGTAGTCTGCAATAGTCTGGACGAGTCTGTTTGGTGCGGAGTTGCCTTTAGTCTGTCAGCCGACTGGCCATTCATGTGCTAATTTGACTTTTAGCGTGCCAGCGTTGCCAGGTCTGCTTATTATAAGCGACTTTGGGCTTGTTTCCCTGCAAAGCCACTTAGGGATGTTCCCAGCGTTTTTTCTTCACTGACGTGCAGTGGTGTAAAGTAACTAGTACATTTACTCAAGTACTGTACTTAAGTACAATTTTGAGGTACTTTTACTTTACTGGAGTATTTCCAATTGTCTATACTTGTACTCCACAACAATTATTTGAAATGTTTAGTTACTAGTTACTTTGCAGATATAAATCATTATGAAACATACATTAACCACTTTAGCCCTATTTTATACCTATAAGCTATTTGAAAATAGCAGATCTACAAGCTCACAACGTGTTGCGATGCACGCGTTCTGAGCTTGTAGATCTGCTATTTTCAAACATTTTTGTACTTTTACTTTTGGTACTTTAAGTACATTTTTATACCAATACTTTAGTACTTTTACTCAAGTAAATGTTGAATTCTGGACTTTTACTTGTAACAGACTCAGAGTACATCTATTGCATTCAAGCCTGGAATTTCGTCATTTTAGGGGCAAGGCCACTTGGCCTTTGGTGTTGTAATTTTTTGGAGGGCACAAAGGCCCTGCCCGGTCTTCCTGCCAGGGCAGGAAGGCCATCCAAAAAAATAATGATTTTTAAGTTCAAAAATGATTTTTAAGTCCACGGAAATAATGCATTTAACTTGAAGGTTAAGGATCATTGTATTTTAATATATTATAAGAATAGTATAACTATCTGTGAAATATAACCCATTTATTTCACAAAATAATGTGTTGGCAAATGACCAATATTTAGTTATATAGGTCTCAATATGTCACATTCAGCCCTGGACTTCACTGACTGAAGTAGGGGTCACATTAATCACATTAGATTCACAGAATGTATTTTACCCACAAGTTATTTTCATTCAAATGAAATGTGAATGAACTTGCACTAATAATGACTTTAGTTGATTTTTCACTCTTTAAAATATAGTATTTCTTAATTATTAATAATTACAGCTTGTAGATTGGCTATTTTCACGATTTTAAATTGTTTTTAAATAATAATAAAAAAGGAACATACAAGATTTCCACCCGACAGCCATAATATATAGCCAATATATGGTTCTGTATCAGTATATGAGTCCGTTTTTGCAGATTTCATTCTAATTGGCTACTATGCCTGCATATGAATTTCATGAGCCTGGGTAGGTCACCCTGGCTTGGCGGAGATATGCCCTGTAGCGCACACTCCGCCAGTGGTGTAAAGTAACTAAGTACATTTACTCAAGTACTGTACTTAAAGGGGTAGTTCACCCCCAAAATAACTTTTTTTCTATTGATTACTGACCATCTGGAGCCTTGAATTCATAGATATTTTTTTGTTTTTGTCACATTCCTAAGCCAATAATTTGATTATAATAAATGTGTCCCCATTGATTCCGGTAGGAGACACAAATGCATTTGTGTCTCCTACCGGAATCAATGGGGCTAAATTTATTATAATCAAATAATAAAGGAAGGAATGCGACAAAAACAAATAAATATCCATGAATTCAAGGCTCCATGGGGTGAGTAATCAATAGAAAAAAAGTTATTTGGGGGGTGAACTACCCCTTTAAGTACACTTGAGGATTTTTTACTTTACTGGAGTATTTCTAATTTTCAGTACTTTTACTTCTACTCCATACATCTCTGAGGAAAATATTCTACTTTTACTCCACTACAATTATTTGAAAACTTTAGTTATTAGTTACTTTGCAGATATAAATTATTACATTATAAAACATACAGTAACCACTTTAGCTCTATTTTATACCTAGGCTATTTGAAAATAGCCGATCTACAAGCTCACAACACGTCGCGAAGCGACGCGTTGTGAGCTTGTAGATCTGCTATTTTCAAACATTTGAGTACTTTTACTTTTGGTACTTTAAGTACATTTTGATACCAATACTTTTGTACTTTTACTCAAGTACATTTTTAATTCGGGACTTTTACTTGTAACGGAGTACTTCTACATTGCAGTATTGATACTTTTACTTAAGTAAAACATTTGAGTACTTTTTCCACCACTGCGCTCCACACAGCAGCAGCAGGTGAAAGCAATTCACTTAAACGAGGGTTGTGTTGCGCACCAAAACTGCACAAAAGTAGGTCAAATCAATCAATCTCTCTCTCTCTCTCTCTGGGAGCAACAACGAGAAACAGTGAATGTAGGTTTTCATAGACATGGTCGCTTGTTTCTCTCACATAATCTGGCAACACCGACAGCCCTTTGTTGTCACTGCCACTGCTCTGCCAGTCGGCTAAAAAGCTGAACATGTTCGGTCGGCTCTGGGTCGGCCGAAAAGGTCCCGACGGACCCCCCGACGGACCCCTAACCGACTGGACGACGCTTCCCGACGCCAAGTCGGGCCAAAATCGGGCCGACTAGGATTGGTCTGGAGTTAGCTTTAGAGCTGCATCTTCATCACGTGTGCTGCCTTCAGAGAGCTCACTTTGAACACGTTGTGGTCCTTGTATCAATGTCTCTAGTGAACGTTTGTTCGCTGAAATACAGCTTTATGGGTCAGTCAGTTCTGCACGGAGGCCTATAACCATTTAAGCCCTTTTCCAGGGGCGCTAGGGGCTAGCCGCCAGGCAGCCATAGCTGAATGGGTACAGAGGCCATCAGGGATTCAGAAGGTCCCCGGTTTGCCCCCAAGCTCGGCCAGTCGATGTGACGCAGTGTCCCTGAGCAAGACACTTAAGGCAGGTACACATTGCAGGACCTTAAAGTGCTCGGGGGGTTATCTGATCGTTAAGCATTACACACTGCAGGAGTTTATTTCTTGAAATCGGCTGTCATAATATCGTTGTGGTCTTCACAACAGGATTGATCCCCGACAAGGGCTGACACACTGTAGGATAGTTCACTAGAATGCTATCTCCAGAGTCAGACCCAATACATACATTTGAGTTTATTCCAATTCATTTTAATCGACGTATCCCGTGATATGCCTCTCTCCCTCTCCCCCCTCTCTCGCTCTTTCTCTCTCTCTCTCTCTCTCTCTCCCTCTCTCTCCCTCTCTCGCAGTCAAGTGCGCAGAAGCCGTCAGTGACAGCGTTGCCATGTCCGCTTATTATAAGCGACTTTGGGCTTGTTTTTCTGTAGAGTTGCTTGTAAATATTGGTTGTTGCGGGGTGCATTTTTTGGGCTTATTTGTGTAGTTGCTTATTTGGCCTTGTTTCCTAATGTTGTTTAAACCAGTGGTTTAAACAACACATAATATGTATTTGTCCGCAGACCCCCCTTCTGTAAATATGTTGTGCCATCACTGACCCCCATACAAGATTTGTGTGGATTTGGAAAATATTCCACAATTTTCTCAAGATTTTTATTTGAAAATAGCTGCGACGCGTTGTGAGCTTGTAGATCGGCTATTTTCAAATATCCAATGTATTTGTAAATAGGTTTAAAGTGCTCAAGTGGCCTTTTCTTGGGCTTGTTTTCATAGACCTGGTTGCTTATTTCTCTCGCAACATCTGGCAACGCTGTTCATAACAGCGTGCACATGCTGCACACTCACACACACACACACACACACACACACACACACAGAGCTAGCTCTTGCTCTCACTCTCTGTCTGTCTCTCTCTCTCTCTCTCTCTCTCTCTCTCTCTCTCTCTCTCTGTACAATTCCTCTAAAATAAACAGCCCACCACCAGGCTCGCTCACTCTCTCATTTTGTTTTATAATGTTAACTTAATACAGGTCTGGACGGTAATATTGCGGGACTGTTTGTTGTGGTCAGATCCAGCGACGCTCCCCTGGCCACGGTGGCTGTAATGTGCTCTCATTGGCTGTAGCGTGGATCTCCTCGCAGACCCTTTCATAATGTATGATACTGTCCGATCTCCTGTCTGGGACAGAGCTGAATATCTAACATGGTAGTTATCTGAAAACGGTCGGAAAGCCGTCGCAGAGCGGATAATCGCGGCCACATCGTCTCGCGGAACCTTTCACACAGAGCGAGCATTATCTCGCAGATCAAAGGCCGATCTGCGTCAGATCGGGAGGTTTTGTCGGCGAGCGCCAAAAAATGTCGGCGACAGCAATCTCGGACCCAATCTCCTGCAGTGTGTACGGGCCCTTAACCCCTCACTGCTCCCTGCGGGCACTCACTGCTCCTAATAGTTAGGCTGGGTAAATGCAGAGGACAAACTTCCATTATGTACAAAATAAATGTACAGCATCAAATATACCCCAAAGGAGTGGGGAGTCAATTATATTGATTATTAATTATATTCTATTTTTTTTCTTACTATATTATTTCCAAATATCATTTACAATGTACATAGTCTTTTTTCGATTGTTTCTTGTTTACTTAAAAAAAATGTATATATATATACTCCCTCCAGATTCAAATCGGGACATTGTGAAATGATGTGGATAACACTAGTTGGTACGCCCCACTCGTTAGTTCAGCAGTTTGAACAATATATGATTTCAAATCATTTACAACTTAATTGTTATGAATGTAATCCTTCATAGAATCATATTATGACTCTTCCAAATCAGGTACTCTCACATCATGGTACTTTGGATTTTGTTTATTACGATGGTGACAATGATGATGCTCACGATGAAGAGTAACACACACACACACACACACACACACACACACACACACACACACACACACACACACACACACACACACACACACACACACACACACACACACACACACACATACACATATATATGTATACACATATATGTATGCTTGTAAAATAATAATCATAAACTCGCCACAGCACTTTTCAAGGTTCAAGGGACAAGGAACAAGGAAAGAAACATTCTGGTAACAGAATATTTATGAGATAAAAAGGTATAAAGCAACAGCTAACACAATAAATTATCAGGAGGTTCACAAAGTTTTATCATTAAACACAACAGTAAAATTCTATTTTCCCACGTACCCCTTGGGGAACACAGGCCACTATTTGAGAGACACTGCCGGAAACAATCTAATATGAATGTCTCTGCCTCGAACATTGCATAATGTCATGCCAAGATCAAAACAGCTTTCCAATGCGCTGAGAATCAATATTGTCGCATCTGTCATGGAAGAGTTTCAAAGCGTTTGATGAAGAAGACAGCCTTTTTTCATGGGGTGGACTTACTGTTGCTTATCTGAATCGTATGATGATGACTGAGGGGAAGAAAAAAAACAACAACAGTCTATTTCCTTGTGTGGTAATTTTTTTACTTCTTATCAACGTATTACTTTTATATTGTAACGATAAAACAAGCTTTATAAGCTGCTACCTGAACAGAGCCCATCAGAGATCTGCTGTTGACACTTGACTCTACAAGGTGAGACATGTTTGACTTACTACTATTACTTTCATTCAATTATATTATTAAATGTATTTAGTATTTATTTTTGGACTAAGCATTGTTGTTGTTCTTTTTCCCCAGTTGTGTATTTTGTTGAGGTGAACATTCTAAACATGCGGATTTGGATTCAGTTTCTCTGTGCTGCTGTGACTCTGATGGCAGCTGCAGGTATGTACTGTTATGCGCGCGCGCGCGCGTGTGTGTGTGTGTGTGTGTGTGTGTGTGTGTGTGTGTGTGTGTGTGTGTGTGTGTGTGTGTGTGTGTGTGTGTGTGTGTGTGTGTGTGTGTGTGTGTGTGTGTGTGTGTGAGAGAGAGAGTCCCAACATAATATTTTGTATACACGTGTGTGTGTGTGTGTGTGTGTGTGTGTGTGTGTGTGTGTGTGTGTGTGTGTGTGTGTGTGTGTGTGTGTGTGTGTGTGTGTGTGTGTGAACAGATGAAAATGTCAGTAGTCTTTAGATTGCCATACAGAAGGAGAGACAGAAGAAGATAAGTCCCCTGGAGAAGACAAAGTAATGACACACACGCACGCACGTGTGCACACACGCACACACACATGCAGGCACACACTATTTCATATTACAGTAAATCATTTGGCTCATTATATCTATGTCACAGCTATTTTAGATAGATTATACTAAAGGTTCTATGTATTACATGTATTACTTAATACTAATATTACTGCTCTTTTCATGTTCCACAGATAGAGGAGGATGAGAGAGAGAGAGAGAGAGAGAGAGAGAGAGAGAGAGAGAGAGAGAGAGAGAGAGAGAGAGAGAGAGAGAGAGAGCAATACCAATATGTCTTTACTTTTTTCCAGTCACTCCTGTTACACCACTGCCCTCTAGTGGTGGAGACCTCTCTAGTCCTCTCCCCTGTATACTGTACTTCTTTCTTTGTCATCTTATTTTTCTTTAATTTGTCTCACCTGTTCAACCGATCTACAATCTATATAAAAAGCTATTTTGAAAACAATTTTGTAAACTTGTAGATCAGTTATTTTCACATTTTATTTTTAATGTTGGCTCTGACTATCCAATAAAAACACTAAAACTAAGACTTGGAAAGAAAGAAAAACGAATGAAAAAAGCAAATCTACAACTAACCTCGCCTTCTAGTGCAGACAGGCTCTGGTACAAACTTATGCCTGGTTACCTTGCTTTCCCTTCCACAGATGGTGTGTTTGTGGGTGCTTAGTTTCCATATTCAGCATCAGCACCACCACAGTGCACACAGTGCACACTGTGTGTGTGTGTGTGTGTGTGTGTGTGTGTGTGTGTGTGTGTGTGTGTGTGTGTGTGTGTGTGTGTGTGTGTGTGTGTGTCTGTGTGTGTGTGTGTGTGTGTGTGTGTGTGTGTGTGTGTGTGTGTGCCTGGGTGTCCTGCACATGCCTGTGCACAGCTGTTTGTATTAACGTGTGATGTGTGCAGCCACCCACCCACCCACCCACCCATGCATGTCTGTGGCAAGTGTGTTTATTCTTTTTGCATGCTCATGATTGTGTGTGTGTGTGTGTATGTGTGTGTGTGTGTGTGTGTGTGTGTGTGTGTGTGTGTGTGTGTGTGTGTGTGTGTGTGTGTGTGTGTGTGTGTGTGTGTGTGCGTGCGTGCGTGCGTGTGTGTGTGTGTGTGTGTTTCCCTTCCTCCATATTATTATTTCCCTTCAAGGATGAGAGAACAGAAAACTCACAAACATGCAAGAAAGATCTGCCATCTGCCTTAGAGCGCGCGTGTGCACACACACACACACACACACACACACACACACACACACACACACACTAAAATCAAGAATCAAGAATCCATATCGTGTCATCACGATATGAATTGTTGACAACAACATGACAACAACACCTTGTTGTCATGGCGTCTACCATAGATAGTATTCAACAGAAATCGACACACAGTTAATAAGTATCTATTCTGACGGTTCATAAATGAACTGATTTCAGAGCACTCTGTGACGTCAACACCAGAGTGCTCTGAAATCTGAGCAGATTATCGGTGTATTACCGAAAGCACCTAAAGTCAGGGTGCTGCTTTATACTGTATGCTCTGCTACGCTAAATGGAACAGGGCATCTGGCGTCCCTATATTATCATTATCTAAAATAGCTAAAATAGCAGATCTACAAGCTCTAGTAGTTGATCAGAGCAATTTTTTTGCTATTTGTTGTATAAAGTAAACTATATCTTACCCTGATTAAATGGCAAACGTCAACTTTTGACCTGCAGGAGAACATGAAGGCCATGGACACTGACTGTAGCCCCTCAGCTTGGCCTTAACCCCTTAAACCCCGGTTGACCGGGGTATCTTTTCTGTTATTGTGGGGAAAGCTTTCGCTGAAAATTGCCACCCTCACAACTTGAGCTTGTCGATCTGCTATTTTCTGCGAAAGCTTTCCCCTCATTGCGGATGCTGGGGTTTAAGTGGTTATGGGCCTCAAAAGAATAAGCCCTGAGGCCACAGTAGCCTTGATGCCCCGGCAGCACCGGGGTCTTTTGCTGAGTTTCACATTTCTATACCCCCACCCCACATTTCAGTGTTTTACAATGTGTTAAAAATGTAATCATCCTTAAGTCATAGAGTTAAAATCAGTTTTATTTGATGACCTTGCTGCCCTGGTATGTGGCCTTTGTGCCCTCAAAAATATTTGCCACTAAGTGACGAAATTGCATAGCCTGGTAAACCCCCTCCCTCCGGAAATCTCATTTGCATTCAGTAGGCTGTGAAACAAATGTGTGTCGCAAGCTTCTTCCATTTGACGGTGTCCGGTTAGAAATTGCAGGCCTGCCTGAAAGAAATACTCTGGTTAACACCGGCATCTGGCGTTAACATTTTGGGACACGGTCTTAATAGATCACCTGGCTAGATGTTATCCTGCTCGCATGCAGGAATATCAGGCAGTGGTGGAAGTAGTACTAGTTATTACTTTTAAAAGTAGCAATACCACAATGTAGGTAGGATTACTCTGCTACTGAAGTCCTGCATTCAAAACTGAGTACTTACAGTACCAAATGTAATAGTGCTCATTATGCCAAATTAGTTATCAGCATTAATGTGTCCATCACTTTAATGTTACAGCTGGTAACAGAGGGCTGATTTTACTTCGTGCTGCTGGATGGATTACCTATAATAATGCATTGTCATCTATCAATATTATTTGTATTAATTATCCAAATCTATTAACCTGACCATAATATTCCAATGCTCCCCAACAGCCTCTACCCATTCAGCTATGGCTGCTTGAGTACCTTGTGTGCGTGGGCATGTATTTAAGTTATATTTTTTGGTTATAACTAAGTTGAGAGGAAGTTCACGCTATATAAAATCATTGCCATTAGACTTGAGTGTTTGTTCAGAAACATCTCCCCAATTAACCATGTAGACAATTTCATTCAATCATGGGGAGCACACAATTAACTTTGCTTTTAGTGCTTCAGATCAAATTTATGCCAATTTCTTTTAGCCTGGTAAACCAACCCAGCCACGTTATGAGTCTTCTGCAGTCATGATAATGTGAATTTACACGACCATCCCGGTCTGGTTTACCAGGCAAAATATATGTGTCACCAGTATACTTTTCACTTTAATCTTTTATGAGTTCTCTACTGATTGGCTGAAATTGGTATGGGACAAATACATGCTTTTGTTGCTAATTTTAATACATGCAAATTTGGATGCCACTCTACTTGGGTAAAACCTTTTGTGCATCTCGTCTACCGCACTGCAAACTGATGATCTGAACTCAATCCCTTTAAGGAAAATCACGAAAACTAGCGGTTAATGACAATATTCCATCAGCACACTCAACATGGACTCAACTCATTTTATTTAAACATGTAGTACAAAACAAAAATGTTACATACTCTGCGCCTCCTTTACACAGCGCAAGACTTAAAATAAAAAGGGAAGAAATACTGAGGGGAGGGAGGAATAAAATAAAATGGAGAGGAAGAGGGGCAGGGGCACATCATCATCACCACTCGTCCCTGATGTGGTGTGGAGCTGTGTTAGCTTTAGTGGTGACAGTATGTGAGAGCAGGCATGCCCCCTGCTGGTCTAGGGGGGTATTGGTGTTACAGAGTCCCATCATGGAGGTCAGTCGTCATCAGCACATGATCCAAGAAGAGCTGGTAGGGCCGCTAGGAGGGGGAGGTGTACAGCATAGGAGAGGGAGTGGGGGAGGAGGGGAATGGGGCAAAGAAGTGATTCAGGACTGGAGGAGGAATGAGATGGGGAGGGTTGCTGGAAGCTTCTAGAAGCCGTGGACTTTGAGCTGTTCCTCCTTGGCCAGGCCAATCTGCAGAGAGACGGGATGATTCGTTTAGCAGTGGTCATTTTGAAACGACGTAAATGCACACCAAACAGATTCAAGAGATGAATGCCTTTCCTTATCCAGTGACGTTTACTCATTTCTATTCAAATTATTTCTAAGGGGAGATGCTGGAGACCTTTGACCTGAGGCAGCTGGCTGTGCGTTGACTGGCTGCAGTCCAATCATCTATTGACACCTACTTAAATGGCTGCTACTTGAATGTTACCGTAACGTGACAAAAGGGCCATGCACTGCACACACTTTATGGAAGGATGTACTAGACTGTCATAAAGCTATCATCTACTATGTTGGCAATTTCCCGTTATGAGAAGCCACTGAGCAGATCAGTGTGTACATTTAACACGCTGAGGACGTGGTGGGTACAAAAACAACAAGATTACAGTCATGTTAAAAGGATTTCAGCCAAATAAAGCTGATTAGACTGTTAATTCATGTATGGCCACTTAACTCATTTCCTGCCAGAATTATTTCAGATTTTTGGCTGTAGACTGCCAGAGATTTTCCATTGAAAAAAAAAATTCTCAGGAGCCGAGATACAGATTTTTTAAGTTTTAAGTTAACAATGAAGTGGATAGGAGTTTAAATCTTTGATATATCATATCTCCTTGGTCTTTGGGTCTAAAAATAAGATTTTTTTTTTAAATAGAACGCAGATCTGCGTCTTTGGCAGCCAGGCGAGAAATTAAATAGAACGCAGATATGCGTCTTTGGCAGCCAATGTGTTAATACAAACTCCCTGTGATCTGCATTCGTGCAAGAGGTCAAAAGCACCAGGTGCACAATCAGTCAGTCACATTAAGTAACCAGCCATTTATTTACAGATGCTGAACGTCACGGCTTGAGAGCCGGCGATGTAAAAAGGACAGCGTTTTCGCAGCCGTTTGAGTTATGAAAAGGACCAGCACGTGACAACATGCAGATAAATTATGTGTGACTGTATCCAACTTACTTCTGTGAGGAACGTGCAGATATTTTTGCGCTGGTCTCCCTGCAGTTGGATCACTTCACCATACTCTGGGTGTTCAATCACGGTCCCGTTACAGGCAAACTTCTGTTGGGGGGGGAAACGCATGTATTGATTACTATTTAACATCACACTCAAAATCCATGTAGTCAACTTTTGCAGGACCCCACCATCTCCCCTTTCTCCCTCTGGACTGCATCACTACCACCACCCCAGTTAAAAAATACAGTATAAATAAAGCATGTACCAAGCAATACTTGGCAACAAAGAACAAACTCAAATAAAACTGGATAGGCTTTAAGAACTAAATCCCCGTTACATTTCAAAAACACTCAAGCCGCACTAAAAAAGTAGCCGAACTACAAAGCCTGTATGCGTCACTTTCTTTTTGCTATTAATCACACGTCCAATATAGGGAAGTCGGGTGAAAGTGGTCAATAGCAGCTTGACACCCGAGCTAGTTTGCAACTTGCATCGGACAGACAATTATTTATGTGTCTGTATGCAGAGGGCACGTCCTACACATTCTTCATAACCACGTTCGCCTCTGCACCTCAAACCCCCCTAAAAGAAGTACCCAAAAAATTACCTTCTTGAAGGCCTTGACTAGCTTCTTCTTATCATAGTCACCGGCGATGCCCTGGACGGTGGTGAGGGTCTTCCTACCGTTCCTCTGCTGGATTCTTATATGGATGTAGTCCTCTGTCCCAGCTGGGAGGCGGTCATCACCCTTAGTTGCATCAGCAAAGGGGTCTGCATTGGGGGAGGGAGAAAACACAATGGGGGGGATACATGATTAGAACAATACAAGCACACAAAGATGAACAGGGCAGGAGGAAAAAAAAGGTTCAAACAACAGAGACCTAATTGTCTGAAATGAAAATTAAATATTCAAGTATCTGCAGGGAGGCTATAGCCACTGCCAGCCCAGTACTGTACAGTGGATTGGCTCTGGTGGTCACAACACCATAAGCAAAACATCACGTTCCAATGACACGTTCCTGAATCCAATCCACGGACAGCTTTAAACAACTGCTTACTCATGGGGCCTAAAGCTGCTAGCTCTGCTGCTACACTGGCCGGTCAGAACCACTCTACAACCGCGGTAATGCTAATATAACGGCTGTTAAGAGTGGTTTAACATCTTGGCCAAATAATCAACGCCACCACAGTAGAGGTTGATTATTTACTACCTGCAAGCATCAAAGACAAAAGGCTTTTATAAAACCAGTACAAACCAATGTGTACACACAGCCTCTATGCCGAAAACAAAGCCATCAATTAACGCGTCGTCATTTGTCACCGTGGCCTTTTACCAAGCAGTTTGTTTGAAGGCTCACATTATGTAACATTTAGACAACGACCTATAAAACGACGGGTAATGGTTGAGTCTGGCCGTTTACCAACATAAAATAACGTTACAGTCACGTTAAAATGAACGATATGCTTCAACGTTGCCATTTAAGTAGTAACTGCAACGTAATAAACACTGCTCCAACGGATGTAAATTTTATTTATAAATCTCGGTCATCAGATTTGAGGCCTACAGTCCGCGGCCCAGCCTGCGGCGTTAGAGGCCCGCTAGCTAGGCTAACAGGAACACAAACGGTTAACACGAAATACTAGATTTTAACGTCACATTAGACCACAACATTTTGTCTCCGGTCGTGATATATAACTCACCGAAACCCCAAAAAACAACACTGACGAGACCGTGTAATGTCCAAAGTTCAACTGGTATTTACTTCGATCATGTAGCTTAGCTTTGGCTTGGCTAACGCTAGCACCGCAGCCGCCCTTCCCCCACCTTGTTTGTCTCGTATCGGTTAGCGTTTTTTTTAAAGGATAAAAAACGGTTAAAACTTACCAAAAGTTTGGAGGTTCTGGATAGCGGACATACGATAAGATTGGCTTTCCTTTCGGATAATAACTTTCGGTTATCGCGCGGTTTCAAACGGCTTTAACTGTTAATGTTTGTTCGACGGTTAATGTTTTGTTGGTTCAGGGACGACGCCGCTTTTTCTTCTTCTTCTTG
Source organism: Gymnoscopelus braueri (assembly GCF_963280865.1). Taxonomy (NCBI): domain Eukaryota; kingdom Metazoa; phylum Chordata; class Actinopteri; order Myctophiformes; family Myctophidae; genus Gymnoscopelus; species Gymnoscopelus braueri. The sequence continues at coordinate 10,020,561 of NC_137615.1, forward strand.
CTGCTGCTGCTGCTCCGTTCAAAGGCTGCTCACAAAATGGAGTCGCTGAGTCCTGCGCGAGTGAGCGTAGAGGGAAAACAACTGGCTTTAAAGGCCCCGCCCCCGAAACCCCTGCGTCACAATGCGACGTACGCAGAGCCATTTCACGTACGGTACGCAGCGTTGCCAGGTCCGCTTATTATAAGCGACTTTGGGCTTGTTTTTCTGTATATATTGGCAGTTGCAGTTTTTTTGGTTAAAGTTGCTTATTTGGGGCTTGTTCCCTAAATGTTGTTTAAACCAGTGGTTCTCAAACATTTTCACGTCAATGATCCCCCAAATTAATATGAATTTGTCCGCGGACCCCAGGGCCAGATCTGAAAATATATTGAGCCAGGGACCCCCATACTAGAGTTGTGTTGTTCAAATGGTTCAAGAATATTCCACATTTGTCACTTTTCTTAATTTCTTTGAACATAGCAGATCTACAAGCTCACAACGCGTCGCATCACGAAGCTTTGTGAGCTTGTAGATCTGCTATTTTTAAATAGCCGATGTCTATTTAAACTTTAAAGTGCTCATGCGTTGCTTTTTTGGGCTTGTTTTCATAGAACTGGTTGCTTATTTCTTTCGTAAAAGCTGGCAACACTGGCGGTACGCAATGACGTCTTTGGTCCTGTAGTTCGCCGCACGACGGTGTGGCGCGATGGCAAAAATAGCCGATCTACAAGCTCACAACAAGTGGCGGACACTACTCGTCGTGAGCTTGACAGCTTGTAGATTGCCATTTTTTTGCCGGCGTGCCACACCGTAGTACGACAGAGTGATAAATAGGGCATTTGGGCATTTCTCAACATTACCGGAAAGATTACGTCATTGTTTATCCAGGCCACCAAGCCTATTTCCGCCAGTGTGATAAAAAATAAAAACATACCGTTTAATGTAATCATTAAATAATGAGAAAAAAATGAATTGGTTTCTCAAAATAATGAGAAACATTCTCAAAATAATAGGTTTATGACTAATCTCAAAATAATGATATGGTATCCTCAAATAATCACAAAATAAATGAGAAAACATTCAAAAAAATAATGACATGGTATCTCAAAATAAGGACAAGTAGCCTACCTGAAAATATTTATCTCAAAATAATAAGAAATGTTCTCATAATATGAACGAGTTAGTGTCAAAATAGGCCTAATAACTTAGTTGATCAAAAATAGTCCAATAAGAAACTTTCTCAAAATAATGACTAATGGTAAATAACGAGAATCTTTCTCAAAATAAGTCCAAGTTATGTCAGCTTTATATGAATCAGAATTTAGCTTTATTGTCACATCACAGGTTTACAGGCCAAGAAGTGGGTGAAATATTTTTTCATACGAGCTCCATCATTTGTAGTTTTCGGGAAAGCGAAGAAGAATAGATTCTCCTTGACTGGTGCTTGCCGTTTTTTTTAACCCTGGTATAAAAATATTTCATACGTGGTTCTCAACCTATGGGTCGGAACCCCCAGGGGGGTCCGGTCCCCACATGATTTTGGGGGTGTCTGGTCCAACATTGGCCAAATTGTCAAATAATATAAGAAGCAAAAATTTTGAAAATAGCAGATCTACAAATTGTCAAATAATATAAGAAAGAAGCAAAATTTGTATTTATCTGTGGGAACTGAGTCAAACTAAATGTAATGCCTCAACTCCTACAATTCCAAGTGCTTGTCAGGGTGGGGGGGTCCCCAGTTCAATTATGATTATTTTGGGGAACCACTGTAAAAGAAAGTTACAAAAAAGTGGAGAGTAAAGGAGGCAAAAATCCAACACAAAAACAACAGAGGAGGGAGACCACTGTATAGTTTTTATTTTTTATTTTCAATGTTTATTCAGCTTTCAGCATGATCACAGATGTTTAAAAACACTGAATTATTTTGCTGATTACAATATAAAACTTGAAAAAAGTTTTAAAAATGCAATTGCCTATCTAAAAATCAAATAACCTAAAACACAAATCTAAAATCCACTACAATTTAAGAGTCTGCACATGTGTGGGATTGGTGATTTCTTGTATTGCTCAGTTCGGCATGCTAGAGTGTCCAGGTCGTATCCATTCCTTATTTGGCGACCAGAGATCTCCTTCCTGAGGAGCAGTAGCCAGTTTCTGAAGATGGACTTAAACAGCTTCCTGCCAAAGTCAAGCCACAGTTGAGTGCGCTTCTTTGCTAGGGTGCACAACGTTTTGGGCCAAGTATGATTTTGGAAGGCCGTTTCTGAACTCTTTCCAGTCTTTTAGTCTGGTCGACAGTCAAGGAACTGTGCCAGACTGGGACTGCATACTCCAGCACCGGGCGCACATAGCCTGCGTAGATTGAAACCAATTCAGGGTCTTGGACCTCAAATTTCTTCGGGCGACATAGGACAAAAAGCTTTCTATTGGCTGAGGTCAACATATATTTCACCTGGCTGTGACCCCCAGAACCTTTACAGACTGTATGTTTTGGTAAATGGAAAGTGTTGGCAGGGCCGGTTTTTGTCTCATGAAACTGACATGTACAACTTTGCATTTTCTTGGATTGATTTTCAGTTTGTGCTCGTTCACCCAGATGTCAAGACCATTCAGGGTCTGTTGAAGGGTGCAAGGTACCTTATGCCTCCACCACGACTGGGCCATAGTCATATCATCCACATATTTCCAGTGGTGTGGTCCATCCTGGAGCCAGGGCGCTGTTAATCAGTGCTAGGAAGACTATAGGCCTTAATACGGTCCCCTGTGCAGTGTGGGATATTCCCAGTCAGACAGATGTCCCTGGTAGCGCACTTTTTGCCCTCAATCAGCTATTTTACAACGTTTTGTTTAGGCAAATGAAATTGGCTCAAAACCTTACAGACTACTGAGCAACGCGTTTAGAGTAGGGCTATATCAGTGGTAGAAAAAGTAGACTAACCACATCTTTTACTTAAGTAAAAGTATCAATTCTGCAACGTAGAAATACTCTGTTACAAGTAAAAGTAAGGAAACATAAAAATGTACTCATTGTGTGTAGAATGGGAGGTTTGCGTATTATTATTGCCAGGTTATATGTGTGCATGTTCTGCTTACTTAAAATTGTATAAACTAAAGTGGATCCAAAGCAGAGGATATATAGCCATAATAAGTACAAATATATGCAATTCTAAGAAGCTACAGCTGTGACTAGAAGTGAGTAGAAGTAAAAGTACTGAAAATTGGAAATACTACAGTAAAGTAAATACCTCAACATTGTACTTAAGTACAGTACTTGAGTAAATGTACTTAGTTACTTTACACCACTGAGTATGATAACTCCTCATTGCTGCCTGAGGAAGAGTTATCACATTTGCCTAAACAAAAAGTTGAAAAAAGACATTTGAAAACTATTTTTGCATTATACAGTGGTCCCCCTCTTCTATTGTTTTTGTAGAAAGTTAAACTTGAAATCTAGGATTGATCTATTTTTGGCAGGCAAATACATTTGTAATTGGGAGCTACCCATTCCTTAGATATGCGAGGATATTGGAAATTCAACAACTTTCTCCTTGTGATGATTCTTTCAATGGGTTTGTTAAACGACTAGCAAAGGATATTTTCCATGATGGCTTGAACACGGAATTATACAAAAAAACATGTTGCCATATTGAGAGACCTATAGGAGCTAAAGAGCCTTTGGCGCAGTCAATAAAATCAAATCTTGCTGCCAGGTCAAACTGCAAAGCACAGTAGTTCTGTTTAAAAAATAAAAAGGAAAGCTTGCAGCTCTTGTTTTACTGCTCTGTACAAAATGTTCATTTTCCTCCCTTTTTTCTGGCCTTGTCCAAGGGGCAAGAAAGACCTTCCAAAAATATGCATAACTCATGAATGTCCCTCTCCACGGAAGTCTTTAAAGGGCGAAAGGCTTATTCGTCATGAAGAGAGACCCGAGTAACATTACACTAATGAACACAATATTGATTTAAAACAATGTTTCGATCCTTTCTGGATCATTTTCAGTTTGACAACTGAAGCTGTGTCCGCTTAACTCACCTTAAATTACTATGCAAAATGAATGCATCTACAATACATGATGCTTTTATTCAAGTAAATAATTCAATCGATGTGGATGTGTGTAACAGCAGTTCCTCCATAGGTCCAGCAGAGGGTAATCACATTACACCAAGTTCAATGAAATTGCAAGTTATTAGACTTGTAACAACAGTAGTCATATATAGTGCACACTGAGTATGACAGATGTCAAATAAAACTAACATTAACAAAATTAACACGACTGACCAAAGCAAGCCAGGCCAGTTGAAAGTATATACATATCCTACAGCATGTTTATTCTCATATCCACTGTTGACAGACTTTATTATCCAGATGCCCACTGTTGAAGCCGACCAACACTGTACATAATACATATATCCAATCATATTCCTTGTTGACAATATATACATATTCATATTAACTGGTGAATTGTGCAAATGTCCATTGTTATCTTATTATTATCTCTTTACTCTTACTTTACTCTCTCCTGTGTTTCATTCTGCTGTTGCTGCTATGACACCTGAATGGGGATCAACAAAGGTTGAACTTTTTAATGTACACATTTTTAGTTTTTCTTATTTTTAAATAGGCATGTCAGGTTGAAAGTGTGACTGAGTTTTATAAATATAGAGTCTTAGATTGTGGCTCTATGGAGAGTTTTACAAGGATGATATTGATTATTATCCATTCCAGTTCTGTTTAATTCAGTCTTGTGTCTAGCTATTATCCTACTGCACCCGAAGTCGAAAACTCAATAGTCTATCTCCTTTCAGGTAGGACGGGGCTAAAAACCTGAAGAGTGCTTTTTTTCTAGTCGTTGGCATTAAAGGTAGGGTAAGTGATTTACTTTGGTTAAAATAAGTGTTAAATAACACTATATTCTGATAGTACTCATGTTTGTTCAGCAAAAGGAGTCTTCCATGTCTCTCCAGCTCTATTAAACAGAAAATGCATTTTCAGTGCTCTCTCCTGATTGGCTTAAATTGTGTCACCTACCTGAAAATGTACTATATTCTGTTAACTAAAGAGCTGGAGAGAACCCTGTGACCGAACAAACACTCTGTAGCAATGATTACTATCAGAATATAGTACTTTAACGTTTTTAACAAACAAACAAAAATCCGAGGAGAACACAATGTCAGTCATCTTTTAATTTGCCCCTGCAGACTCATACATAGACTAGCTTTAATGACAGCAGTTCCTCCAAACATCCAGCAGAGTGTAATCATATTTCACAAATGGAGTTTAATCACATTACAAGTCAGTGTGTAGAGTCATATTTAGTGCACATTAAAGTGACATAAAAATTATCTTTTATTTTATTTAATGTTTTAATTCAGAAACTTGTGAGACATGGAAGTTAAGCAGATGTTTCAAAGTTTTACACTAAAACGATTAAGCGTTACAGGCGTTTATTACACAGTTTGGTTGACTGCTTGATTCTGATTGGTCAATCATTGAATTTGTTGAGGAATAACCCCCTGCAGGTCAATTATCCCTTGCATAGTGATCTCATATGGAAAGCTGTAGGCAGAATTAAAATGTATTACTAAGTATAAAAAACACACAAATAGTGCCACTCCCGAATAGGAGCACAAGACTCAGATGCACTCACTTTTAACCACTTTAACCCAAGCGTCCCTATTTTGCTCATGCATATTCAAAAATGTTCAAAGCAATGCAACATTTTACAGATTGGCTGTGTTCAAAAAACAGCATGTCAGTAATAAGCAACATTTATTTTAACATTTTAAAACATAAACAATGTTGAACATTGAAAAAAGTTAATAAAACATTTAAAAGATCAGACATTTTCAAGAGACTCACGATACATCATTCAGATTTGTATTGAAGATTGCAACTTTTTACCATGTTTTCCCATCTACCAATCATTAAATAATATCCAGTTTTGATCAGTGATGCTTTATTTTATTCGTAGACTTGTTATCAGTCAGCTATAGTGGAATGCAACTCATGCAGAGAAACGTTATTTGACAAAGTCCTGTTTCTCTTATTTAGCCAACGCTAAGTTTAATATAGTTACACTTTAAAATTCCCTGGTCCATCTTGCTGTGAAGTTGATGAAACCCAAAAATAATGCAGCTCTACTTGTCAAAAGTCACTCTGATATCCCTGGCATCTTGTGGCCCCTGAACACCAAGGGCACCACTATCTTCATTTCCCCAGAGTAACTGCTTCAGACTGTTCAGAGATGCCCACATGGCATTAAACAAACCTTTCACCCAGTAAACCATTCCAGAAGGAGGTATTACATAACATCTGGATCCTCTCTCACTGACTTTATCGACTGTTTCAAGGAGCTCTCTGACCTGATCTCTGTTTCCTGTATCTTTGTTGTTGAACACATGATACTTCCCTCCACATTTGTCTACCAGTCTCTTTAGGTTCTCGTCCTCTCTGATGAACTGCTCTATGTTTGTGTCTTCCAGTCTGTCTCCATAAGTGAAGAGAACTATGATGTAAGCACTGATGTCAGGTGACAGGATTCTCTCCAGTGTTTTCATGGCCTTGTGTTCCTGTTCGGTGAAGCGTCCCAGCTGGACAACATAGAGGAAGGCATGTGGACCTGGAGCGCTCAGCGACAACGCTTCTTCCAACTCTGTTTTCTGCTGTTCTTCTGACAGTTTACTGTTACACAGTCCAGGGGTGTCCACCACTGTGACCCTCTTGTTGTCGAACACATCTCCATCTGCCTTTTCACTTTTCAGAGTGAGTGTAAAACCTAAACTACAGGCAAACACTTTGCTTCCCATGATGGTGTTTCCTGATGAACTCTTCCCCACTTTCTCCTGCACCTACCAACACCATTCTCAGCTCAGACACTGAAAATAACAGGTTATGGAAATGAGACTAGATTCTATAAACTTATCATGTGAATGAACAGAAAAACATTCTAAAAAAATATTAGAAGATGCATTTGATGAAACACCATAGTCTTTAACAAGCTGCACAGCACAACATATGGGCTTGACACATATTATGTTCAATCATGTTTATTAGAATAGACACAATAATACAAATTGATTGAACATAGAAAGGAGTTTTGAAAGATACAAATATACAGTATATAAGATAGTATTACACATATTAATAGGAGATTACTTGTGATGAAACACCATAGTCTTTAAAAGGCTTTAAAACAAATTGTTTTAAATATATATACATTTGAATATTGTTTATTACTGTAATGCATCCAAGAATATACAGAATTAAAATGCTTTTTAATAAGTATTTATATTCAGATTACCATTATACACAGGGTATTATTAAACCAAATGTAGGCATACTTTATTTAGACAGAGGCAACCTCATATTTATGGGAAAAAGCTGGACACATGCATACAAAATCAAATGGAATTGAAAAGCCAGCTATAATACAAATGAATAAGCAGTCAGTATGACACAATCAGCTTAAACTAATGATCAGAGACAAACTTGGATATCACTGCACTTTGCATTTGTCTGGAACCTTAAGCTTAGCTGTAACTGCACCTGTCACTGCACCTGAGGTGAAGGCGGCACCTGCGGTTGCTAGAGAACCAGCTACAAGAGCTGCTGGTGCTGCAACGAGAGCAGCGGCACCTACAGCCGCAGCTGCAGCCACACCTGCAGTTACACTCAGAGCTGCCCACACGAAAGGGTGTTTCTTAATGAAGGAATTATCTTCCTCAGCTCTTTTTCTTGCTTCTCGCAGGGTCAGATGAGGATTTTCTTTCAGAATCTTTTTTGTTTCTTCTGTTCTGGATTTCTCAGCCTCATCGAACAACTCATTGGTGTAGGAGCGGTCTTCATTTACCTTCATCATTTCCTTGATTTTCTGTAGTAGTTTCAAGACTTGAGAGGTATCTTGGTTTTTGTTGTTAAAAACATGATATCCTCCTTTGCATTGATTAGTAAAATTGTTAAGAAGTTCATTGTCCCTGATGAAGTCCTCTATGGAACCATCTTGTTCTTCCAACTCATCTCCCTTGGTGAACAAGACCATCGTATACATTTCTGCCTGTTCTCCAAACATTGTCTGGATGATTTGTACTGTGTCATTTTCTTCTTTTGTAAATCTTCCTGCTTGGATCACAACCAGGAACACATGGGGACCAGGAGACGCATAAGAGATGCATTTCTTAATCTCCATCACTATTTCTGCTTCATTTCTTTTTGTGTCAAACAAACCTGGAGTATCAACAATGGACAATGTTTGTCCGCCTAACTCGTTTTGAACATTCCGCTGTCACAGAGGAAGAGGTTAGCTTGGCTACAAATGCCTTCTTTCCTAAGATGGTGTTGCCAGAAGAACTCTTCCCAACTCCAGTCTTTCCAACAAGAACAATCCGTAGCTCATCTTCTTTCTTTAATTGCTCTGTTGAGAGTTTTACAAGGATGTTATTTATAGGCGTTTCAGTTCCACCACCTTGATTTATCATGCACACTCCATTGGTTGGTTACATTTAGACACAGGCTTAATTAATTACAGTTAATAAATAAAGGTATATGTGTGTGTTTATATATACATTCATAAAAGTGTCATTTTACATGATCTGAAATTGTTAAAGTTGTTATGTCTGTAGAAAAATCCAAGACTTTAGACAAAACAGATCAAATGTTGTGGCATTCATCCTTAACATGATAAATATTGTCTTTGGGGAAAATATTATGTCATTTGTATCACATATCAGACATATATAGTCTTTACTTCTAAACTCAATGGGCTAGAACAACATGCAAGAATGGCCGTTAATATACCTTTGTCCACGGCTTTGAAAACCAATCCTCTTACTGTCCAAATTTGAAGGAAGGCCCTAAAGCAGTGGTTATCTAACTGTGGGTTGATTGATTTTGAGGGGGTCCCCAGATCATCTGCTTAATGTGCAACATTGTTTTCTCACTCAACAGTAAACAAACCAACATACAGTATAAGTGTATACAGGGTATTAGTATATTTCTAAAGTGACAATGTAATGACTTTTAAGACCTTTTTATTTATACTTCTAAAATAAGACCATTACTGCATCAAAAGTAATCAACAAACTGCTTTGAAAAAAATCTCAAACATTGGCCAAATTGTCAAATATTACCTACGAAAGAGGCAGTCAGGCAGACATTTTGAAAATAGCCGATATTCAAGCTCACAACGTTGTGAGCATGCAGATCGGCTATTTTCACAATATTTATCTCTGGAACAGAGTCAAATTAAATGTAACAGGAAAAAAAAGACTGGGTACCGAGGCTACACAAAATGTAATGCCTCAACTCCTACAATTCCAAGTGCTTGTCAGCTTGTTCAAATATGACTCTTTTGGGGGGTCCCCAGTTCAGATATGATTATTTGAGGGGGTCGCAGGCTGAAAAGTTTGAGAACAGCTGGCCTAAAGTCTTTGCATTTGTTTTGCAGTGCTGTTATTTATGTATTAGTTATCTCCCAATTGTTTCCACATAGTTTTAACCCATACGTTGAGTTTAGATGTCACTATTTAGTTGTTAGGTTTCTTGTCCTCCTTGCACCTTCTTTAAATGTTATTATTTATGCATGTATTTTGTACAAAGCAAACTAAGTCAGATTAAATTGACAACTGATTGGAGCCATGTATCTTTTAATAAGGTTTTAGCATTAGTGTAAATGTGAAAGGAACAGGATACTGAGACTGGAATTATAGCAATAGTGCATAACAGCAGCTTACATAATTCAACATTTTCCACATTCCAAATGTATAGTGAAAATTTCTGTTCATCTCCACAACACACCATGGCCACTTGGTGGTTGGAACTCAAGACAGATCTTTCCTCACTCTAGAAACTAGTGTCATAATCTCTGTTCATACACAGTAGCATCAACATCCACATTTGTGTTTACTTTCTTTTTATACGTTTCTATTGGATCCATGGAGATTTTGTCAATGTGCACCAATGAATATTTAATGATTTCACATTTAAGATCATTACACACCGGCGTTTATGCGAATATACGCAAAATTCGGATGCGGTCTGAATAAATAAAAGACCCTTTTTCGCTCCGCGAAACGGATGTGGAAGCTTGCATTGACTTTATAAGGTTTTTTAAAAAAAACGTATTATTCGCATGAAATAAATCACCCCCGATGTGTAAGGACCTTTAGACTCCTGATGGTGTCTAAGTTGTGCTTCGAGCTGCATCCACACTTTGCAAAGAGCAAAAATCCACTCCTACAGTATGCAGCTCAAGTAAACAATAAAATAATTATAATCTTAATCTTAAAGGGATATTTCACTTTGCCGTGTTTTTCCGATTACTTTTTTCATATATTTTATTTTCATTTTTTATTGTATTTAATTTATTTCATTTTCCAGAAGAAATATAAAAAATAAATGAAAAAAGTAATCGAAAAAACACGGCCCCCTCACGCATTAGGAGGGCAGGGTGAGTCACCAGAACCAAGGACGGGTGTTTTTGATGAATCTAACATGGTTAAAATGGAGTTTGAAGTTACAATGGGTTTGTATAGGAAGGGGGCGTGTCTGATAAAATGAACATCAAAAATCTAAATAATTAATCAAGCAACTTAAAAACTGTCTGGGGGTTCACAAAGGCCTGAGTAGATGATAAAATGACCAAAAGTTTTTTTGAAAGTGAAATATCCCTTTAATCTATTAGGCCTTTCTAACAAAAGATGACATATTTATAGTGTGATGCCATAGTTCATATGATGACCTGAGCAGCAGTAGAAAATCAGGATAGAATATGGAGAATCGGACAGATCCGTGTTGATCACATGACTATAGAGATACTGTGTACCGATTTGCGTGAGGTTTGGACAAAATCTGTAGGAGTGATATCCAAAAATGTGTTTTGCGCAAATTGGCCTCCTGGTAGCGCTATAACAGGCCAATCTGAATATTTGGGGCAGAAGTTCGGCTTTGGCATCCAGGGAGTGTGTGTGCACAGTTTCGCAGCGGCCGGGCTAACGGTGCCAGAGATTAGCTGTTCACAGACAGACACACGGACGGACGGACACACGGACGGACACATGGACACACAGACACACGGACGGACGGACAGGGTGCAAAACATACTCTCGCCATGCCTTTCGGCCTGGCGGAGACAATAAGCCATTTTATGAGTGAACTACTCCTTTAAGACTCTCCCATAGACTTATGTTGAGAGTTGAACACTCCCATAGACTTACATCGTAAACGAAGAATATTCATTTAATATTCAATAATAAATGATTTATTGCCAAAACCAACTTACAGTTGATTTGGAATTTGTTTCGGTGTGCTCAGAAATACAAGAAAAGATTGCAGTGTCACCAATAGTTCTATACACTCCTGTATAGTTCCAAATATTGAATCCTCATAATGGGTGTTGAAGCATGCGTGATACATGATCCACGTGATCGCATCACGGCAAGATCCAAAGAGTGCCCTAACTCTCTTTCAATGGGTCTGGTTGACAATAGTCTCAAAAGCACATTCCCACTGGGCAAGTACAGGTCATGATTTAGGCTACTTGCTTAAAAGTCATTTTAAGTTGATATGTTTTTAAATAGGCAGGGCAAATTATGTGTATGCGGGTGTGTGCATGTACACACACACAAGCACACGTGTGCACACCTTTATTAGTGTACTTGTGTACATGTGAGTCTGCTAGTTTATACTGTACCCTTTAAAGTGAAGTTGAACTTTGTTTGAACCCTGAGTTATAGCCTACAGTGTAGCTACTGTACCTGCTGGCCATGATGCAAATATTGTCGCATGCAATTGGAATACATTTATGTCTGAAAATCACACTTTTAGAACATATGCAAACAAAGTGGATTCTGTCAACAAATTGAAAAACAAGTCCTGCTACTTAATTTTGGGTGAAATGGCTGTAATCAGCAGTTCTCTAGTAAAACAAAACTTACCTCTGTAATGTGTGCACCAATCAATGGCAAAATACAAATACAATACAAAAATGTGGACTTGTTTTATTGTATTATATATTGTCTATATGAACTATGTTTCATTGAGTGATTAGACAAAACAAGCTTGCCAATTGCAATTCTTAGGCTATAGCCTACAGTATCTCATGTTACCAAGAAAATGTCGAGCCGTCCATTGAAAACCCATTACACAATATTATATCCAAATAGGCTACTGGCAATTAGTTAATTAATGTTGTAACCAGTGCTGATTTTGCCATCTAGTCTAGTAGTGGATGCATTGTTATCTGTTCAGTTCACTTTTGTCCATTCAGGTTTCATTTTTATCATTATTAATACATGTATAAAAAGGGGGGGGGGGGGCTTTGAATGTCACCCTTATTTGAAATGCACTTCAAATTTGACACAAATCTCAAAGTGTTACATTGCATATAAAAGTCAAGACTAAATAACTGTATATAGGCCCACTGTACAACTACAAAGCACTCAGTAGAGTGCAGGCCTCCACTAAGGCAGCACAAAATAAAATATAAAATTGTACAAAAAATCTCTGAAAACATTTAATGTTTTCAGAGATTTTTTGTACAATTTTACAAACAAAACATCTGGTACAAACATAGTTAGATTTAAGTAAATAGTGGTAATCTCAAAAGAATACACAAAAATTACCTACAAGCTGGCTGCAACACTTTTTATGAACTGACTATAACTGAATGATTGTAACCACAGGATATCTGTCACATCTTCCTTTAGGGCTCTTGGCAGTGGGTAGAATATAAGCCCTTATGCCGTCTCTGCTTTAACCCATTATTAAGACATGAGGCCAATTCTACAAATGCCATCTGAATCCTACAAGTTTTCTGAAAAACGTATGTTGCTATATCGTCTCTGTTGGGTGGAAACCTCATATCTCCAAAATGGTTACTTTTCTAGGATTCAAATTCAAAAATAGCAAAGTATACAAGCTCGAGCTTGTGGATCTGCTACTCTTGATACTTTTGTGTGACGCTGTAGGATGATTTAGTCGGGCGTTAATTTACAAAAAAAAACACAACAAGTTAGAAGGTAAGAGGTTTCTTCATCTATTTCCTCACTGATGTGCTCCTCTGAAGGTTTGACATTCTCTAATGGCAGGGGCTGTTTGAAACGGACATGTTTTTCTGAACCAGATTTGAGCCTAGTTGTGTCTTGTGGTTGTGTCTTCATTGTGATGGGTTTGGGTCACATTAGACTGCACCTTCATTTTCACAACTGTTTCAGAACTGTTGTTTGAGTTTGTCTGTCCATTTTTGTCTTGAGCATTTTTCTCGGAAGCAGATTTGACAATAGTTTTACTCTGATCAGTTTTGCCAGTGCGTGATGCAGATTCAGGAGTAGTTTTTCCTTGATCAGACTTGCTGGTGCTTGATGCCTGTTCTGGGGTAGTTTTTCCCTGATCAGGTTTTCCGGTTCTTGTTGGAGACACTTGTAGATTGTCTGCTTCCTGGTACTTGCTCTTAGCATCAGCATCCGGGTCTGCTTCAAATCCATTTTCCTCTGTGTCATTCCCTCCCATTTCTCCTTCCCAATCCTCTTGAGATTCCTGATTCGCAATACCACGTATTTTGCGGGCAACTGATTTCACTGCCATCAAAAAAGCAGCCTTCTCTCTATTAAATACAGCCATCGCACCCATCTTTACCGCTTCTTTCCATGCCTGTGCTGGGAGTGCCGCTTGGCTACCGATAATGATACCTAATGCAGTGCCTACCATGCTCATGATTAAAAAGAAGCCACCGATGACTCCACCAGAAAGAGAACTGAGAGATATAGGCCCAGGGGAATCACCGGACCCTAATATTAGAGGCATGATCAGCAATGAAGCATAAAATATCATACTTGGACCTATTCGCTCCAGGAGAAATGTAGCCATCTTCAAGGAAACTCCAAGTGCTCCCCCTACTACGGCTCCTGCAACTGCCCCAAGAGCCATTTTCTGGCTACTTTCCCAAGTCAGCGTTCCCAACGGTGCTTTTCCCTGAATGAAACTTATCATTTGTCCCCACACTGCTGTTAAATGTAATAAAAATGTGTTATTACAGTATTGACAAAAATCATGTTTATTCATGTTTATTCATATAGGTATCATATGAATTGGATCTGAATATCTATAAAGACCTATCTCAGCCATAACAGTAAGCTAATATATACATTTTATACATGTTTGCATGTGATGATCACTTGCCTCTTATCTCCTCCATTCTTGCTTTTCTGCTTGTGTCAGCTGAAAAAATGCATACAATTTAAACACATTAAAGTGCAGTATTAAAGTCTCGTTGTGTTTATAAATTGGATAACCTACTTGGTTCCTCAGGTGTTGCTTGTGGGGAGGACTGTGGCTCTGTAGGAGAACAACAACCAAGTGTGAAACATATTTATTCTACTGAGCGTAAAACAACATTAAAATCTGATTTGCTCCAAAAGGGGTGTCAACCACTTTTAACTTGGTGTCCCTATTTTGGGCATGTCACCTTTGGGAAACTTGCACCTGAAGTTCGATGAAATACACTGCACTGCAGTGAATGAGTCGGCTGGACCATCTTATGTACAAACACTATATCCAGTGACCTTTGTCATATAATCGGTTCAGGAATATAAAAGAAGACATATCACAGGTTGTTTTTTGATCACTGTTTTTTTTATGTGCACAGTATGTAATTTCATCTAAACAGCAGCAGGTATCGTTTCAGGCTCAGTAGTAGTAATAGGCTCAGTAGTCTCTCTGAGCCTACTGAGCCTACGTATATGTATATATATATATATATATATATATATATATATATATATATTAGGGTTGTCCGATATTATCGGCCTACCGATATTATCGGCCGATAATAACTAGGGTTGTCCGATATTGTCTTTTTTTTACCGATAACCGATATACCGATATTGTCCAACTCTTAATTACCGATACCGATATCAACCGATACCGATATATGCGGGGATTACTGTGATTATGGTAAGCTCACATTTCATATCACACACACCATACAGTAAAAACTCCTGTAACTTATTTAAAAACATTATTTTTTTAAATCAAAAAATCAAAAACCGATACCAGTATTTTCAGATATCGATTTCTATGCTAATATCGGCCGATAATATCGGGAGGCCGGTAATATCAAACATCCCTAATAATAACATAAAAATGTAATATATATTTATTTATTTTTGTTTGTAACCAATTATGTTCCACCCTTTTTTTCTCCCCAATTTAGTCGTTATACTTATATCAATTCATTCCTTCAGCATTTCTGAGCTGCGCTTCTGAGCTAGTCACGCTGCATGCGTAACGTGGGTTGCTGCAGCCGTGGCTAACACGCTAGTAGCTCGCTCGGTGCCCGAATAACGTCATCATGTCTTTAGTTTGGGATTATTTTCAAGTGTGTCCTACGGATAAAAAACTGGCGATTCGCAATGACTGCAAAGCGTTGGTTAGTCGAGGAGGAAACAAGACGTGTAACTTCAATACCAGCAATTTAATCTCCCACCTCCGGAAGAAACATAAGACGATCTACGATGAATATGAGCAGAAGTCTAAGGAGAGTAAACCAGCACAGAAAAAAGACCACACAGTTATCGCTTAAAGAGTCAATCGAGAAAAAACAAAAATACGGACCAACCCAGGGCGAAAGCCGATAGAAAAGTGTATCGCACTGGATAACCAACCATTTTCGATTGTGCAAGACGACGGCTTTAGCAAACTTGTGGAGTTCCTCAAGCCACGCTATGCCATACCCAGTCGCAAGTATTTCACAACCGATGCATTACCCGTACAACATCGTTAAAAGCAACGTCGAGAAGCTAATTTCTGATGCTGTATCCGTTAGCTTCACTACAGATATCTGGTCTTCAAGTGTTAGCCGGATTAGCATGTTGAGCTTGACTGCACAGTGGCTAGATAAGGACTTTGTGCTTAAAGGGCAAGACCACTTTGGTAGAGGTTTGGGTTGTGTAGTTACCTTGCCATGATGTAACTCCAAAGGTGGACAAGAAATTTAAAAAAATTGCTCCATTGATTAGAAATTGATAATTCAAAATATGCTCCTCATAGTTGATTCAGACAATATAGAACATCACCAAACCCAGTACTGTTTTTTTTTTTTATAAAAATGTTAACTTCCAGTTGATTTTGCTATTTTATTAAGAAGAAAACCTGGACTGGATTCGCGGATCCGGATCCGGATCTTCAAATAGTAAAATCAGCAGGAAGTTAATATTTTTATTAAAAAAACAAACAGTACTGGGTTTGGTGATGTTCTATATTGTCTGAATCAGCTTTGTTCGTGTTCGTTTACGTGCTTAAAGAGTGACTTTGAGAGCTGTTTTACCGTACAATGTAAGTCAATGAGGAGCATATTTTGAATTATCAATTTCTAATCACTGGAGCAATTTTTTTTTATTTCTTGTCCACCTTTGGAGTTACATCATGGCAAGGTAAATACACAACCCAAACCTCTACCAAAGTGGTCTTGCCCTTTAAGAAGGCTGTGCTTCATTCTCAAGAGTGCCGTGGGTCTCATACATACGCTGTAATCTCATCTGCTTTTGAAGCGATGTTTGAGACATGGAAAATCCCCAAGGCGAAAGCGCACCTTGTGGTCAGGGACAACGCGCGCAACATGGCTAAAGCTGCAGTGGAGTTTGGTGTGCCAAGTCTGCCCTGCATGGCGCACACCTTGCAGCTTGCAGTGAACGGAGGAGCCCTGTCTCAACGCAGAATTTCAGAAGCTCTGGCTGTGGGGAGGCGAGTGGTAGGCCACTTCAAGCACTCACAACTAGCTTGCAGTTATTTAGAAGCCATACAAAAGGAAGTCAAAGTTCCAGTCAAAAAGCTCCAACAAGATGTCTCCACCAGGTGGAATTCCAGCTTTTACATGATGCAGAGCCTGGTGGAGCAGAAGAGGGCTTTAAGTGCATATGCTGCTGGTCATGACCTCCCTGTAGTATTGACAGCAACTCAATGGGGAATTCTGGAGAAGATGATCACCCTACTGGAACCCTTTGAACAACTAACCAGGGACATCAGCTATGCACAGGCCACTGCTGCAGATGTTGTCCCTGCTGTGGTGTCCCTGAAGCGGCTGCTTGCCAAGGAGGATGAAGGCGACAAAGGTGTCAAAACAGCCAAACGTATACTATTGGAAGCTGTCCAAAGTGAACCTCTTTATGTCATTGCAACCATGGTTGATGCCCGTTACAAAGATCGCTATTTTGACACTGATAAGAAGGAGGGAGGTGGAGGTGACACTGGTGATCAGCAAGGGGAGGCTGCTGGTGCCCAAGGACAGGCTGCTGGTGCCCAAGGAGAGGCTGCTGGTGCCAGTGCAGATGACCCGGGCCAGGAGGACCAGGACTGCCCACCAAAGAAAGCCAGAATCAAACTGCAGGACATGTACCAAGAAATTCTCGAGGAGAATGAAGTCACTGAAGAAGCAACTACAGGCGAGACAGCATCTGAGGTGAGTAGCCTAAATAATAAACTTTATTAGCAAACTAATTTGTTTTGCTGAGTGCTTCACATGAAAATGTACATCAAATTAATGAAATAAACATTTGGCTGTCAGCCTTTGAAGAAACCTAAATAGATGTTTTTTTCTCCCCCTTTTCTCCCACTTTTCTCCCCCTTTTCTTTAGGTGCATGCATACCTGGGAGAAGCCATCCTCAAGAAAGGAGGATGCCCTTTGGAGTACTGGAGGCTCACCAAAGGCCGCTACCCTGCTGTTGCCTGTGTTGCACGCAAGTACCTCACTGCACCCTGCACCAGTGTCGACAACGAACGGCTGTTCAGCGCTGTCGCCCATATCATTGACGAGAAGAGAAATCGCATACATTGCGAGAATGCCGAGATGCTTGTTTTCATACAGAAAAATCTACCTCTCACACGTGAGGACAAGGGGGGAAAGAACTAGGCCAGTCATATAGCCCAGCCAGCATCAGTCTTTGAGCATAATTTGTTGCACTTTAAAAGGACGGCTACTGTATGTTAACTACTGTGTGAAGCTGTTATGTTTTGTGCCTGTTTTGTTCATTTTGTTGCACTTTAAAAGGAGGGCTATGTCCTCTACTAGTCTGGACTGAAGCAGTTTTAGTTTTTGTGCCTTTCTTGTTTTTATTTGCACATTTCTGTTACTCATACGAAAGAGCAGGGCATATTGAGCCCAGTATTGTATTATTTGCCAAGTTATGGCCAGTTACATTGGCCAGTCAGTCTTTCAGACTCATTCATTGGACTTGGACTAAAGGAGGACTATGTTTACTACTCTGGAGTCTGGACTGAAGCTGTGTGACTTCATTGTTTTTGTTGTAGTTTTGTTCTACCATTTGTGAAGAAGTCAAAACTTTAAAGTCAAAAAATGTGCCCTAGTTGTAGTGGGTATTGTCAGGATTATCTCAGGGAGAGCATGATCCAAGCTGTTGTTTGAGGCATGTAAAAAAAGCACTTTCATAATAAATATGGCAGTGCCCATATTGGCACTTTTTCCATAACTTAAGTTGAAGTTGTTCTCTTATTTTGCACAGAAAATGTTTACATTAAGAAACCTTGTTGCATTTATGAATGCATCCAGTGGGGCATTATAAAATTAGGCATAATGTGTTAATTTCAACTACAGGAGATAATGTGATGATGGTGTTACCTGAACTAGTTTTGTACCGTATATATCGGTATCGGTTGATATCGGTATTGGCAATTAAGAGTTGGACAATATCGGTATATCGGTTATCGGTAAAAAAGCCAATATATATATACATACACACACACACACACACACACACACACACACACACACACACACACACACACACATATGTATATATATATATATATATATATAAACATATACACACACACACACACACACACACACACACACACACACACACACACACACACACACACACACACACACACACACATGGCTGGTTTGCCCCAACATGGCATTTTAAATTGATTAAATCAAGGTTTACTGATCCTGTTGCACCAAACTTTAAGCCCAGTTTAGATTAAAATTAATCATGGCAATTAATTTAAGTTCTACTTAATAAAGGCAAGACTATTTCACCAGTAATTGTAAATGTATTCTAAAAGTGGATTAGCAGTTATATTTAAACCACCAGCATAAAGGACATATAATTGGTCCTCACTAATGCTGATAAAATGGTACCATTTTGTTCTTCTCGGCTGTGTCTCATAGGAGGGCTGTGTGGACACTTCAAAAACCCACCTACCAGTGACATCATCATTAGGCAGTTTTTTTTCTTCTTTCAAACAAGATTTCAATTGTTTTATTTTGATTTTTATCAACGTGAGAACAATGGCTTCCGTTATAGCATGGTAACTTTCCAGGAATAGAAATCCTGCCGTTTCTATTAGCTTGGATTCCCCATTGATGATGTCACTGGTAGGTGGGTGAGCTTGCAGATCTTGTGATTTTTTTAAAGACTATAGAGATTTTGAGAAAATCTTTGTCGCTCTAGAAAAGAGCATCTGTTAAATGTTGTAGCTAAACAAAGACAAACAGTGAATATTAATAACTTCATTGCCAGGTAAAACAAAATGCTAATTGGTGCCATATGTATCTTTCCCTCCAAAAATCTAGTATTATATGTGAATGGACCAAGAGACTGTCTGAGACATGAATGACATCAAAAGTGCATGACAGCAGCTTAGAGAATTCAGTCTTTTCAAGGATTTACAGTATATTCCTGAATTGACCAATTCCAAGTTTTTTACAGTGAAAACATCTGTTAATCTCTACTGCATTCATTGAACACACTATAACCACTGGGTTGGAACTCTGTTAAGACTCTTTCCTCACTCTAGTCTGATACTGTACGTCTCTGTAATTTCAGACACATGTAGCATCAACGTCCCCATTTTTCTTTAAGTGCTTTACTTCTTTTTGATTGGATCTGTGAGGATTTCATCAGTCTGCACCAAAAATGTTTTGTTAGACTCTTTAGACAGGTGTACAGACCTTTCTAAGAAAAGATGACATGTTCATATGATGACCTAAGCAGCAGCAGATTATACTTACCAGATTGAGCGTGTTCGCTGGCCATGGTTATCTTGATAAGGTAGTTGATTAACGATATCTTAGTCAGTCTTGATGTCTGGCTGTTTAAGAGTTCCATATCTTCCACACTGTAGTTTATAGAAACCTTCCAGGCCCCTCCCCTCATTGCATCATCTGGTCAACATGTAATGCAGCCAATGGTAACTTGACAAAATTATCAAAGAACCACAAGTGAAATGACCTTTTAAACTGTATTGTGTTTTATAGTTTGACTGTTATGTACATACATACGTATGTTTATGCGTATGCATTTAGTAATTTAGTTTTTAATAAAGATGTCTATCAATCAATCAATCATTCAATCAGTCAATCAGTCAATCAATCAATCAATCAATCAATCAATCAATCAATCAATCAATCAATCAATCAATCAATCAAACAAACAATCGACCTAGACTTTAGAAATGTTATGCATCTTTGTTTCTTTGGTTGTTAAGATGAGAACCTATAGTTATTTAGTGTTTGAGTTGTCAGTATGAATGAAAGAAGACCATAGCCCAATGTTAAATTAACTAAAATGACACAAGTGGCATGAGTTTGGTTTAGCAAACACTCGGTTCAATGTCCTGCATTTGCTCATGCTTGATTTCCCATATGTACAAATGTACAGTGACAAAAATGCCCCAAAGGAATGGGGAGTAAATTATATGAATTATTATTATATTCTATACTTCATCGTTTGAAGGTGTACTGCGTAAATAGCCGATACAAGCTCACGATGCAATGCATCACAGCTTGTGGTTCGGCAAACGTGTAGATCGGCTATTTTCTCTACTTGTCTTATGACAAAAGATATAGGGTTTACACGCACGCACGCACGCACGCACGCACGCACGCACGCACGCACGCACGCACGCACGCACGCACGCACACGCACACGCACACGCACACGCACACACATACACATACACACACACACACACACACACACGTTTGAATTGCATTTGGGTCCACTTCCAGAACACACCTTTTCCTGATCAGACCGCTGATATCTGTGATAATAATAATAAACTCACAGATTTAAGAGATAAAAGGTAAAGCAACAGCTGACACAATAAAAAACAATGAGGTCACTCTGTGTAACTGGGTCATACTCATACGACTGTTAAAGAGGACCTTATTAAACAAATGTAGCGCAAAAGTGCAAAATTAGACTTTGCAATGCATTATACTGTACTTATGCAACAAAACAAACAAAAACATAGTACCATGCTTTCCTTAAGTGGAAAAAATAAGTACATTTACACTGCTTCACCTCCACGGTGTAAGGATATTTGCAGTGTAACGATTAGGCATGTTCATTACTGTTAAATAGCATACATTATGCATAATGTAATGACTCCAAGCAAACACATGGTCATTTTCTGTTCAATATTATTCATTTTACAAATATTGTATTCCTCTAAAACTGATCACTACAGAGGCAGTAAACATCTCAATAAAATGTTACATTATTTGTTTCTGTTAACAAATAATCACAACCAACCCTTTCTCAGAATTGTGCAATCATTTGGGATCTATTTAGATTTTTTTTTCAAGACTGGTTAGAACCACATTCACTAGACAGTCAAACTATTTTTAACTGTTCCACATGGCAAAACAACAATTCATTATACTGTAGGTGTTTTGTCTCATGGTGTCTGTTCACAAACGAAATGTCGTATGATAAGACGTACTAAGGACTCTGACCTCTAATGAAACTTAGTTAATTATTGTACTAATTGCACTGTGGACTCTTTCCCACTTTCACTTTTCTTTTTATTGCACTGATTGTACCGGTTGCACGGTATGGTTTGACACCGACACTTTTTTGTTCGTTAGGACACTGTAACTGCGCTGGTGTCTGCATGCAGTGTAGTTGTATAGGTGTCTACTTTTGTATACTGTTGTTCTTTATTGATGGTATTGTTATTTCTTGCCTTTGAATTATTATTATTATTATTATAGATGCTTTGAGTTGGCGGAGCTGATGCACGTGCACTAGCATGAAGTCCGACGCATGGGGTTCAACATTGGTGAACCATGACCCGGCAGTGACACGCACCAACCAATGGGAGAGATCCGCCATGCGTTGGGGAATGCAAGGAAGATCATACAAAACAAACAGGCAGACATCAAGCATATTTCATGTTCAATGAATGTAAACATTTTACCGATAGGGTAAAATAGCGATAGGGTAAAAAAGCTTATGTGAACATAATGAAGAAAAGCAGAATAATACATCACTATCCCAAATAAATGGAACGTTTTTATTAATCATACAGTTTCACATACAAATGTAGGCTACAAAAAACTAAACATCTCAATCGAACCCTTCTAACATGAATGGGTCATTCATAATTATTGATTTAATTCTACTTACACCCTCTATCCTCAGTAAAAACTGACCTACATTTTTTGGACCGCTTTTTTCTGTCAACACCAAATCTCTTCATCGCGACGCGTTGTGAGCTTGTAGATCGGCTATTTTTGGAAAATGTTCCCACCCAGAATAGGCATGCTTGGGTTCACGTGCATATGTTTTCATGTTGTTTGCGTGCATTCCTCTGTCCTTCTATAAATAGCACTAGTCAAACGAATTACACATCCGGAAAACCGGCACTTTGTTGGCACTGCCCACCAGTTGCTCAAAGCCCCGGGAGATAACAAAGAAACGGACGGAAATGGGTGCATCTGCCGCATTGGCTTGCGATCAGATGCGGCATTCTGCCGTGACTGTGTGACCGTACCATTCGTTGAACAGAGTCTCCCCAGGCCTCTAGGCTCTATACAAGAGTCCGCTAGTATTCCCTTTCCCTCCCTCTCCCATTGAACCTCTTTGACAAAAAAAAAGCCAATCTAAAAGCTCACAGCACGTTGCTTTGCAATGCATGTGAGCTTGCAGATCGGCTATCTTTGCCAAATCTTCGCCCCCAGAATAAGGACACTATAGAGTTCAAGTGGTTCCGTGATTAAATGGGGCACTCAATTAGTGGAGTGTGTATGAGATTGGTTGAGAATAGAAGCATGGAGCAGAGGCCGACCGATGGACGGCTGCCAGCAACTGAAAAGAGTTAAAAATTAATAAACTGCGCATTCAGAAATGCTCAGTGTGTTTACATTATGTGCGAGTGTGTTGGTTTGGTTTCTCTGTCACTGGACGTCATCCTCGCTCTGCTTGTGCTCCTCGTTTTCTGATGTGGTGGAACGCGCCACTAGTTTCATTTTGATTGGCCGTAGTGGACCGAGGAGACCCATCGGATCCATCTGCACAGGGATCTGGAGAGTGGAAAAGTTTTGTCAAATAAAAACAACACAGACACACACAGAACTAGACACACAGTCTAGTATATAAAACATTCTTAAACGGGGAATCCAGAATCCACAAATGAAGAAAAGACTCCACATAACACAGCAAAACGATATAAAAAAATCCATCCATAAAGTCCAAAACACCGTTCATATTATCATTTAGATTCTGTTCTACTGAAGTCTGCTGAGAAACATTCCAGAAATATCACCAAAGATGAAGAAAATCAACCAGAGCTTAAACACATGCACAAGAGTGCCCAGGCGTGTGCGTCTTTCGTGCATGAGCCGGTTTAGCATTCTACAACCATAGAAGAAGAAAATATAGAACGTGGATGGATTTATGGATGGATTTTTGATATATTTTTGCTGTTGTCTCTGATAAATTTTATTCCGAAAGTTTTTTCTTCCTTTTTGGATTCCAGATTCACAGTTAAGGAATGTTTTCCAAACAAAAATTCTCTGTTAGTCAAAGACACCACAGGGTAGGTAAACGATAGAAATAACGTAATTACTTGGGTGAACTCTATACTATGGTTGGCTCTTTTTTCCCTCCACACAAAATCTCTTTGCCTTAAATAGCTGATCTACAAGCTCACAACCCGTCGCAAGGTTTCATGTGATTAAATGTATTGTATGGATGCAGCGAGTTCAACAAATGTATTGCATCTCATGTGAGTATTATAAATGTTAGGATGTGTCACCTCTGTCTCCTTGCAGACGGAGAAGCTGTAGTGTCGTAGGACTTCCACTAGGGCCAGTTTGATCGCCACCAGGGCAAATCGCATCCCGATACAGTTCCTTGGTCCTGCCCCAAATGGCAGGTAAATATATGGGTCAATGTTCTGCCTGTTCTCCTTGCTGAATCTGGTCCATAGACAGAAGACAGAGGGTCAAATTGAAGCTATTTGAGTCTGTCAATGGAATTGACCCGGTACTTTTTAAAAACGTATGATATGCGGAACTATGTAAGAGTTGACAACATGTCCCCAAGCTGCTACCTGTCAGGATTAAAGTCCTCTGGTTCTGGCCACAGGTCGGGGTCGTGGTGTAGAGCATACACTGGGATCATAACACACATGTCCTTTGGGATGGTGGTTCCATTGATCTCCACTGTGGCCTTGGCAATGCGCTCCACACGTGGAGCAGGCGGGTAAAGCCTTTAAACAGAATATTTGACAAAGAATCAAGATTCCATGCCCACACAAATAATGCTACAGTGATGTATGTGTAGGCCATCCCCAGCCTGGACTTTAGTAACCTGGTGTGACACTATAGTCTGGATGCAGGCAATACTATTCTTCAAAGAATACATTAACATTAAAGTTAAAATAAGAACAGCCAGCAGCATGAATATGTAAGCACACTAACAAGATGAAAACAGTTTTGCTTCCTCTGTCATCATGTAGAAAGACACCAGCAAACATGAAAACATGAAGGAAAGTTTCTCATTAAAACAACTTTTTTCACTGAATTGTGTTCCTAAAGCATTTGCACCAGTGAATCCGTACTCAGCATTTGAAAATAAAAGCCTGTTGCCCAGCCAACAGATGTTTGTTCCTTTTCGATATGCTAATCAGCATTTCTTTGGTGTGTGGAGAGAAACAATACATATATTTTTAAAAATCATTTTTTATATTTCATTTTTTCTTTTTAAACTTTTTCAACTGCTCACTGTATTTTTATGAAAACCTGGCCAAACCTGGCCACTCAACCATGATCTAAATTATTTTATATTTTTTATGAAAATAAATTATATTAAAAGATTGGCTTCAATTGGAAAAGTGGGCAATCTTCCATTACTTGCTACTAATCCAGTAGGTTCTCTGATCCTGTGGACTCATACGGGTTGCGAGAATTGAAACTAGATTCATAACTCAGTAGTGGAGGCTCCTGAGATATGGCCTAATTTGTATTCAAAAAGATAATAATATCTTATCTTCATGAAGGTCTTCCCATCGGTTCAGGAGATATTTTCTTTGCATTCAAGCATACAGACAGACAAACAGAACCTATTAGAAAACCCTGCTACAGACATGACCTATTAAAATACCCTGCCACCAAAGACGTATAGGGACCATATGTACAGTACCTCAAGGACTCGTTGACCACGCAGTCCAAGTACTCCATATGCATCAGAGTCTCATACTGGACAGGACCCTGCCAAGATGAGATCAATCCCAAATTACTTCAGTGAAGTGTCTGTGTGTTTATTATGCACTGGGTATAGCAATTTAATTCTGTGTAGGAGTTGAGTTGTGTCTACTGTAGATAGATAGACCTTTATTGATCCTGTGGGGGGGAATCAATCGCCAAGAGGCAGTACAGCAGGAAGAGTTACAAAGTTACAGATACAGAGTACAGAGTTTACAAAAGTAAAACTCTACCTCATTGGGGAAAGTGGTGTCTATTTCTTCTTGCAGACGTTTCATGATGTGAGGGTTTCTTGCCAGGTTGTACGCCAAGAAGGTGAGAGCAGTCCCGCTGGTCTCATAACCGGCGACGATAAAGATTGTTGCCTGGGACAAGATCTCATGATCACTCAAACCTGTTGAGCGAGAAATCAAAGATCTGGAAATGGATCTCATATGGCATTAGAACACCTTTTGAGTGTGTGTTGTTTGATGTCACTATACAGTAAGTGCTCACCATTATTAGGGTCCTCTCCCTTGGGGTTGTTGTTTTTCTGTGAGTCAAACATTAGCTGAAGGAAATCCACCCGACCCTGAAAGCGAACAGAGCAGTTAACATGTTTACAGTCCACTCACTGTGTTATATTTATTGGGACGGATGGACGGTATTCAAAATGTATTTACTTGAGCACATTTTGAGTGTACAAAAGTAGTATCAGCATCACAATATACTTTATAATACCAAAAGTAAAAGTACCCATTGTGCAAGTTCAACATAAAAAATCTTTTCGACGCTTTGTGAGCTTGTAGCTATTTTCAAATGGCCGAAATATATAGGGCTGAAGTGGTTAGTGTTTTTTGGTAATAATAATCAACATCTACAAAGTAACCAGTAACTAAAGTTTTCATATAATTGCAGTGGGGTAAAAGTACAATATTTTCCTCTGAGATGTAATGGGCTAGAAGTACTGTAAAATCAAAACTGGTAAATAGGCCCACTGAAGAAAGTAAAAAAAAAATACCTCAAATTTTTACTTTTATACTTGAGTACATGTACTTAGTTACTTACACACCACTGCACCTCACCTTTTATTAAATTACTTCAACGACTTCCCTACATTATCTAACCACAATGCAGTATTTCTTGGTTATGTGTCACCATCCAGACCTGGAGTGAGTTGCTTTGACGTTCCGCTTTGACCTTCCTCAGAACGGATCCAAAGAAGCCGGTGCAGGATTTAGGGAACAAAGAGCAGCCCAACACTTCCAGCAGTGGAATAAGAAATGGGAACATCCCTGATGAGGAGAGACAGTGGGCAGGCAAACAATTACAGACATCTGTGTTAATTATCAACATATAAGATTCTAGTTCAGTCATCAGATTTACTCTGCTGTCTAGTGTCATTGTAAAGAAAAGCAAGGGAAGGAACACCTTGTAGGAGGAAGAGAGGAATGTTGACTCTGAACAACTCTTTGGCGTGGGTCGTGAAAGGATCTGAGGGGTTGTGGAGAGAATCAATGTCCACGCTGAACGCACAACTGGCCATCACATCCATACTGTAGGTCCCAAAATAACTACAAACAGACATAATGTTAATTCACCACTCAGTGGAGCCACCTATTGTAGTGGATAGGTTGCACCATTTGATGTCAGTGGGTCTTGGCTGCACCTCAGCAATACATGCAATACAAAACACATGCAAGGATTTACTAACTGTTTTTTTTTAGGAGCAAAAGAAAAGTGATAGGATTCACATGGTGTCTATAGTTGTCCTTATAAGGGATTACTCACTCCTTCAAAGTGATGACTTCATCATTGTGCACCTTGCTCCTCAGGCTGTCCATCAGCTTGCGGGAATGGTGCTTCATGATGCTAAACATCTGACACAGATGGAGAGGAGAGAAAAATGAAGAGATGCACATGAAAGGTGGAGACGAATCTATCGCCCCTGAAGGAAAAAGATACCAGCTCCCTAACCAGACTGTCTTGGGGACATAAAAGCGTGGATGCCCCTAAACGTTCTAATTTTCAATAGATTTAAAACAGAGGTAATGTTGTTTAGACCCAGTGCCTGTGATACTTCTCTGAACCTGGGTTCCCTGCAGCCATTTTTAACCTTAACCAGTAGTCACACCTTTTGGTGACAAATTCGACAGTGACTTTATATGTTTGACAAACAGATACACTCAGTTGTTAAATTTAGTTTTTTTTGTATCATCTGAGGCTTTTCTCTGTTTCTCTGTGTTTGTGTTATGCAGTGAAGAATGCATCTCTGTGTGAACCATCCTCTGACAACTGGTACATATATCTGTGTCACTTGTATGCCCATACCTGGATATCTCTGTAGGC
Organism: Gymnoscopelus braueri; assembly: GCF_963280865.1. Lineage (NCBI taxonomy): Eukaryota > Metazoa > Chordata > Actinopteri > Myctophiformes > Myctophidae > Gymnoscopelus > Gymnoscopelus braueri. The sequence goes on from NC_137615.1 coordinate 10,048,376, forward strand.
CTATCTGTCTGCCTGTCTTGCTGTGTGTGAGTGGTGGAAAGTAACTAAGTACATGTACTCAAGTACTGTACTTAAGTACAATGTTGAGGTATTTGTACTTTACTTGAGTATTTCCAATTTCCAATACTTTTACTTCTACTCCACTACATCTCAGAGGCAAATATTGTACTTTTACTCAACTACAATTATTTGAAAAATGTAGTCACTAGTTACTTTGTAGATTTTGATTATTATTACAAAACTTACATTAACCACTTCGGCCCTATATACATTTCGGCCATTTGAAAATAGCCGATGTACAAGCCAATGCCATTGTGAGCTGTGTGGTGGAACACTTCTCACCTCCTTGATACGTCCACTGGTGAAGGAGGGAGAGAGGATGTTGCGGATGCGTCTCCAGTTGTCGTCTTCTGCTATATTAACAGCATCATAGAGGTCTCCATTCAGACGCAGGTTCTACAGGAGAATACTGGTCAGCACAGGAGTGTGTGTGTGTGTGTGTGTGTGTGTGTGTGTGTGTGTGTGTGTGTGTGTGTGTGTGTGTGTGTGTGTGTGTGTGTGTGTGTGTGTGTGTGTGTGTGTGTGTGTGTGTGTGTGTGTGTTAACGTAATCATATTATTCAAATGTTTCGTTTTTTTTTACTTATTATGTACATTATTTTTTCAAGAATGGTGAAAATAGCAGGTATAATAGCTCACAACGTATTCATATCATGACTAACTTAACCCTAACCCTCGTGAGCTTGTAGATCAGCTATTCTTGCCATTTGTCATCAAAGTATACAATAGACTATAGAGCTTAAGTAGTTAAAGTTCACCTTTGATGATTGCCATCGTTTTACGTCACTGGGCGTATATTTTGTACACTCGATGACGTGATTCAACGCCTTTGATGTCATCGTTTCGTCAACATTTTGCTGAGCGTTAACTACTGTACAAGATACTGTACATTATACCCAGTGGTTTACAACCTTCTTATACTTCTTATACAACGAATATCGACGCTATTTTTAAACTTGTTTAAATGATATGGCCAATAATTCCCAAAACATAAGGTTGAAAGTGGTTGCATTTTTTATGGTATTAGGGTATTACTGTGCTTCACAATATTGTACATGTGGGAGTTAGCTATGTTAAAGTGACAATGTTAGACTACCCCCAAGTGTGATCTCTTTTTTTTAAAAACATAATTATACATATTTTAATATTGTATAATGCTGATAAAAATCCAAGAGTTTTGCCAATTATTTGGAGGCCCACTTGCAGCATCCTCGCAGTCCAGCAGTGGGCCCCGACCGAAAGGTTGAAAATCGCTTCTATAATTCATTGATGTCCATTCTAATACATTTGGGAGTTCTTACCCGTCGATTAGTAAAGTGGGAGAAGCACTCCTTCACCAGAATGGTTTTGATCATGCCTGGATCCATGACAGCCAACATGGGCATTTTTAACTCATAAATGCTAAGCACACGCACGCACGCACGCACACACACACACACACACACACACACACACACACACACACACACACACACACACACACACACACACACACACACACACACACACACACACACACACACACACACACACACACACACACACAAACAAAGTTTGCATCAATCAAATCATAATGTATTTTTTTGATACACATAAACGTACTAAATTACTAAATGACAGCAAGGGGAGACCTTGACGTAAACACATCACACCAGTTTTAATCATTTTCATATACCAGGCAATTAAATTAAACTAAACACAAAGCAACATGAAAATAGAACATGGCACCCAGTTTGATTATGCCTTAGGCCACAGACCCCCAGTTGTTAGAATTCTTTATCTCTGAGAATCCAGCACTGTAAAATCATCTGTGTTAATTTAACCCATTTAGACCTGAGGCCGATTCTAAAAACACCTAAATCCTAACCTAAGTTTATTGAAAAACTTCAAATATTTATATATTGAAAGATAGCGAAACAATTATGTTGCTATATACATATAGCAACAAGAACCCCAAAAGACTTGAAAGGTATAGTTACGTAATGCGGTTCCAGGTCTAAATGGGTTACTCAAATGGAACTACTGGGGTCCACTTGGTTCAAGTTGAACACTCTCTGAGTTACAGACCCAGACTTGTAATTTGGTTACTAACCATCAGCCATACAGCTGGGGACCCCCTGGGGACCCCCTTTGTGGACTCACCCCCACATTTTCCCAAACATCTTCGAGGACATCATGTCTTCTACATAATAAACCTAAGAGAAGAGAGAGAGAGAGAGAGAGAGAGAGAGAGAGAGAGAGAGAGAGAGAGAGAGAGAGAGAGAGAGAGAGAGAGAGAGAGAGAGAGAGAGAGAGAGAGAGAGAGAGAAATAACATCAGTGTCAGTCTACCTAAATTCATGTGCCACTGCTGTAATTGGAAATACTTTTGAGTTGGGGTCAAGAGAGGGAAGAGGGGGATGGCCATAGCTGAATGGGCTGAAGAGAGGCCATCTGGGAAACAGAAGGTCTGTGGTTCTGGTCTTTGTGTCAAAGTGTCCTTAAGCAAAGACACTTAACCACTATCTGGTCCCCGAGCGTAATAGCGCTCACTGCTCCTAATTAGTTAGAATGGGTAAATGTAGAGGGCAAATTTCACATAATTATGTAAGTTTCTATTTTACGTAGACTTGCCTAGCCAGACGATCTAAGATCACTGATCGATACGCCTGGTGACATTCAATGTGATAATAATAATAATAATAATAATAATAATAATAATAACTACTGCACTACAACCAATATAAAGACTTTAGGGTGGTCCTTTCTATTGGGACAGCATCATAATTGGTATTCAAAGAAAGTGGGCATATGTAGGCTTGTCAGCGGAGAGCTTTCTGCAACAGTTATTTAAATAAAGGTGAAATAAATTAAAAAATAAAATAGAGTGCAATTGCTCAAGCCTCAACACCGAATGTAATTCCCCAGACGATCAGTAGGTGGAGATCTCCAATCATATGGCTACGCCAGACTATATTTTACAAGCTGGGGAGAAAAATCTGAACATTGAACGCTGAAGTATACAGAGTCTTCCACACCTTGTCAAGTTTACTAATGGTGCCAAAGTACAGTGCAGGCTTGAAACAAGGGATTCCCATCCTCTCGAATACCCCGTAAGAGCTGCGGCCGTACCTACATGACATGAAGAGAGAGCAGAAACATGCAGTCAACATGCATGTTTCAACCACATGGTGGAAGAAGTACTCAGATTCTGTATATCGTTGCTGTCTGGCAGAAACCTCTTATCTCCATATTCTAACTTGTTATGTTCTTTCTCGTAAAAGAAAGCCCTATTTGATCATACTACAGCAAACGTATCTGCTGCTTTTGATACTTTTGAATTTGAATCCTGAAAAGTATCAGTTTTGGACATATGAGGTTTCCACCCGACAGAGACAATTTACTGTAGCAATACCACAATGAAGAAATACTAAAGTACGAGTGCTGCATTCAAACTTTAAATTAGTGAAAATACATAGCACTTACAGTACCAACCATTAAAGCACTTCATTATGCAGAATGGCCCATTATTAATGCATTAGTAATGTTGCAGCTTGTAAATGTGGGGCAAATTTTTATAATTTCACGTGCTGCTGTGTAGCTTCTTAACCTATAATAATACATCATCATTTATCACTTAATATATGTTTTGTATTAGTAATCTAAACCGGTAAAGTAACCAGTAACTAAAGATGTGAAATAATGGTAATGGAGTAAAAAGTATAGGCCTAGAATATTTGCCTTTGAGATATACTGTAGTGGAGAAGTATAAAGTATTACAAAACACAGACATTTTACTTCAGTACAGTACTTGAGTAAAAGTACTTAGTTACTTTCCACCAGTGGTAGAAACATGCAGTCATGCAACAACAACCTCACATGCTGTGAAGTCAAATAGAATGTAATGCCTCAACTTCTACATTCCAAGTGCTTGTCAGGGTGGGGGTCCCCAGTTCAAATAATTATGTTTTTTTGGGGGGTCACGGCCTGAAAAGGTTGAGAACCACTGCTGTAGCCTACAGTCTCTCATTGCTCTGCCCTACACCCTGTAGGCCTACTGTCTACACCCTGTGCAGTCTCTCATTGCTCTGGCTTTTCACCGTTCAAGTCTTAACAAAATGGAGTTCATCCTTACACAACAAAAAGGCAGATAAATACAGCCAACAGCGTCCATGTTTCAGTGGAGAAGAGAGGGAGGAAGCCCATGGTGGTGGTGTCCCGTTCTCCTCCTGGCGTTCTCTTGACGTTCTGCGTCAGTGCTTTGGACTAGAGGATCCGTGGTCACACTTTTCGACCCCAAATGAACTATGTCCTGCTTTCACCATAGGCTTTCACCCTTCCCACAGCAGGAGGAGTGTCTGTGTTTCCTTCAGTCCACTCTGTGGGTGGGGTTTTATCGCACATGTTTACACAGTGGTGGAAAGTAACTATAGGCAACTGTAAGTACATTTACTCAAGTACTGTACTCAAGTACAATTTTGAGGTACTCTATTTTTTTTTTTACTTTGCTTGGCTATGTCCATTTTTCAATACTCCAATGCATCTTAGAGTCAAATATTGTACTTTTTACTGCACTACAATTATTTGACAGATTTATATTAGGCCCTATTTTATACAAGTCACAGATTTTGATTAGGCCCGCCCTATTTTATACTTATTCTATTTGAAAGTAATCTATTTTTAAACTATAGAAACGTTGCTGTCCGTGGTTCTGTTGAAAACTTTTATACACAGTGGCAGCCTCTCATCTCTCACTTCGAGCACTGCAAACCATGTCACTGGATTAGACAAGTGTACAAACCACCTGAAATTTGAGGGTGTGGATTTTGATTTATCCTGGATCACAACTCATGAGGCGCATGCACCATTCGAGGCGGAGTCAACATGCTGTTTCCACTCTTTTTCTTTCTTTTGTTTCTTTCTTTTTTCCTTTTCTTCTTTCTTTCTTTTTAATTCTCTCCCTCCTTTGTCTTCTTTTTCCTCCTCTCCTCTTCTTTTTCCTTTAAATTTTTTTTCTCTTCTTTGATTTTTTATGGATGGGTAGGTGGGTGGGAAGGTGAGGGGGGGGGGGTAATTTGGGAGCAGGGGGAAAGCTGGAGGGGATGTTTTAAAAATTGAAAAACCCACAAGAAAGTACTGACAGAAATGAAATCGGCGGTAAATGTATTTACGCCATGTACTATATACATATTTATGTGATGTACAGTATCACTGCAGAATTGTGGAATACAAATTCTATTAAAAAAATAAAAGAAAATAGCAGATCTTCAAGCTCACAACGTGCGGGGATGCAACACGTTGGGAGCTTGTAGATCTGCTATTTTTGAAACCTTTTTTGAAAAAACAGACATTCTGCATGAGTACTTGCTTCAAGTACATTTGGATGCCAATACCTTTTTAGGTTTACTTAAATAAAAGATCGGATTTATTTTTCCACCACTGTGCTTACATGACAGACAATCTCTCTCTCTCTCTCTCTCTCTCTCTCTCTCTCTCTCTCTCTCTCTCTCTCTCTCTCTCTCTCTCTCTCGCTCTCTCTCTCTCTCCTCTCGCTCTCTCTCTCTCTCTCTCTCTCTCTCTCTCCCTCTCTCTCCTCTCTCTCTCTCTCTCTCTCATATCTCACATTATAAAAGTAAAAGCGTGACTCATATATTGTTTAGCAAACAGGTCCTCAATCCTTGGAATAGGCCAAAGGTTGTGAGGCCTGATTTACTGTGAGTTTATAATCACCACAAAGCTGTACTTTGCTACTGGAGGCACCTGGTTTAATCACTGGCACTGTGATTAAGGTTGTAGTTTGTTTTTTCTTCCATGACGGTCTGACGGTCAGTGTTGGAAAGTAACTAAAGTAATATGTAACTTAAAGTAATATTATTACTTTTTCCCAGTAACTAGTAACGTAACTAATTACTTTCACGTTTTGAGTAATATTATTACCTTTACTTTTTTTCAAAAAGTAATTTATTACTTTTTTTCACGAGCCTTGGTGGTACTCTGGGTTTGAGTGTGTTTATTTGATCCTGTGTTGTTTTTGGTCAATTGATATAATAGTAGACTGGTTGGGATCCAGTTGCTATGCAGGCTGCTTGCTGATCCGGTCTAGAGCGGATACGGAAACGTTGCGCACTTGTCTATGCGGAAGGGCGGGCCTTAAAGGATCTACACCATGAATTTTTAAAAAAAAATTGATATTTAATATCATATGGTGTATGTCCCTCAAACCTTTTTCAAAAGGTTTGAGCCTAAATCATCACTCAGATATACTCATCCCAAGTCAATTGTCTCTGGCTTATACAGCACTTTCAGCTGCAATACCAAAACGTCCTCTTGGGCAGGGGGGGGCTACTGAGCAATTCTGTCTGGCCAGCATCAATGCAATGGCAATGCAAGTGATGTCACTTGCATTGCCATTCTGAAATGGCCTGTTCAGACACGCCCATTCTGAAAATCTCTGAAATGAGAATGAATGACTGAATGTTAAAAAAAAAAAATTTTTGGGGTACAAGAGACACTGGGGAGCCCAAAAAATACCCCCCCCCCCCCCCCAAAAAAAAATGAAATTCATGGTGTGGCACCTTTAAACCGGATCAAACAGTGTTGCCATGTCTGCTTATTGATATGTGTTGCTATGGGAGCCTTTTTATTTTTGTATTTTATTAGAATACATTTTTTTAATAAACAACAGAAGTTGTTCATTTAGTCTGTAAGTTATGAATTCATACACAGTAAAAGTCTTAGTGTTAATATAATTGAAATGAGTGTACAAATAGAACCAAATGGACCCGTCATGTGTACAGAACACTTTTCAGAGTTAAATCAACAATGAGGATTTTACAATGTAGGCTGCAGAAAAGAGAAAAAAAACAACTGCTAATGTTGAAAATGCAAAGTCAGACTTTTGGGGAGAAAGGATGCAATTACTGGGGGCGAGAGAAAAAAAGTAACTAAGTAATAAGTAACTAGTTACTTTTGGCAGGGAGTAATAAGTAAAGTAACTACATTACTTTTTAAACAAGTAATATGTAATAAGTAACATATTACTCTGTTGTAGTAACTATTCCAACACTGCTGACGGTCCACAGTGGGCCCTTTTGTTTTGTCTGTTCAACTAATAACCTACAAACTCTGTCTGCACAGGTTCCATCATACTCACAAAAAAATAAATGAAAATATATATTTTTAGGGGTATTTTGGGCTGAGTTAAATCACGGGTCAAATTTGACCCGCTAATACCAAAAGTGTATGCAGGTTTCTAACACAATGCAAGGGTTAAGGAAGCAGCCAACTAGGGACTTAAAGGGTTCTTGCCTTTCTTCCCCCCTGTCCTCTGTAGCTCCAGTTTTCCCTCTTCTCTCAAGACCAGTGTTGCATTGGTCATTGCATGCGGTAACAGGCCATCCCACCAGTTTTTTGAGCAGGAGGACGCGCACGCACATGCACAGATGTGCACACGGGTACTCCACTCGATTAGTGAGCCAAGTAGCCTACCCACCTGGCTACTTTGCATAACAATAGCTAAGGTCGTCAGGTGTGTTCAAATACGTCCTCACATACACTGTATAAAAAGAGCATTTTGGCAACAGACAGTACTGTTGTATCCTATCTGCATGCAATGCAAGGATGCCTCAGCCACCATCCAAGAAGAGGAAGATACTCGTTCAGTTTTAGTTTTGCTTGTTTTGCTTGTTAATCTTGAAAATATCTATCAGCAGGAAATAATTATGTTTTATTTCAATGTGATTCATTGATTAATCTTGTACTGGCAATATTTACAAAAACTAAACTAAAGCTATAGTCATTTCCTATAGAAACATGTTTCCCACTATTTATGCACTCGTAATCGTAAATCTAAGTAAAATTAATCACAGATACATTATTAAAGTAACATTTCATAATGCTGGTCGGAGCTGTTCTGTGCGCACACGAGGGAACATTTATGCGCGGCGGCGGGAACTCCCGTACGTGCACGTAACGTCATTAAAATTGCATCCCACCAGTGACAAAATCACCAACGCAACACTGCTCAAGACAGTAGTGGACATATAAAATCTTCAGTTACTTGGCAATATGACATACTGTATGGAATAAACTTCATTTAGCAAAACTAGACTGACCTGTTCATTGACAAAGCTGTTTTGTTTTGTTTTGTTATCTCTGAAATGAAATCGTTTTTGCTCCTGTGAGTCTGTCCGTTTGTCCGCCTGTGAACAGCACCACGGGACCGATCTGCAAGCAACTTTGATCACACACTCCCAGTATATGCCAATGAAGAACCACATTTTTTAATCGTCCTCATGGTGGTGCTATAACAGGCCGCTTCACATTTTTTCTAACTCTTGAACCGTATTTCGTACAAAAGAGAGAGAAAGATGTTCCTTTTTCTTCAAACCACACTTTTTTGCTACTACTCCAAATCGGTACACATTACAGTATCTCTCTAGTCATATGATCACGATGTATCTGTCAGATTTTGTTCCAATTCCATTCCGATTGGCTACGATCGGATGTCAAGGTTTGCAGGAGGGGCTCATTTGGTACAAAATGCCACCAATCAGGACTGCAGCGTCCCATCTGCTCCAAATCTGAGACTCAAACACAGAGTCAAAAGCTACGCCCATACAGGGCACCACACATTGGATGGGATCTGCACTCTGTTTTGTTTTGCCCTTTTTTCCCCTTTTTCTTTTCCAGAATTGAACTTCAGGACTGGCAGTAACTGCCCAAGGAAAGCCAATTTAGCTGCTGCTTTACTGGGTTTCAGATGTGCTACCACATAGAGTATTTAAAAGCAATAACTAGCATTTTAACAAGATTTATAGGATGTAAAATAGTTTACCATTAGAACACTAATGTAATGGCTGTTGGAAATGGGACTTTGCAGTTTTATGTGAATTAGTCATGTCTTGGCTATTACTTCAATGCCACCTTGATGAATATAAGTATCAATTACTATCAAAAACAAGAACATTTCTGGATGCTGTATGTGTGTATGTGTTCTGAGCAGGTTCTTGCTTGTAATCTGGTAGTCTGACCTCAATACCTGCGTAATACCTCTGCTGCTGACTGCCTCTGGCAAAATGATTTGCATTCAGTGAGAAGATGAATCCCTCACTGAATGCAAACCCCCCCACAGCTTCAGACCGAGCCAAACAGGTGACAAACAACCCAGGAAATCTCTGCTGTCAACCAGAAACCCCCGAAGCAATCTGAATATTCTCTTCCATCCGTTACACTAGTGTTGAGCCTGGGGTGATTAAAGCTTTGTTCTAGGATTTAGTTCTGGATAGTAACGGGGTTTCCAGGTGTGTAAAGGTCAATGGAATTGCTTAACTCCTACAGATCTAAACAACCATGTGGGCACTGGATGCAAGTGACAACATGATACTCCTTTTAATAGGAGTTATAAGAACAAGTGTTAAGTGTTCTTGACGTCTTGCCCCAACCTGTTTTAAATGTCAAGTTCTAACGGTTATGGGAGACAAGTGTTTGAGCAATATGAAGCACTCCCCTCCAGAAAAAAAAAACACACCCTTTGGGTGGAATCTGTACTTTTAACTCTCTGACAAGCAGGTTGGCAATCAGCACTTGTTTGAGCTAGAACAGTTAGGCTAACGTAGGCAGTCGTATGCAGGCGGCACAATGATAGCAGCTACAAAACCATAGAGAATGTATTATTTACGCACAACGATGATGTGCCAAATAACCCCCTGGTCTGCAGCACTGCCAAACGCAAAGTCTCTGTAACTGAAGATAGAAAGGGAAGGAAGCGAGGATTGAGGAGAGAGGGAGAGATGGATGCATGGCAGGTGGCGTTGAGTGGGAGAGAGGCTTGGCGAGCAGCGGTGGGATGGAGAAAGGCGGTCAGCAGTAGTGGCTATCCTGGTCACTATGGCCATCATATCTCCATGCCTTATGCCTCAGCCGTTGCATCCAATGGCAGGAGTTTGTCTTTGTGCCGTGGAGTCCAGGACAACCTAACCATGCAGCAGATGAACGAAAGAGTGGCTTCTTACGTCGGCAAGGTAGGTGACAACGGGGCAGGACACTCTGGAGTGGCCCAGTTGTTTGAGTGACTGTCCCTTAAAGCAGCAATCCTATAACTTGGGGTTCCAATCCCAGGTAGGACATGCAAGTTACGGATTGCAGCTTTAAACCAGCATGAATTTCCACGTACACGTCTACTGTAGCTGAAACCATTTTTATATATATTTTTCTTGGACAAAAAGGCTTAGTGATTTACTGAAAAAGTTCAAAAGTAGCACATTCTTCTCTGAGTTTTTTGTCTTATAGATTTTGTATTGATAATGACGTTGGAAAAGAAAATATGATCATAAAAGTATTACCCCTGTTTTCTTGTAAGATTAGTAAAACCAAAATGTTGTAATTAAGTACAAACATTAGGTTAATACCTTATGTTGGTTCAGACAATCAGAGCATGATACACCTTTACTAAGGATATTCTCAACCCAGCATCCAGACTGAGTTAACTTATTTTTTATTTTCCTTTGGGAACGCTTTTCAAACATGCTTGTGCTCCTGTCGTCTAGACCTAGTTAGCTAGCTGGTTAAGGTTATTCAATGTATTGTAAAATATATTCAGAAGGGGATCTTTGATAATACAATCAAAGAAAGATAACTTGCAAAACAAATTGTTCTTTATTAAGTCAAATTATAAAATGTATAACATTTCTACTTTCTAGTGAATCTTCCGTAATACTGTAGGTTCACCCACACTGTTAAGCCTAATTTATAATCTTGGTGTTGCACACCAAAAATAGCAGATTTATAAGCTCACAGCGTACCACGTTGCGAGCTTGTAGGGTCTGCTTTTTTTGGCCTATGACATTGCCGTTATCACTAAATGTAAATTGTATTATAGGCATGTATTATGAAACAATGTGCATTATGGTCTACAATACTTAACCTAAATAGTGCCTTACAGTTACTGCCAGTCTGTACTGTGTGTGTGTGTGTGTGTGTGTGTGTGTGTGTGTGTGTGTGTGTGTGTGTGTGTGTGTGTGTGTGTGTGTGTGTGTGTGTGTGTGTGTGTGTGTGTGTGTGTGTGTGTGTGTGTGTGTGTGTGTGTGTGAGAGAGAGAGAGAGAGAGAGAGAGAGAGAGAGAGAGAGAGAGAGAGAGAGAGAGAGAGAGAGAGAGAGAGAGAGAGAGAGAGAGAGAGAGAGAGAGAGAGAGAGAGAGAGAGAGAGAGAGAGAGAGAGAGAGAGAGGAAACTGCTCAAGCTAAATTGTTTGTATATTCCAACCTTCTGGACTAATGTATCAGTCATTCTGATTGGTGGATGCAGGTCAAAGCACTTGAGGCAGCCAATAAGAGAATGAGGCAAATGATCCAGTGTGAGCTGAACAGGAAGTCTGCTGATGACCTCAGACTTCTGGACAGACATGTGCAGACTGTGGACCTGCTCATTGCACAGGTTAGAATCACTTCCAGCTACATTCACCACGTTCTCCAGTTCTCTTGCAATTAAGAATGTTCATTGTTGAACGTTGATCAGCGTGTCCAGGTTTGGGTACCCAACCCCCTCACTCTCTTCCCCCTCTCTTCCTCTTGCTCCCTCTCTCTCCCCCTCTCTGTCTCCATCTCCCTCTCTCTTGGGCTGAGCGAGATCTGTACTGACGTCACACACACCATAACTCCTTCCCTCTCTCTCTCTCGCTCCCTCTATCTCTCTCTCTCTCTACTACGCCTAACTACGGCAATTTGCGCTGACGTCAACCATTGCCTAACAATGCTGACATCAGGCACTGTGACGTCAGGTACAGATGAATATTTGATATTTAAATCATTATTACCCATATAATTCAAGGTAATCCCATCATTCAAATACTCATCTTGGCCAAGGCGTTTTTGAAACTGTCACGCTTGTAGCAACATTTTTCAATGTGTTCTCGCCCCTTAAAGGTATCATGACATTCACTTTTACACCACATTCAAAGTCTTTGTCCTGGTCCTTCAAAAGTGTACAAAAAGTTTTAAGTGAAAATTCCATTCCAGTGATCCATGGCAGGTGTTTTTCTCTCACATTTCTAAAGCCTTTTCAACTGCAATGAAAAAAGAAATCTTTGCCTGCGGGTGTCGCTGGTGAGGGATTTTGCCTGTCAATCATCGCCTCTGCTCCGCCCCCCCCCAAAGGAAAGGATAGGGGAGGGGAGGGGCGAGGAGGAGAGTGGGCGGGATTAATCGACTGTGACCTCACTGTCGAAGGGCCAAGCTCAGATTACTTTTCAGCCTAATTATTCAGAAAACCCCAGACCACAGAAAATCCACTGAATGTTCTAAGTTCAGGTTTTTTGGGTGTAATTGAGGTCATAAAACCCCAAATAAAACATTGAAAATAAAAAAAGTGAAAATGAATGTCATGATACCTTTAAGACAGACATGTTGGGGCTGGTGGTGAGCCTGGTGAATGTAGATGTCTTCTCAGAGATAACGAGATCAACAACATTTCCTATTCTCACTGTATAAGACTGAATTTTAACAGGTTTATAACATTTATAACAGGCTATTGTCATTGTTTTTTTTATTTGATATAAATAATGGTGACTTGATTTCACTTCTGAGTCCTTCTCATTTGTGTGCACCACCAAACAGTTTTTAAGTTGCTTGATTCAATATTTATATAGGCCTACTCAACTTCAAACTTATTAACCACATGATGTTAGGCATATTGAAAACACACACCCCTGCTGCTCCTGGTGACTGATAGTCCTTCTAATGAAAGGGGTGACCTTCATTACTTATTGCATGCATAGACTTCATGCATGGACTTCATGGATTTCATGCATGGACTTCCAGGACTCCTTAATGCAACATTACATTACAGAAAATATTAAAGGGATCTTTCACTTTTAAACATGTTTGGAGTCATTTTATCGTCTACTCAGGCTTTTGTGAGCACCCCAGACACTTTTTAAGTTGCTTAATTCAGCATTTAGATATTTGATATTCATTTTATCAGACACGCCCCCCTTCCTATACAAACACATTGTAACTTCAAACTCCATTTGAATACTGAATAAAGCAACTTTAAAACTTTCTGGGTTCCTCACAAAAGTAGTAGTAGACGATACGATAGATGTTTTAGAGTGAAATATCCCTTTAACATGACAAATTAAGGTCTCCCAATTCACCAGGGTGTTTTCAATGTGTCTAACATGGAGTTGGCAGTTGAATGGGCTTATATAGAAGGGGATTGTGTCTAATAAAATGAATATCAAACATTTGTCCGTCTGTCTGTCTGTCTCTCAGATCGGTGGGACTCAGGTAGCTCTGACCCAAATGGAGCGGATGCTGATTAGCGCAGAGCAGGAGGTCTACAATCTAACAGACAAGTTAGTCACACACGCAAGCACGCGTGCACGCACGCACGCACGCACGCACGCACGCACGCACGCACGCACGCACGCACGCACGCACGCACGCACGCACGCACGCACGCACGCACACACACACACACACACACACACACACACACACACACACACACACACACACACACACACACACACACTAAACAGCAATGGAATATACCGTAGGTTCACTCACAAATACTTCTAATGCGTGCACACACATACCGTGCACACACGCATGCAGTAATGCTGTGGTGCTCTACCGCTGTTACTGTAGATGTGACCAGGAGCGTGCACGTGCTGAGTCCCTGCAGGCCGTCCTGAGAGACCTGAGGCTGGTCTACGAGGAGCTGAAGACCTACAGCCTGCCTGGACTCCACAATCTAGTGAACACACACACACAGGACAGGCAGCAGTTACACATGCAACTCCAACAGCTCACTACAGTAAGAACACTCATTCTCAATGCATCGCTGCTCTGTGATCATAATCGTAGCACGTTTAGTCATGTTCTATGTTAGTGTTTCTACAGTATGTAATTGTCCTAAACAGCACCCCATCGCTTTGATTGTGGTAGCAGTTTTAATAGTAGTAGTAATAATAATATGCCTACTAATAAACTTTGATTGTGTATTGCTTTTGTAACAAGGTTACAAAGTAATTTAGAAAATGAGAAACAAAATGTATTAATAGTAGTTGCTGTAGTAGCATAGCAATATTACATTTGTCTATTCGTCTAATTGTCTGTTTGTTTGTCTATCTACTGTATCCAGAAAATACAGGGTCTCCTTACCCAAGTGTCAGGGGTAGTCGCCATACAGATGCAGGGTACCGAGTCAGAGCTGACTCAGCAGTTGGCAGATCTTAGGCAGAAGTGTCTGACATTCGTCACCAGGAGCCGCACCATGAATGAGAGCTGGTTCAACGACCAGGTACCTTGTGAAAATAATTATAATAATAGTAATCATGACAACAACAAAAAAAGAAATAAAAGAGGGGGCAGGGTTATCAAGGGTGAATATACAGACAGGGGATCCCCCATAATGGCTAAAGTGGGTTCATCACACATTTTACATTCTTGGAATTTGCAACCAGTCACAACAAACATTTAAACATGTACGTTGAACCTTGAACCTTGAACCACAATTTCCATTTTGTTTGTCATTTTTCTTTGTCATTATATTATCCAAATAAACTAACAAGAAATATACCTCTTATATCCAGGAGGGGTTGTGGCTTACTTTTGGTTGCGTCTAATGTGTGTAGCCTAATCTAGATTACGATAAATGTTCTATTACATAATTTTATGAATCATCAACAAATGGTGACTGAGGAAGGTGACGGGAATTCTTGGTGATGTGATCCCCAGGTGTCCATGCTGAGCGCTCAGGAGGACACCTGCCCCTCACTGGAGGAGTCAGAGGGCATCCAATCACAGCTGAAGGAGTTACGGAGAACATTGCTTGACCTGGAAGCAGAGTTTACACAGCTGCAGGGACAGGTACGATTGTGCTACAGTGTTAGGCGGATTTACCGTAGATAAAGGCGACATGGGTGCTGCCCAGGGCGGCATCTCATCGGGGGCGGCACGGGGCACACACAAAGGAATAAGGAAGGGTGACATAATTTAACCGTGTGGGCCAGTTAACCTTGTCGGAGTGGCCGCACTGATTCTAGTTAGTGAGCAACTGCAGGCTGTCTGATATACAGTATTTGATATTTATGTTTGATAATATCACAATGTATGTACCACATTAAGCCTGGCGTCCCTTTTTGGGCACATTTTCCAAATGTTTTAATTTGTCAAAGATTTGACATTTTTGCTTGTAGATCTGCTCTTTTCACTATTTGTTGTTAAAAGCTAAAGAAAATGTCCCGTCCCCCGGTCCTCCCACCTGTTTTATTATTATCAGGGGGCAGGGGGGGGGGGGGGGTTGCCCAGGGCACCATACAACCTAGAACCGCCACTGAGTGCTTCCTCCATTAAAAACAACGATAACTTGACTCCATTTTAGAGGTTTATTCCAAGCGATAGAAACAAGCCTGAATGCGCTTTGACTCAAAGCTGTCAAAGTTACAAAATGGCGCCGGAACTCCTGGCAGTTGAATATCAGTTGACAAGTTATCAAGAATTTGGTGCATCTCACTTTTATCAGACCGTGATGAGAAT
Source organism: Gymnoscopelus braueri (assembly GCF_963280865.1). Classification (NCBI taxonomy): domain Eukaryota; kingdom Metazoa; phylum Chordata; class Actinopteri; order Myctophiformes; family Myctophidae; genus Gymnoscopelus; species Gymnoscopelus braueri. The sequence goes on from NC_137615.1 coordinate 10,063,951, forward strand.
GTGAAAAGCACTAAGAAGCAATGGGTGCGGCTGGCTGCAAGTCGTAGCAGGCTGCCATTTAAAGGTCATACCAGTTGACTGACATTCACACACCCACTCAGGTGGATTAACCTGGATCATTCATATCAGATTGTTTATCAGAATCTATACACAATCTGCTGTGCCGCAGCCGCTCAATGTTTATGCAGCGAAAGCCAGGATAATTAAAGCATTGTATTAAAAAAGAAAGTGAGACACACTGACATTTAATGGTTAAGGTTTTGCTTTTGACTTCAAATGACGAATGTTTCTTTAACTTGTTGCGTAAGAATGCTAAGGGCGCTCTCTAGTGGTATAGGCCTACAGCAGCCAAATTGCGTGCCATTGTACTCTGTTCTTAGGCTCATACTAGTCCATACCCGGGTATGTGCGCATCTAAACTATGTGCAGACTTGGGACTGCAACAGTGACTACAGACCACACAGCCGTATAATTATGTCATGGGTGCTAGCTACTGTTGCTGACACAATTGATGAGGCTGTTTTGTAATTACAGCTTCTCTGCTTTATTGACTAAACACGTAACACATCTATGCGTCAGTCTACATGTGCAACCCAGTCTTTCTGGCTCTGCTTGCTGTCAGGATGAGTGTAGAACAGGACCCAAAATCAGCAGAGCAGCCAGAGCAGTTCAAACTCAAAAGTCTTATTTGACTAAAAAGGTTCAAACAGGCAAGTTCTGAGGCTAAGCACACAAACGCAAACTCACTCCTACATTGGGTTTACGAACACATGTAAACAGAGGGGTATAAATACACAGGGAGCCAACAAGACACAGGTGAACTCAAAGCACAATCAACAATCAGACACAATTAAGGATTCGCTGGGGCAAACAGGACATAGGTGACAAGGGTTAACAATAATGTCCCTCTATACCAGCAGTCATCAGCCACTGGAGTAGTGTGGTGGTGTTTACCTGCAGAAACTCACTGGATTTTGGTGTTATTTTGGTGTTTCTTTTGGTAGGCCAAAAACGTCAGCAATAATTTAATATATTGTGTCTGCAGGTAAACACCACCACAGACCACAGTACTCTAGTGGCTGATAACTGCTGGTATAGAGGGAAATTATTGCTAAACATTTTATTTCTGGTTTTGTTATGTAAACACAGGGCAAAGTTGCATAATATTATATGTCTTTAACCCTGCATTTACACTAACCATAACTTGCACTAACCCTGCATTAAAGGGATATTTCACGTTCAAAACAAATTTGGGTCATTTTATTGTCTACTCAGGCTTTTGGGACACCCCGGACAGTTTTTAAGTTGCTTGATTCAGTATTTAGATATTTGATATTCATTTTATCAGACACACCCCCCTTCCTATACAAACCCATTGTAACTTCAAACTCCATTTTAACCATGTTAGATTCATCTAAAACACCCGTCCGTGGTTCTGGTGACTGATATTCTCCTTCTAATACGTGAGGAGACCGTGTTTTTTCATTTACTTTTTTCATTTATTTTTTATATATTTTTTGGGAAAATGGAAATAAATAAATACAATAACAAAATTAAATAAAATACATGAAAAAAGTAATCGAAAAAACATGGCCCCCTCACGTATTAGGAGGGCAGGATGAGTCACCAGAATCTTAAAAAATTTAGTTTGAAGTTATAATGGGTTTGTATAGGAAGGGGGCGTGTCTGATCAAATGAATATCAAATATCTAAATACTGAATTAAGCAACTTACTGTAAGAACTGCCTGGGGAGCTCACAAAAGCCTGAGTAGACGATAAAATTACCCAAAGTTTTTTTGAAAGTGAAATATCCCTTTAACAGGACTGAATTACTGTAGATGAACGTCTCCACTAAATTACCTTTTCCTTTATTTTTACATACAGTTTTTTCCTTATGGATTAATGAAGCATATCTGTCTGTCAATTAACTACTATATAATTGTTGATCTATCCATCATCTACACATCCTTCCTTCCAGAATGCATTGCTGGAGAGCAGTGAGTTGGCGGTCAGAGAGAGATACAGTGCGCGGCTGGCTGACCTACAGCAAAGGACAGATGCTTTTGAGAAGGAGCTAAACATGGTGGTGCAGGCCTCTGGCCACCAGGCTGAAGAACACCAGAACCTCCTGGACATTAAGAACATGCTGGAGACGGAGATAGAACAATACAGGAGACTGCTGGAAGGCATGCAGGGGAACTGGTACAGATTTGCATTCATTTTAATAATACATCATAATATAATTTGATACCATACCAATGATTTCATCATCAACATGCAAATGACCCCTAATGACCCCTAGGCCATTTGGGGTCTTAAGAGAAGGTTAATTACATTTATTTTATTCCTACATTATAGCATCAACGGTGTTTCAAGTTCAGACTCCAGCTCCACTGCTCACATCTCTCCTGAGTGGCCTACAACCAACAGCATCTTCCAAAGTAGAGTCCAGCTAGTTGATAACCACATTGATGTCCATGCTGTGAGGCCAGGACTCAGTGTAGCGATCAATAGAGACCACATCAGCGCAGCCTCTGTAGATAAAACCTCAGCAGGGTCACTGTCACAAACTGTGACAACTACCAGGTCAACTTATGATGTGAGAAGTGGTCAAGAAAGCCATGGTGAACATCCAGACGGATCATCAATGACAGTGATCAATGCCAGTGGTCTTATCGGTTCATCATTGATATCCACTGGAAACCAAAGGCAGGGTGACGGAAGAGACACCTCTAGCTCGTCCAGCAGAAGTGCTCTAGTCGACAGCACAGGGAGACAATCCATGACAATCAGTAGCGAGATAACGATGCTGGATCCAGGCAGCTCAGTGGGAGCTGTTATTGACAAAACCGTGAACACTGGATCTCAGATTAGACAGGATAGAGATGAGACAACTGCTATTCAAACTACTAAATCGCAGATGAACAACATAGGAAGAACCGTCAGAACAGTTTCTGACACACGTGCCAGCACAGAGGTAAACAGAGTTGACCAAGGACCAAAAGAAACTGTGATTTCAACTCAGCTGGAATGTAAGGATAGATTTATCCAGACTACAAGTCAGGGGACAAAGGCAGAGGCTGTTAATGGACAGGTTATGTCTGAGGGGGTTATGTGTGCAGAGCACCAAGTGGAAGGGAACTCGGCACAAGTGCAGAAAATGGTGGAAAAGTCAACAATAGTGCAGAAGGTTGAAAAGTCAGCAATAATGGAGGAAGGGGCGAAAGACTCAGCAAATGGGCAGGAGGTGAAAGGCTCAGCAGTAGAACAGAAAGTGGTGGACGAAGCTACAAAATCACAGATCAATAACATAAGTAATAGTGTCAGAGCGATTCCTGAAACACATGCCAGCACAGCACTAAAAACAGTAACCAGCACAGCAAGTGGTAGTGGTAGCACACTAACCAGAACAGCAAGTGGAAGTGGTAGAACACTAACCAGCACAGCGAGTGGGATTGGGAGCATGTTAGCCAGCCCAGAAAGTAGTACTGGTAGCACGCTAACCAGCACAGCGAGTGGTAGTGGTAGCATGTTAATCAGCACAGAGAGTGGTAGTGTTAGCACGCTAAACAGAACAGCAATTGTTAGTGGGAGTACACTAACCAGAACAGAAGGTGGTACTGGTAACACGCTAACCAGAACAGAAAGTGGTACTGGTAGCATGCTAACAAGAACGACAAGTGGTACTGGTACCACGCTAACCAGCTCACAAGGTGGTATTGGTAGCATGTTAACCAGCACAGTAAGTGGTAATGGTAGCATGCTAACTAGTACAGCAAGTGGTACTGGTAGCACGCTAACCAGTACAGGGAGTGGTAGCATGTTAACCAGCAAAGAAAGTGGTAGTGGTAGCACAATAACCAGCACAGTGAGTGGTAGTGGTAGCATGTTAACCAGCACAGCGAGTGGTAGTGGAAGCACGTTAACCAGCAAAGACAGTGGTACTGGTAGCACCCTAACCAGAGCAGCCAGTGGTAATGGTAGCACACTAACTAGCAGAGCAGGTGGTATTGGTAGCATGCTAACCAGTACAGCAAGTGGTAGTAGTAGCACAGTAACCAGAACAGCCAGCGGTAGTGGTACCACGCTAACCAGCAGTTCAGGTGGTATTGGTAGCACGTTAACCAGCACAGTGAGTGGTAGTGCTAGCACGCTAACCAGAACAGCGAGTGGTAGTGGAAACACAGTAACCAGCACAGAAAGTGGTACTGGTAGCCTGCTAACCAGAACAGCAAGCGGTAGTGGTAACACGCTAACCAGCCCAGAAGGTGGTATTGGTAGCATGTTAACCAGCACAGTAAGTGGTAGTGGTAGCACGCTAACCAGTACAGGGAGTGGTAGCATGTTAACCAGCAAAGAAAGTGGTAGTGGTAGCACAATAACCAGCACAGTGAGTGGTAGTGGTAGCATGTTAACCAGCACAGCGAGTGGTAGTGGAAGCACGTTAACCAGCAAAGACAGTGGTACTGGTAGCACCCTAACCAGAGCAGCCAGTGGTAATGGTAGCACACTAACTAGCAGAGCAGGTGGTATTGGTAGCATGCTAACCAGTACAGCAAGTGGTAGTGGTAGCACAGTAACCAGAACAGCCAGCGGTAGTGGTACCACGCTAACCAGCAGTTCAGGTGGTATTGGTAGCACGTTAACCAGCACAGTGAGTGGTAGTGCTAGCACGCTAACCAGAACAGCGAGTGGTAGTGGAAACACAGTAACTAGCACAGAAGGTGGTATTGGTAGCATGCTAACCAGTGCAGCAAGTGGTAGCACACTAACCAGATCAGCACATGGTAGTGGTAGCACACTGACCAGCACAGTGAGTGGTAGTGCTAGCACGCTAACCAGAACAGCGAGTGGTAGTGGTAACACGGTAACCAGCACAGAAAGTGGTGGTGGTAGCGGTAGCACACTAACCAGGATAGAAAGTGGTACTGGTAGCACGCTAACAAGAACAGAAAGTGGTACTGGTAGCACGCTAACCAGCCCAGAAGGTGGTATTGGTAGCATGTTAACCAGCACAGTAAGTGGTAGTGGTAGCACACTAACCAGTACAGCGAGTGGTAGTGGTAGCACGCTAACTAGCAGAGCAGGTGGTATTGGTAGCATGCTAACCAGTGCAGCAAGTGGCAGTGGTAGCACACTAACCAGATCAGCACATGGTAGTGGTAGCACACTGACCAGCACAGTGAGTGGTAGTGCTAGCACGCTAACCAGAACAGCGAGTGGTAGTGGTAACACGGTAACCAGCACAGAAAGTGGTGGTGGTAGCGGTAGCACACTAACCAGGATAGAAAGTGGTACTGGTAGCACGCTAACAAGAACAGAAAGTGGTACTGGTAGCACGCTAACCAGCCCAGAAGGTGGTATTGGTAGCATGTTAACCAGCACAGTAAGTGGTAGTGGTAGCACGCTAACCAGTACAGCGAGTGGTAGTGGTAGCACGCTAACTAGCAGAGCAGGTGGTATTGGTAGCATGCTAACCAGTGCAGCAAGTGGCAGTGGTAGCACACTAACCAGATCAGCACATGGTAGTGGTAGCACACTGACCAGCACAGTGAGTGGTAGTGCTAGCACGCTAACCAGAACAGCGAGTGGTAGTGGTAACATGGTAACCAGCACAGAAAGTGGTGGTGGTAGCGGTAGCACACTAACCAGGATAGAAAGTGGTACTGGTAGCACGCTAACAAGCTCAGAAAGTGGTACTGGTAGCACGCTAACCAGTACAGTGAGTGGTAGTGGTAGCATGTTAACCAGCAAAGAAAGTGGTAGTGGTAGCACAATAACCAAAACAGTGAGTGGTAGTGGTAGCATTTTAACCAGCACAGCAAGTGGTAGTGGAAGCACATTAACCAGCAAAGAAAGTGGTACTGGTAGCACCCTAACCAGAGCAGCCAGCGGTAGTGGTAGCACGCTAACCAGCAGAGCAGGTGGTATTGGTAGCATGCTAACCAGTACAGCAAGTGGTAGTGGTAGCACAGTAACCAGAACAGCCAGTGGTATTGGTACCACGCTAACCAGCAGAGCAGGTGGTATTGGTAGCATGCTAACAAGAACAGCAAGCAGTAGTGGTAGCACACTGACCAGCCCAGAAGGCGGCATTGGTAGCACGTTAACCAGTACAGCAAGTTGTAGTGGTAGCACGCTAACCAGAACAGCATATGGTAGTGGTAGCACACTAACCAGCACAGTGAGTGGTAGTGCTAGCACGCTAACCAGAACCGCGAGTGGTAGTGGTAACACGGTAACCAGTACAGAGAGTGGTGGTGGTAGCGGTAGCACACTAACCGGAACAGAAAGTAGTACTGGAAGCATGCTAACCAGAACAGCCAGCGGTAGTGGTGCCAGTCTAACCAGCAGAGCAGGTGGTATTGGTAGCATGCTAACAAGAACAGAAGGTGGTAGTGGTAGCATGCTAACCTGCACAGCAAGTGATAGTGGCATTACACTAACCAGCACAGAACTTGGTAGTAGTGCACTAACCAGCACAGTGAGTGGTGTTGGTAGCACGCTAACCACAACAGCGAGTGGTAGTGGAGACAGGGTGAGTCAGGAGACAAGGACAGAGGCTATAATTGAACAGGTTGTATCTGAGGTGGGTAAGGGTGCAACGCTCCCAGAGGCAGAGACCACAATTATCACAGAGGCTGAACTCCATGATGGGGTCGAGGGGATAACACAGAAGGGAACCCATGTTCAAATAGTGGAGATTAGAGAGACTTATGAATGGTTAGTGAAAAATTTCTATACTGACTCTGACCCCGAAACTGAAACCACGGAGGAAGTCCAGGACAGCTCAGGTGATAATCAAATCAATGCTGAAGATGATGAAGAATTGTTTATGAGCTCTGCATCTGACATGCATAAGAGGCCAGTTGAAAAATACATTTTGTCTACAAAAGACCAGTGCGAGGCTGAAGCATTCAGCAGAGGTCAGAAATGCTCCAGAGACAACCGACCCGCAGAGGTCATTAATGCTGTGAGGGACAGTAGTGCAGATGCTACATTTGGTAGCATGTCTGTGGGAGCTAGCTTTGGAGGTGAGGCTGGTAATATGTCAGCTAGCATTATTGATACAGCTAGCAATACAGTAGCTAACGAAGGCATTGTTATAGGTGGTAGTGGTAGCACACTAACCAGCACAGCAAGTGGTAAAGGTAGCATGCTGACCAGCACTGAAAGTGGTAGTGGTAGTATGCTAATCAGTACAGCAAGTAGTAGTGGTAGCTCACTAACCAGCACAGCAAGTGGTAGTGGTAGCATGCTAACCAGCATAGCAGATGGTAGTGGTAGCACACTAACCACCACAGCAAGTGGTACTGATAGCATGCTAACCAGCATAACAGATGGTAGTGGTAGCACACTAACCAGCACAGCAAGTGGTAGTGTTGGCACTCTAACCAGAGCAGCAGGTGCAGCAAGTGGAAGCAAAAGCACGCTAACCAGCATAGCAGGTGCAGCAAGTGGTAGTGTTAGCACGCTAACTAGAACAGCAAGTGGTAGTGGTAGCACGCTAACCAGCAGAGCAGGTGGTATTGGTAGTGTTAGCACACTAACCAGCACAGCAGTTGGTAATAGTAGCACACTAACCAACACAGAAAGTGGTAGTGGTAGCACGGTATCCAACACAGCAGAGGGTAGTGGTAGTATGCTAACCAGAACAGCAAGTGGTGGTACACTAACCAGCACAGCCGTTGGTATTGGTAGCACGCTAACCAAAACAGCAAGTGGTAGTACGCTAATCAGCACAGCTGGTGGTATTGGTAGCATGCTAACCAAAACAGTAAGTGGCAGTGGTAGCACTGTATCCAGCACAACAGAGGGTAGTGGTAGCATGCTAACCAAAACATCAAGTGGTAGTGGCAGCACGCTAACCAGTGCAGCAAGTGGTAGTGGTAACACGCTAACCAGCAGAGCAGGTGGTATTGGTAGCATGCTAACAAGAACAGCAAGTGGCAGTGGTAGTGGTAGCACACTAACTAGCACAGCCGGTGGCATTGGTACCACGTTAACCAGCAGCGCAGGTGGTATTGGTAGCATGATAACCAAAACAACAAGTGGTAGTGATAGCACACTAACCAGCACAGCTGGTGGTAGTGGTAGCATGCTAACCAGCACAGCAGAGAGTAGTGGGAGCCTGCAAACCAAAACAACCGGTGGTATTGGTAGCATGCTAACCAGCACAGCAGATCGCAGTGGTAGCACGCTAACCAAAACAGCAAGTGGTAGCACTCCAACCAGCACAGCCGGTGGTATTGGTAGCACACTACTCAAAACAGCAAGTGGTATTGGTAGCACGCTAACCAAAACAGCAAGTGGTAGTGGTAGCACGGCAGAGAGTAGCGGTATCACTCTAACCAGCACAGCCGGTGGTATTGGTAGCACACTAACCAAAACAGCAAGTGGTATTGGTAGCACGATAACCAAAACAGCAAGTGGTATTGGTAGCACGCTAACTAGAACAGCAAGTGGTAGTGGTAGCACGGTATCCAGCACAGTAGAGGGTAGTGGTTGCATGCTAACCAAAACAGCAAGCGGTAGCACGCTAACCAGCACAACAGATCGTAGTGGTATTTCTCTAACCGGAACAGCAAGTGGTAGTGGTAGCACACTGACCAGCAGAGCAGGTGGTATTGGTAGCATGCTAACCAGAACAGCAAGTGGTAGTGGTAGCACTCTAACCGGAACAGTAACTGCTAGCACGCTAACCAGCACTGCAGAGAGTAGTGGTAGCATGCAAACCAAAACAGCAAGCGGTAGTGTTAGCACGCTAACCAAAACAGCAATTGGTAGTGGTAGCATGCTAACCAGCACAGCAAGTGGTAGTGGTAGTGGTAGCACGCTAACCAAAATAGAAAGTGGTAGTTCAGTAACCAGCATAGCAAGTGGTAGTGGTAGCATGCAAACCAGTACAGCAAGTGGTAGCACATTAAACAGCACAGCAAGCGGAGTTAGTGTGAGTGGGCCTGGGGCTGGGCAACGAGCACCCAGCCCCTCTCCACCCAGCCCAGGTGGGCGATTCGGCAGTGGGGATTATTATCGAGTATCAAGTTCGAGTAGTGGACGAATAAGCAGCACCAGCACAAGTTCAGGAAATGGCGGAACACTCAGCAGTAGTGCAGGAAGTGGTGGACAAGTCAGCACTAGTGCAGGGAGGGATGGAACAGTCAGCACGAGTGCAGGAAGTGGTGGAAGGCTCAGCACTAGCATAGGAAGTGGTGGGCGACTGAGCTCTAGCGTAGGAAGTAGTGCACGACGGAGTGCCAGCGTAGGAAGTGGTGGTAGACTCAGCACTAGTGCAGGTAGTGGTGGACAAGTCAGCACTAGTGCAGGAAGAGATGGAAGAGTCAGCATGAGTGCAGGAAGTGGTGGAAGACTCAGCACTAGCGCAGGTAGTGGTGGAAGACTCAGCACTAGTGCAGGTAGTGGTGGAAGACTCAGCACTAGTGCAGGTAGTGGTGGAAGACTCAGCACTAGTGCAGGTAGTGGTGGAAGACTGAGCACTAGTGCAGGTAGTGGTGGAAGACTCAGCACTAGTGCAGGTAGTGGTGGAAGACTCAGCACTAGTGCAGGTAGTGGTGGAAGACTCAGCACTAGTGCAGGGAGTGGTGGAAGACTCAGCACTAGTGCAGGGAGTGGTGGAAGACTCAGTACCAGCATGGGCAGTGGTGCCAGACTGAGTAGCTCAAGTAGCGGTGGGAGGCTCAGTGGAGTCACTGGCAACTTCAGGATAAGCAGTCCACAGGCCAGGTTCAGCAGTGCAGGCAGCGGGGAATGGAAGCCCACTTACAGCTCAGCGACCGGACGTATGAGCAACGTGGGCAGTGTAGTGAGGACCAACATCACAGGGGGGAGGGTGATTACCAGCAGTGACGGGCCAATCAGGAGCGCGGGTAGTGGAGCCGGGGGCCACAGGGAGCGGATCAGCGTGTGCAAGATGGCGGCTCTGAGCATTTCAGCCGCGGGGAGGGAGAGGAGCCAGGACAAGGCTGCAGGTACGAGCACGTCTTTGGCATCTCCAAGACACATACAAGGCACACACACACACACACACACACACACACACACACACACACACACACACACACACACACACACACACACACACACACACACACACACACACACACACACACACACACACACACACACACAGTCTCAACGTCTGTTACATAATGAATAATATGGCAGATGTGGTCAAATCAATTGTCCATTATTTCAATGACTGTCAAGATTTAGAAATTAGGGGTTAACATTCTATTCTCGTATACTAACTTCATATTCTGTTTCTCATCTCTCTCTCTCTCTCTCTCTCTAGGTGCCAGTCCTGGGGTCCAACACTGGTTGGCCACGGGGGTCGGGGGCCGGGGAGGTGACCCTGGTGACCTCAGTGGCATCAACCCCCTCTGATTGGACAATGGTAGAAGCAGCAGCGAAGACACCAGCTAAACCCACACTAGATGACACATACAGACACTACAACACACACACACACACACACACACACACACACACACACACACACACACACACACACACACACACACACACACACACACACACACACACACACACACACACACACACACACACACACACACACAAGAAACATCTTCTCAGTCAGAGACTCAACCAGTTTACCTGTGTTTCACCATTATATACACTGATTTAGCTCTATACATTATAAATACCTTTGTTTTACTATTATCATCGGTTGTGGTCAGACCCAAAAAATAATTACATTTTCTTTAATGAAGCGGCAGTATTTTAAATCCTATTCTAATTCTAGCCCTAGGCCTAAAATCTGGGCTTGAGATAATTTGCGCAAGTTGTGTCATTATCAACACTCCAGCAAATTACCACTTCTGTTCATGTATCCATCCAAACGACTGTTACTTGTAGAGTTTGTAGATCTTTCTGTGATGATTTGGTTTGGTACATATGCCCCCTAGTGGTAGAGTTAGTTTTAAACTGCTGTCAGCCTGTTTTTTCTGGGATCAGGGGCCTGTTCCTCAAAAGGTGAATTAAAAAAGCCTGGCCTTAAGCAAAATCAAGGCTTGACAAAGTCGGGTCCGAAAAGCCTCGTTTGTTCCGTTCCTCAGACGCCAAGCCAGGCTGAAAAGGAGCAACTTTGTCGAGCTAGACCTTGTCAAGCCAGGTTGTGTCCAGCCAGGATAATGAAGCCAGGCTAAATGGGCGGCGATTCGCCGACGACGTATTTCTATAAAAGACCATGAACTCGAGCGCAGATTCCTTGAACTTGACCAATCATGGCAGCGGGGAACAAAACTCGCGCAGCGTTTTTCTCTGTGGCCGAACAACAGCAGCTCATGCAAGCATATGAGGAAGTGAAACATGTTATCAACAGAAAAGGAAACACGGCCGTTATTAATAAATCCAGGGAGAAAGCGTGGCAATACTGCAAGCACACACAGAGTGTGTGTGTGTGTGTGTGTGTGTGTGTGTGTGTGTGTGTGTGTGCGAGCGCGCGCGCGCGTGTGTGTCGGTGTGTGTGTGTGTGTGTGTGTGTGTGTTTGCGACGGACGGGCAACAGGACGGACGGGACGGGACGGGACGGGACGGGACGGGACGGGACGGGGACGGGACGGGACGGGACGGGGGGACGGCGGTGTACTGCGACGGGGTCCGCAACGGGACGCACGGGACGGGGGGGGGGGAGGGGTTGACCGACGGGATGAGCGGGGGACGGGACGAGACACGCAATAACCCCACATTTGCAAGACCACTTTGGTAGAGGTTTGGGTTGTGTAGTTACCTTGCCATCATGATGTAACTCCAAAGGTGGACAAGAAATAAAAAACAAAACAATTTCTCCATTGACTAGAAATTGATAATTTAAAATATGCTCCTTATTGACTTACACAGAGGCTCCTTTAAACCCGTAACTAATAATTTATATATATATATATATATATATATATATATATATATATATATATATATATATATATATATATATATATATATATATATTTATATATATATATATGTGTGTATATGTATGTGTTAGACATTTTTTATAATATTTTTAAAAAATGGTAATATATTATCAAACATCTAACAACAATATGAACTATAGTGTTAACAGAGTGACAATGACATATCACATGAGTCATTGTGAAACAATTATGATTCATGGTCACACACTATTTCAGTAATATAATTACATTAATTATATCTTATTGTATTGATTTCATTTTATTTGAATGCAGGGTCATTAAAATGAGTCCATATACAAACACATGTTTTGAATTAACTGTGGAAAAACTTGAAGAACAAGGCACTGGCTTAAGTAAGCTTGGCTGTTAGCCTGCTCCTGACCAGGCTAACTTCACAGCTAAATTGCCATGGTAACTAAGCTAGGCTTGCTTCAATTCTCTTTTGAGGAATCGGATAAGGCTAAACTTAGCCAGGGTGAACTGGCTAAACTAATCTTCAAGATAATTCACCTTTTGAGGAACCGAGTCAGCTCTAATCCTGGCTAAATTAAGCCAGGATAGGTGGTAAAGCCAGGCTTTAGCTCTAATTCACCTTTTGAGGAACAGGCCCCAGTTTCTTTAGCTTCTGTATCAAATGCACTGTTGAGTACCTGAAAGTACATCACCATAATGTTTACCTATGACTGTATCAAAGATTGTAAAATATTTTAAATGTGGTGGTATTTGCAAATCCAGTGGGTGGGTGTCTCTGCACAACATTGCTATGATGGCAGGATAAATGCTTTCCATACACAATGATGCTTCATCTATTCACCTCATGTTGGAAAACAGCAAACCCACTCACAGGTGAAGCAGGGTTGCTCAATGCAGGGTGGTATGCATCATTAAACGCCTTTGTATTACCATGTTGCAGATGTATTGCATATATCTCTAAATCCTTTGTTTGTTTTTTAGTTTTCCTCTGAGTTTTTGATTTTTCTTGCAAGTTCTATTCTGTCAAAATAAAATTACCCACAATGTCTGTGTTAAGTTTTATATCGGGTGGAACTGGAGTTGACAATGTGTGACAGTATCATTGGACGGCTGGCTGGACTGGTGGAGTTCCAATCTGAACACAAGGTGGAAGCAGAGTCACAGTCCTGCCAAAACAGATATTCAAGATTCAAGAGATTGTGTGTGTTTGTCACATGCTCATGCAAGTACAAGTGTGTGCAGTGAAATGTTGGTGTGGCAGACTCCACCAGGATGAGAAAACAATGTCCAACATGAAAGGTATAATAATAATAATAATAATAATAAGGGTAATAATAATAATAAGTGTAATAATAATAATAATAATAATAATAATAATAATAATAATAATAATAACAATAATAATAATAATAATAATAATAAGGGTAATGATAAGGGTAATGATAATAATAATAATAATGATAATAATAATAATAAATGTAATAATAATAATATTAATAATAATAATACTAATAATACAGGTAATACAAGTTCTAATGCAAGTAAGGTACTGAGAGTTAATAAGTAATACAATGTAAAGTGTGCGGTGTAGTAACATAATAGGTATGCAAAGATACATAATATACAAAGACATTGGTGTAGTGAATGACCGTCCATAATAATATATACAATTTAGAATGAATTGCATCTTCTGAGTTAGGATTTATCTATATGTTGCAAGCCAGAGGAAAATATACAGAATATAAAATATACAGGATATGAATGGAATGGATGAATAAATTAGCAACCAAAGATATAAAGAACAAACATGGCAATACCCCTTGTGGTTAGACTGTCCACCCAGAGATTGAGAGGTCGGGGTTTGATTTCCCTGGTCGGGTCATACCAAAGACTATAAAATGATGGGACCCAATGCTTCCCTGATTGGCACTCAATCAAGGGTTGGATTTGGGGGTAGGTCATTAGCGTCGTGTTCATGGGATTGTACTTGTGCATCATGGCTGGGGGATGCAGTTGGACATCAAACCGCCTCACACTACAGAAACAGGAGATAGGCTTCTGCCCTATGGGCCACATGACTCGGCAAGACTTACTAAATAGTTATACATTTATGGTGAACAATAACAATTCCCTGAGCTACATATAATAATAAAAGAACAATTTGTGCAAAGAGATTGTCACACAATGTGTGCTCTGTTGGTGAGACAATAATTACAGGTTCAAGATGGATGGGTTTATAGCTCTGATAGCTTGAGGGGAAAATACATTCCTCCAAAATTCCATACAGCTGAGGCATTATGGCAGCTGAATGCACTGATGAACTCCTCGCTCTCTGTTTGAAGGTGTGCCAACCAGTGCAGGTGGTGAAGGAAAACCTGCATTCATTCTACAGTGGCCTACATGACTGGAAACTATAGTGTATTAACAACTTGCATACTTACACTTACTTGTAAGAACTTTATAATTTATCATCATATGACAAATACTGAAAATGGGTAGCTAATAGAATCTCTTTGCATTTTGTGGAACATTTAACTTTTCTGTGTATTGAAGGGCTTACTGTTTTATGTAAGCACTGGGCCTATCAACTTATTAATAGCTAATAATCATCAAACTCCATGGTCTCTGTGGAAATGGTTCCTATATGGACCTATATGATGATATATGAACTAATTCACTGGCATCACCCTCGGCTGAACATGAAAATCAAACCATACATTTTAACATTTCCTATGTAATGACATGCAATGTTTCAACTGTGTATGCGTGCGTGTGGGCATGCACGTGTGTGTGTGTGTGTGTGTGTGTGTGTGTGTGTGTGTGTGTGTGTGTGTGTGTGTGTGTGTGTGTGTGTGTGTGTGTGTGTGTGTGTGTGTGTGTGCGTGCGTGCGTGCGTGCGTGCGTGCGTGCGTGCGTGCGTGCGTGCCGCGTGTGGGCTGTGCTGCAGAATGTAAAAGGAATGGAAATTGATGACAGCAATCTGAATCAATATTGCATCTGATCACTTTTTATTGCCTCACTAATCTTCTAATTTATTTCCCCCTGGAGTCTACAGAAACACACAGGAGAGACCAATAACAGCATTAGAGGGAAGCAATACAATGCAAGACAACAGTGGAGCAATGCGGTTGCATGTGAAATGCTGCACAGCATGCAGTAATGTTTATACTCCTTACAACAAGGTTTAAATCAGGCTGTAGTTTGCATGGCAGGTATATGTGTTCTGAGATTGAGGTTGGCAACTGAGAGGGGAGAAGGAATCATTGTGTTGTGTTGTGTGTTGTGTGTTGTGTGTTGTGTTGTGTTGTGTTGTGTTGTGTTGTGTTGTGTTGTGTTGTGTTGTGTTGTGTTGTGTTGTGTTGTGTTGTGGAATGTAATTGTGTTATACAGGGGCTGCAAGCAGAGCACAAAAATGCCTGAATGAAGACCAAGAGTATCTGTTAACCATCACACATGTTTGAACCTGTCTGCCTGGAGGACTGCAGCCACCCCAGAGGGTCTTGAGCACAGGCTTGCTGGAACACAGTCCTCTCTCTGTGTTAAAGTCACTGAAAAAGAGGCATGAACATTTTGTCCAAAGTGAGAATCTGCCATATAGCATTTGCGTCCAAAGTGAGAATCTGTCAATCTGCCATATAGCATCTGCTTATAATTATTCCATAGGTAGTTAGTTTCTAGCAATTTGTTCTATTGTCTATTGTTGTTGTTTTTTCACTGCAGAACTTGGAACATATTGCATTGGAAGAAAGGTTCAAATATTGTTTATTATTATGATTATTAGATAAGATTACTTTTTGCAGTACAGTCATTTGATTCCAGATTGCGCTCTCTCTCTCTCTCTCTCTCTCTCTCTCTCTCTCTCTCTCTCTCTCTCTCTCTCTCTCTCTCTCTCTCTCTCTCTCTCTCTCTCTCTCTCTCTCTCTCTCTCTCTCTCTCTCTCTCTCTCTCTTTCTCTCTCTCTCTCTTTTATTTTTTTAACAAATGATGAATTACTCTGCACCTCCATGTGCGACAGATGCACTGTCTGTCTGTCTCTGAACTAAATAAACGTACAATAGACTGAACAAACATTCAATTGAACGACTTGTGAAAACATTCTTAGTACTGTGTGCATAACAGTTATGCAACACACCTGACTATGCTGTCTAGGCCTACTAGAAACAACAGGAAGGACTGGTTTGAAATGCTGAGTTTCACTGTATCTTCCAGGGACGGTTGATACACTCATTACAGTGTACACAGTCACTAGCATCTACACAGTGAATGGTAAATAAAACGTCAGTATCATGGTAGTGCATATAAGCACCTTTATCCAAAGCACTTTACAATGTGGATTACATTCATCCATTTACTCACACTCACGCACAGACGGCCATGCAAGGCACCTAATTGCTCATCAGGAGCAGTTAACCCATTCGATCCGGGGACGCATCTGTGTCATTTTTTATTTCTTTGGCTATTCAAAAATTGTGAAAATTTGTGCAAATCTTTTTTTAGAGCGAACATTTGTTGTGCGTGTGACGTGCGTGCGCGCGTGTGTGTGTGTGTGTGTGTGTGTGTGTGTGTGTGTGTGTGTGTGTGTGTGTGTGTGTGACACAGTCAATCTAATTAATCTATGTCCTCATTCTTGTGCTGTGTGTGCACACAGCACAAGAATGAGGACATACATTAATTCTGCCAAGTCTGTCTTCCACTACCAATAGTTAGTCTAGTGTTTGAAGTGATTGATAATCAGCTATCCCTGCCAACTGGTATTATCAAGGATAATAAAAACATGAAAATAATAATTATCATGATAATCCATAATAATCCAGTATATTGTTGCTGGATTGATGGTTGTCTGCAGTTGTTCCATATGGCTGTCAAACGTGCGTTGTGCTGTGTGTGTGTGTGTGTGTGTGTGTGTGTGTGTGTGTGAGAGAGCTCACAACACATTGCAAGGGTTGTGAGCTCTTCTTTCTCTTTTGGGTCTCGAGCTAAAACATGGGGGAAGAACCACTGGGGTAAGTTACACAGTATATTCCATGGCAATTAATGGACCCTTTTCACAGAGACCATTTTGACAGGTGAACGCAGCTGAAGGTAATAATGTTAATTGTGGGTGTGTTTCATTTTAGGTGAAGATAGATAGAACTTTATTGATCCCGCGGGGGGAATTCAGTCGCCAGAGGCTGTATACTGTATATGTTCATCTTGTTTGACTGTGAGTCATTAAATGGTAATTAAGGTGTACACTTTGTGTACACAAGTGTACACAGCGGTTAAGGTACACACCCCTCACTTACACACCCCATGAAGCCTTGAATTCATGGATTTCGTTTTTGACGCATTCCTAAGCCAATAATTTGATGACTGGCGGAGTTTCCGGTAGGAGACTCAAAGGAGACTCCGCGGGTCATCAATCATAATTTTTGCCTAGAATGACATGCCCAAAATAGGGACATCAGGTTGGACAGGGATTAAAGTGCATGGGACGTATGGCATAACTGGGTGGGGCATCATGCATTCCTAATTTGCATCGTTCCCAACTTACATTGTTCCTTTGTAGGCCGGTGGCCCGATCTAGTATACTTAGTCGACCAGAGTCCCCCAGTAGGGCTTGCATATCGCTGCATATCTGTCTGGCAGAAACCTCTGATCTCCATATTTTACCTTTTGGTTGTTTTTTTTTCGTAAATGAATGGCCTATTTGATCACACTACTGCATCACACATCAAAAGTAGCACATCTACAAGCTCAAAACGCTGCGCGAATCGGCGCATTTATGAGCTTGTCGATCTGCTACTTTTGGTATTTTTTTATTTGAATCCTGAAAAGTAACAGTTTTGGACATATGAGGTTTCCACCCGACGGAGATGATATACTGTACTATGCCTGCTACCGTTTTTGCTCTACACTATGAAAATAGGCGATCTCACACCATGTTGTAATGCGACACAGATATGAGCTGGGCTACCTTCGCCGGATGTGTGCCCCAGAATGGGGACACTAGGGGTTAAAATATATCCTGCAGATTGTAGCTTTAATAGAGTAGTAACCATGAGACTCGACCATGAACTATGGTGTCCGTACTTGATGTCTCAGCAATGTAACATCAAGCAGTAAAGTGACTATGTGACTAAATCATCTAATATTTAGTACATACGCTATATATTATTTCTTTATTTGTTCTATTTAAACTGTTTTCTATTTCTTTCTCTTTGCTCTCACTCTACCTCTGTCCTCTCTCTTCTCACGGAATGCAACAAAACAATTACACAAAACATATTTCACCCACTGCTTCACACTTTAAAACTGTAATGTGACAAATAAAACAGATTCTGATAATGATTCCAATACCATATATAAATCTCAACACTGTCTTTTAACCACAAAACCAGCAATGAACTCCAAAGGAGGAGTGCAGCTAAAATCACATCATAATGAAACATTATGTGTGAAAATGAAAAGCTACAGTATGTTCTGTTTTTTGACCCTTGTAAATGTACACTGTGGGAATTCAACTAACTGGGAGGATATGCACATCAAGTGTATGTCGTCTACATTTCACTGTTGTAAAAGTTTGACAGTAAAACACATCACAGGTCAGGTCAGAGAGTGAGAGATAAGGAGAGAGGGACGTTGACAGATTTATGTTTGCTGTGTAGAGGCAGCTATTCGCACACAGCACGCCTCACCTACTTCAATACATACCACGAACACCGGCACAAGCCACTTAGGGCCCTATCTTGCGCGCCACCTTACCCCTTATCCCTAAACGTATTTCCCATATTTTACTATTTAATTTTTTTTTTTTAAATAGTTCAACTAGCCGATCTACATCGACATGTTGTGAGCTTGTAGATCGTCTATTTGAACTATTTAAAAATGATTTTCAAAATAGTACAAAATGGCAAAAAAGTTTAGGAATAAGCATGTGGTGTGACAGTAATGACGTGTGACAGTAATGACACATTGAAGCCGCACTACCGGGCTGTCAAGTACTGATGGATGATTTCGCAAGAACCATAAGGTGAGGCCGAAGATGATTGATGGATAGATAGCAGAGAAAGAATGAGAGAGAGAGAGGGGGGAGGGGAGAGAGAGATAGAGAGAGAGGCGGGGGGGGGGGCAGTGAATGCTGGTATGAGAAAAGAGGAGGAGGATGAGAGAGGAGTAAAGCAAAATAGGGAGGGGAAAGAGGGGCAAACAGGGAGGAGGGAGGGAGTGAGAGAGAGAGAGAGAGAGAGAGAGAGAGAGAGAGAGAGAGAGAGAGAGAGAGAGAGAGAGAGAGAGAGAGATGAAGAGAGGGGGCTCATTGAGAGGAGGGGGGAGAGAGAAAGAGATAAGGAGAGAGAGAGAGGTTGACAGATTTATGTTTAGACAAAGATTAACACCTGAGGTAAGAAAGGTAAACTACCAAAGAATGAATCTGCTGCCTAGCCCTGTGTGTGTGTGTGTGTGTGTGTGTGTGTGTGTGTGTGTGTGTGTGTGTGTGTGTGTGTGTGTGTGTGTGTGTGTGTGTGTGTGTGTGTGTGTGTGTGTGTGTGTGTGTGTGTGTGTGTGTGTGTGTGTGTGTGTGTGTGTGTGTGTGTGTGTGTGTGTGTTTTAGGTCTCTCAGATGTAGAGAGTGTATCTACCTCCAGGACCGAAACTACCGGTAGTAGAAGGTTTCACAGGAGAGGTGCCTGACAGTTGAAGGCTCTGCATGCATCCCATTCTACCATTCTAACAGGTCTGTTACTCTGAGAGTGTACAAAGGGGTTATCTCTGGCACCCCAATCTACACAGTCAAATCCACAGTGTTAATTTAACAACAACCTACATACCCGTAAGGGTCCACGCGGTCCCAACATTGTAGTTTTGTAGTTTAGAAAAGAAAAAATATATATAATAATAAATTGTTTAAAAGTCAAAGCTTTATATTCTAATAATCATTGCAATAGAGTATTTGTTCAGTAACAGTGGTCTCCACTCATCTCTCCAGCTCAACATTTTCAGGTCAGGATAACAATTATATCCAATCAGGAGATTTCACTTTGCTTATCCTGTATCCTGTATGAGTTCTCTCTCCTGATTGGATAACATCGGTGTCCCGTGCAGCAAATATATTCTGTTTACTAATGGGCTGGAGAGGCCTATTACTGAACAAACCAGGGTATAGTAATGTGTATGCCAATAAAATGTTTTCTTTCTATTACAGAGAAGCTATGGGAGAAATAAGATCTCTTCTAGTTCTTGTAGGTACACGCAAAGCAGCATTCTGGGGTCTTTGGAGACTTGTTGGGGCAGCCTGATACTAGTAAGGAATTGCATGTGAGTGCGTGCCTATGTGTGGCATCGAGTGCCGCACTATGAGCTTGCTGATCTGCTATTTTTGAATAGCCAAAGACATCTTAAAATGACACAGATGCGATTTTGCTATTTTGTCTCATCTGTTTAAGAAAGTAGGTAGCTGATATATTGCACTTTTACCTTAGCGCTAGTTATACTCTTGGTTGCTTGTTTTTGCAGGAAATGCACTTAAGACTTCTGGTGATTAGTAGTTTCATTCCCTACCTACAGTATGTTGAATGCACTTATTGTAAGTCGCTTTGGATAAAAGCGTCTGCTAAATGACTGTAATGTAATGTAATTTAATGTAATGTAATGTAATGTTCCCTTCCCGGTCTTAATGGGTTAATTCCATATCAGACACATCAGGCTGCACTGTGAGACACTTACAATAAAGCCTAATTTATACTCTATAGTGGTGTTACTTGGTGAAAAGAGCAGGAGTTCAATGTATGACACTTCGAGAACATGTTGGCTGTTGCAGGGATTAAACCTCCATATCTTCCCACAGCACTTTCTCATCATCATAATCTCATCAAGACCTTTCACCTGCGTCAAACCCTGACACCGCCCCCAGGCACACTGCTCCCCCAACAGAGTATCAGGTCTCAAAACCAGTCAGTCCGCACAGCCAGCCACCCATCCACACACACTCACCGTTCTGCTTATTCAGTTACTGAAGTTACCGAAGCTCCTTTTTTGGGTCAGGGAATATCAATATGCCCATTGCGTTGTGTTTTGTTTGTGAATTGCTTTGCATTACCATGAGTGTAACAAAGATGAAAGAATGAATGAATGAATGAATGAATGAATGAATGAATGAATGAATGAATGAGACAATGTTCAAGAGTCTTCAGTTTTTCTGTCTTTTGTTTGAGACTGTCACACATGACAGGCCTTCAGGCTACATGTCAATATACAGTATACAGTATTAGGGGTGGGACGATATATCGATATATCGCGATACTTTCTCCCGCGATAAATAATCGATATACTGCCGACAAATATCGATATTATTATTTTTTTTATTTTTTTTTAAGTTTGTGATACGTTGTTTTTCTTACTCTGTATTTGTGTAATGATGATTTTGAACTGTTAAGTGCTATTTTATGTGTTTATGAATTGAATACAAGGACTATCGTGATATATCGTTGGTGACTTTTCATGCAATATATCGTGATATCGCAATATATCGATATTTTCAGATATCGTGATATATCGTTGGTGAAATTTCTTGCAATATATATCGAATATCGTGATATCGCAATATATCGAACATCGTGATATATATTGTTATCGTGGGCCTAATATCGTGATATATATCGTATCGTGAGGTACCCATATCGTCCCACCCCTATACAGTATGCACTCTGTTTCACATTTTGACAGTGTCATATACTATGTACTGTATCTATATGCCTGCTGTACTGCCCTGCGCATTCCATTTGCAGTAGAATGAGAGCACTTCTAGTTGTCTCTTATTTCTGTATATATAGAAGGTCATGTGTGTCTTTCTGTCACGTTGTACACAGAACGTAAATGACTGTCATGACAACTGCATTAAAGACGTGTACAGTATCTGTACTCTATTCAACAAGTGCAATAATTTACTTACTTATTCATAGTCAAGTATGAAAGAAAAAAACACCCTCTTAATCCTAACAGTTTTCTAAAAAACATCACATTTTGGTCCAAATGACACATCAAAACAGGTCTAAATGGGATAATATTTATATATGGGCACATTGTATATTGCCTATTACACAGTTTGCTTTGTAGGTTGATACAAAGTAAACTAGAGCATTGTCCTGGAGCATCAGCTCCTGACGCCAACCCGGCTGCAGGCCAAACAGTAGCAGCAGCAGCAGGTTCTGATGAGTCGATGACAGCCCTGGTAGCCCCGTCGGCGATGACGGCAGCCCCTTAGCAGCGTCCACCCCTGATGATGCCGATGATGCAGCAGCAGCCGACCCCGATTACGACCCCTCAGTGGCAGCAGCGGGCCCTCCGCGGCTCTGTCCCTGATCCTCACGGTACGTTTTAACAGCGGGCGACTCTCAGGCGATCACCGGCGACATCGTCCAAAAGATAAAGAAAGTCTATGAGAGCCGGCGACTACTGGCGATAGGGCGATGGGCGATGAAAAGATGGATTTTCTTTATCTTTTGGACGATGTCGCCGGTGATCGCCCGAGAGTCGCCCGCTGTTAAAACGTACTGTCACAACCAACCAGGGTGAGGCGTCAACTCACCATGACTAACATCCCAATGTCATTAGCGACTACAGGCCAGCTGTGACAGACCTACTATGTCATGAAGATCGACGGGTCCTGCAGCACCTGAAACTGCAGGTGTGTGACTACCATGACCCTCTGCAGGTCGCGTATAAATGGTGCATTTATATAGCGCTTTTTATCCAATCAGGATAAAAAGCGTATCAGGCAAACATCTGGGTAGGAGACGTCTAGCTGCTAAACAGAGCCTATACCTGGACCCAGGCAACGCCATAGGAATCATGTTCTTCAACTTCTCCAGCGACTTCTCTCCTGATTCTGAACTCCACAAATCTCATCACAATGCAGATAAACAGACGACAGACTGTTTGATTGCCTGCACTTACAGGATGGTTCTGTGTTCCTGCTGGGCCTGCTGCAACACTGCCAATGTGCCCTTCAGCAAGGCAACGTATCCCATAATCCTGCTTTGACCTTTGAAATTACAAACTGGAAGATTAGTTTAGCTAGATTTCACTAATCTCCTCAAGAGGGAAACTCTAGCTCATAGCTATAAAAAGGCGTCATACTGAGACTAGAATAAACACCGAGAACAACAGACGCACAGACATTTGTACATTGCAAATGAGGAACACACAATGAAGGCCTCTGAGTTCATTTTACTCTGCACTTTCTGTGCACCTTTTATTCAACATAGTGAAATACATGACAGACAACGCCATCCAGTCTTGCGTTGAAAGGCATGCACAGCACAGTATACACAGACTGCCATGTGCTGGAGTATTTGTGACTTTCGGCTGACCTGTGTAAACAGAGAAAGTGCAGATCATGAAGTGACAGTACTAATTACAGCAACAGAATACCTCTGCAATGTACGTGACAAATGCACACCTCTCCATCTGTCTTCTAACTTTTTTTTCTTTTTTCTTACATAAGGTAAGGAGAGCGTGACATACAATCAGGCTGTTATATCAGTCAGGTACGAACAGGCAGGGCGTATGACAGTTTAATGCATGGCGGGCCGGCTAGGGCTGGTTTTGAAGGTGGGGCAGCTAGGACGGCCTCAGGCTGGAGGGGAGTGGGGTAGGGGGAAGGGGAGTCGGGGGGAGTAGAGGAGTTGATGGGAGAAAAAAGGAGAGAGGAAAGGGATCGAGGACAAGTAGAGGAGGAAGTGAAGAGAGCAGTGAGAGTGTAAGGGGGGGGTGCCAATGTGGTTATGGCGCATACCACATACATGTATAGGCTCTGGTGCAGCCTGACAGCGAGTCGCGGGTTCGATTCACGAGCCTGCCTGTCACTCTCTGTCTCTCTCCCTGTTTCCTGTCACTCTACTAGCCAAATAATCCGAGAAGATTTTGTACCAGGGACCTCATAAGAGAAGATTTGTGTTAAATAATAGCAGATCTACAAGCTCACAACGTTTCGCATCCTGACACGTTGTGACTTTGTAGATCTTCTATTTTCAATTGGTCAAAGTATAAAATAGTTAAGTGACTTTGACGCTAGTTACATTTTGCTGGGGACCTCCTGGAACCCCCTTAAGGAGCGCAGGGGGTCCCTGCACCCCACTTTGAGAACCAGAGCTGTAGACATTACTATAAGAAACCTAATATACAATGCTGCACACTTACAGTAGGCCTACTATGAATATGCATGTTGTTCATATTGTGTTCATATTAGTGGGACTGTCCCCATGAGATAAGAACCTCAATCCCTGTAAATATAAGTGCTAGTTTGTCTCACTGATTTACAGTATATAACATATAAATATAAATGATCACCCAAAGTTATCCAATCGGGGACCGGCAATGCATCCATGTCCAAGGTTGGATACAGAGACAAATGCCGGGCGAATTAATTTATCACATACCCATAGCCTTAAGACAACATGAAAATGTGATCACCACTTGAATTGAATAAATAGATTAATATTACTGTCGACAAGGAACCGCCTCTGTGAATAAAAGGTTGTCCTGCTGGGATTTTCCAACAGCTAAGAGGATGGAGTTGTCTGAGAAAACAGAATAAGGAACATTGGTGCAGCGGTTCTGTGAACTGCTAAACATTGCTGTTTTGGTTCCTCAGCGTCTGAATAACTCCAGAATCTACTCAGCCTTGAATTGAATTCTACCAAACCATCCACAGTCAGCTCCCGTTGGCTGTGGACGAGTTGTTGACATGTTATACATGGCGAGTTTGTTCAGCAATGAGGTCACTTGTGGTTACAGTTCAGCGTGTGGTGGCAATGTAAGTTTCAGTTTTGCTGTGTTATATGCTGGTGTCGTACAACCAAGTATAAAAGAGGCATTAGCTTCTGCTGATTGGCTAGCTGACAACACAAACTATGCTGGTTGATACAGCTTTAGCTTGAGCTGAATCACTGCCTGCTTATCACCATCCTGGTCGTTCTATCGCCCCCCTCACCCAGACAGAGCAAATAAAGGCTTGGCTCAGTATGTGATAAAGTGTTATCACCAGCTAGCTGGTTGCGTTTTGTTTCATTTGGATATTTATGCTTCTAAAACTGACAAAATGTTTTTTTTTAAATTTTCTGTAGATTAAAAACCCTGCTGAATGGGGTGCCCGCTGACCGCCTAGCGGCCCAGGCGCATACCACATATGCTGGTAATACAGCTATACAGCGTTTCACGGGTTCGACTCCCGAACCCGACGACCTTTGCTGTGTGTCACCCCCCCCATCTCTCTCCCCATTTCCTGTCAGTCTACTGTCCTATCAATAAAGGTATAAAAGCCGCAAAAATATCGTAAAAAAAAAAAAAAACCTGCCGAATGAAGCAAGGTACAACTGATAAATCTTTTTGTCTTTTATTCCCTTATCCACTGTTCATCAGAATAGAAGTGTTAACACCACCTTGACAGTATTTAGTGGTGTTCCAGAGATAAGACACCCTTCCAAACAAAAGCCTGCTTAGAGAAAGCTGCATAAACCAGGGTCATGTTTTAAGAGCGTTGACAATACAAACCTAAACATTGTTGTGGACAAAACAAAACGGAAGGGTGTTGATAAGCTGGTCGACCGCAGCGACTGAAAGCCTTTTGTCACCCTGTTCAAGCACTTAGTCATGAGTTGATCCTCACATGACACTCACATTATGACCGACTTCTTTTGGAACTGCAGACTGCAGTTTAACCTATTTTTTAAGTTCTTAATTTTGAGATGCAACAACAATTCATTTAATTCAGCCATTTAAAGTCATATTATTTACTGTCCTTAATTCTACTGTCAGGTACCTGTAATATAAGCGTTTGCAGAGGAATGATTTCAAATTCGAACCATGACTACTTACTGTACCACAGACATTGTTTGAGTCTTAGGATAAACAGCCTCAATGACCACATTCATTACAGCATCTATAGCATCATGCTCAGATTTGTATTTGACTACAGTAGTATACAACATTTAACACCATCCAACCCAACACATTAGACCACAGCACTCACTCACACATGTAAACCAATGTTGTGTTGTGAACACTGAGCGGACCAAAATCCAAAGTCCTGGACTTTGTGTTTTTTCATTGATTAACATGTATGATTTTGACTCCAACAGATTTGTTCCAATAAGTACTGAACAGTAAATAAATCAGGTAGAGTTCTAAGACGGTTTCA
Organism: Gymnoscopelus braueri; assembly: GCF_963280865.1. Lineage (NCBI taxonomy): Eukaryota > Metazoa > Chordata > Actinopteri > Myctophiformes > Myctophidae > Gymnoscopelus > Gymnoscopelus braueri. The sequence goes on from NC_137615.1 coordinate 10,090,055, forward strand.
CCGGACACTGAACATGGTCCATCGGTAAGAATGTATATGGACAACTGATGGTTCTGTTCCATTTATCACAGTGTGCACGTATGAGCAACAGCAAGAGATAATGAGGCTTCAACAGTTATGTTTTTTTCAATCCACACTTAATTATGGCTTGTCTGATACTCCAGGAAAGAGGGCTTAGATGTTGTTGCTGCGCAACAGAAGTGAAATGAGAGGCAGAATATATATAGCAGGTCACTGATGAGGAGTGAGTGAGAGCAGGTGAGATTATGAATTAGGAGTGAGTAGAGCAGGTGAGATGGGTGGATCCTATCCAAGCGAATATGAGGAGGATTGCTGACGAGGGTGACTCTTCTCTACACTAACCCATTTGTTGGCCTCGATGGATATAAGCCACTGGCCTTTATTGTTTATAGTCCTTTTTAATTATGTGTGTATTTGTATTTTCTTGCATTTATACCTGTTCAATAAAAGCAATCAATCGAAAAACGTGTTTCACATTACAATATTAAGTTAGAAGGTAAATGCCTCCCTCAAGGGAAAGCATTTTATACATTCAGAATAATTTCTTGTCCAATCCAGGGATTTTAAACCAACAACTTTGCAGTAACAGGCTGCCGTGACAAACCATTAGGCTACTGTCATCATGGTGCTAGATAGACTGCAGCTCAGCAGCTTTTTACACACTGAGCAATTCACATAAAACTTTACCCACCGCTCCAACAGCCGCAAGCAGCTTTCAATCAGGTTTATCTAAACATGCAGGTTTTTTTTACCTTAATGAAAAAACTTCTGTGTGAACTTGAGTTTCATGCCTGCAGCTTGGGAAGAGATGGATGAATACGAGAATAAGCCTCCAGTCAAATACCACGCAGGTCTCATCTAGTCAGCCTGCTTTCAACCGTAAACCGCAC
>NC_137615.1:10095965-10123465 GCF_963280865.1 Gymnoscopelus braueri
GGTCTGACTGATTCCTTGTTGTTGGCCTCCTGCAGAAAGCTTCGATGGAGACCACCCTGGGAGAGACACAAGGCCGCTACTCCATGGCCCTGGGCGGCTTCCAGGGCCAGGTGACCGGCATGGAAGGACAGCTGGTGCAGCTCAGGGCTGACCTGGAGCGCCAGGGAGGCGAATACCAGATGCTGCTAGACATCAAGACCAGGCTGGAGATGGAGATCGGAGAGTACAGGAGACTGCTGGACGGAGAGGCCAGCGCGAGTGCTAGTTTGAGCGCCGGCATGGGCGGCGGCATGAGGTATGAGACACCTGGCCACACCAACCAGTACAACACAATGGAATAGAATAGAACAGCGATTCACAACCTGTGGGCCAGGGCCAGCTATGCAAGTGGGCCCCCCATTAATTGGCAAATCACTAAGATTTTAACGATAACTAACTAAGAAAAGTATTTTGTCTTTAAAAACATTTAACCTTAATGTTAAAAGCTTTTAGAAAGCAGGTATAACACTTTGTTTTAACCACTTGAACCCTCACATCCCTATTCTTGGGGCGTGCATTCAGTGAAAATAGCCAGTTTGAAAGTCTCTCTGTGGGTTTCATGAACATTGAACCTCTGAAAAGTTTTAACAAAGGCATGTGACTAAATATTAACTAGATTGGATCCATTGGAACGCATGGTTCTTTTTCTCTATTTCCTGAAAAGTAGCGGTTTTGGACATACACGTATAAAAGTTTCAATCATGATGAAAACCTGAAAGCTTTACTAACTGTTGTCTGTGCTCCCCAGCCTCTCGGCCTCTTCCGCCAGCTTGTCCAGCAGCAGCTCCAGCGTGTCCAGCAGCGCCACCACGGTCACCAAGACAGTCACCATCACGGAGACGGTGGTAGAGGACTGTGAAGATCACTGAGAGAGCAACACCGTCACCTCTGCTGATCTCACACACACACACACTCAATAAAATAGCTCAGAGGTCAAGCTTAAAATAGTTGCTGTCTGGCGTGTTTTCTTCTTTTAAAACCAGTGACCCATTTCAGTTCACGGACCCCCAGGTTGATGTGCAGTAGGTCATGGACCCCCATTTGATACAAATTTATCTCTGGGACCCCCACTGTAAAATCCTCAGTATTAATTTAACGCTGAGAGTTACAGACCTATGGTGGTCTTCTATATGCTCATACGCTGTGTAGACAGTAGATGGAGAAAGAAGATTTGGTCATTCAGATTTGGCACAGAGAGGCAGGAAATGCATATCTCTGGACAAGAGCATCTGCTAAATGCCCAAATTGTAATTGTTATTGTTGTGGAACAGTGTTAATGTTGCAAACATCATGCAGACAGTAGGAATACCTAAGTAGATAACTGCAGTATGCACAGGGGGTTGGGGTTGCAGAAGTGCCCCCTGCATGCTGCACCTTGCCTGTATCTAACATCTGACTGATGAAGGATTGCCCAAAATGAGCCAAAAATATAGGTAGGCAGAATTAATGGGGGATTTCCTTTTGTCACTTAGCCTCTGAAAATGAAGAAAAATGACATTCTCGTGCCATTTTGCCCTGTCTGCTGTAGACCTGGCTGTCTGCCCATATCCATTGAAAGTGTCCTAGCGTGTGCACTGTAAATGCAGATGTTCATCCACACACTGTTATGTGGTTGTGCAAAATGAGAATACTATTCCTTGTTCAAATATTTAATTGCATGGCGACAGTCAAAATTATCTATTTCAGTGCCAAGCCATCGTCAGTAAATAGTGAGACAAAAACCTTGGAAAAAAAGTAGTAAAGTAAACAGGACACTACTACAGTACATCCTTCCTTCTTGTCTTGCCATTGTAATTTAGTCTGGATTTTGGTCAACACAACAGAGTCAGACTATACAGAAAATGTGATATGTCACAAAATGTCATAATAGATGACCACCAAGTCCTGTTGATCCAGTGTATCAATTGTGGCAGGAAGAGAACATTCTGATGACAGCCTTTATAATAAAATAAAGATAGCCGCAAGTGGCAAATAATGGGGTCCAAGCACGGAAGATAGACTGACAAATAGATGGATAGATAGACAATAGAGGGATAGAGCGATAAACAGATGATAGGCAGGAAGATAGATGATAGAAAACATGGATAGATAGTTTCTGAGACCCAGATACTTGTAGGGCAGAAGAAGCAGAAATATCAACATTTGTGGAGCCACCTAGTGGCAGTGTATCCCATGACTATGCCTTACAAAATGTCTCTTTAAAGTTTAACAGTACACAACATTTATTTTTTGGAAAATACTTGAAGCAAGAACTAGACAACGCAATAACTCAACAATTGATTGCCATTCTTTTTACTTTGTGGAACGACGTGACATCCGGGCCATGGTAGTCCTAGGCTTGGCACGCTCAACCAACAGAACTTAGACCAAGCCGGGGGCAGATTCTAAACAAACATGCCCTTAAAAGAAACAATCCACACTCACAAAATAGATTTCAGAGGGCTAAGTGCCCTGTGCCATCCATGGGCTGAAGCATACTTTGTTACATCACCAGTAGAAAAGAAAGCTTTGCTAAGGGTGTAGGACCAAAGGCTAGCAAACTGCTGACCAGTCTGTTTCGCCTGGAATTCTTACTCAAAGGCCTGCTGTGCTATTAGGCCAAACAGCAACCAGAAACCACCTGAGTGTGCAGAGGGGCCTCTGGCATGGCTCTGAAAGTGGGGACAGACACACCTGCAAATGAATCCGTGTAAGAGTTGACATTATCCTGCCAAGCTCCCTGGTCATAAGGGCGTCGACTGCAGAGATTTTCCATTGAGGCTCTGAACGGAAGCATCCCTGCAAGAGGATTACAGGGACTGGGAAGGGGGGGGGGATTTGGTGGAGAAAAGAGTTCCCAACACAGAACATGTGTGCTACTGTACCATAACATTTCACTATGAAGACGACATTGGGGCCTGGGACAGCGAGCATCAAATCTCAAGACCTCATCGTGTGACACAAGTAAGGAGGCAATAGATGGCTCCCTGATTTCCATCTTACCCAGCCTGATAGCTTGCTGGCATTATGCATAGAGGCTAATGCTCTGCCATTGGTGGGGTGGCGAGACAGAGATTTGGGGTCTGGGCTCCTCAATAATATTTATGGTTAGGAGGGCGATACAGAAAAAGTAGTCCACCGAGGGACCCGTATAACGAATGCACTATAGAGTGCCTGCCGTCGGGGCCTCATCCAAGCCTAATCGCACTATATACGGACCACTGGATTAACTGTGACTAGGGCGCTGGGAATTGGTGTCAGAAGCATGGGTGGAATCTTCTTTTTCCCCCTGTCCAGGTGTAGCAGAGAGCCTCTGCCTGAATACCAAAAGCCTAATACCTCCCTCGGGCTAAAGGGGGAATTCCCCTGGTCACAGTGGGCAATAACTTTGATGATGGAGAGGGCCACTATATTTCCACACTCACTGCAGGGGGCCACATTGCATATTGTTGCTGTCGGGCAGAAACCTTTTTTTCGTAAATGAATACTGTTCTAGTATGTCAGACACAAGTAGCAAAAATAGCTGATCTACAAGCTCAAAATGCGTCGCATTGCGACGCGTTTTGAGCTTGCAGATCTGCTATCTTTGCTATTTTGGAATTGGAATCCTGAATTCTTTTTGGGTATTTTTGAATTGGAATCCTGAAAAGTAAGCTTTTTATTTCATTTCAAAAGCATTTAGTTATACTCAAGTTAACTTATACTTATGAACTTAAATACAAATACATTGGACATAAAAAAGTCATTAAACTAATAATATAGACGGAAGTAATTAAAGCGGGTCATGATCGCACGTTTGGAATTGTAACAGCTGAATTCAATAATATATCAGTATTCCGATATTAACCTGAGGGCCGCATGTGGCCCCCGGGCCGTCAGTTGCCCATGTATAGTGGATAAGATGTTTGGCCTTAGTTCCCGCACGGGATACTGGGAGGAAGCAGTCGTAGACAGGACATCCTACCCCCATCCTGGTGGGGTAGGGATCCCATTCCCAGCCACATAAAGGCACTGGCTATCTTATTATTTTATTTTTTTTACTTTTTCTGAACTGCCTGCAAGAAGATACAAGGGACATATTTGACAGTGACATGGGTCACAGGTGACTTAAAATACTCAAACTTCATGTGTGCGAGATGGATAATATTCAGTGTTAAGCACAGCCTCTGGCAGTCAGAAAGAATTAAACAGAACACCTTCCAGTAGGTTAGAGCTGGCATGAACATAGATTGTTATGGACTTTAAGCTCTTCCATAGACCCACCGGCTCCTGTGTTTACTTTCTACCTTCTATTTATAATTCCTCTTCCTCTGCCTTATAGCCTTTTTAGGTTCATTCTGTGTTTAGGCCTACTAGTGAAAGCTTATTTACTGTATCTCCTTAGTCAATTTGGCATTTGCGGATGGTGGAATATAGGCCACCATAACAATGACCTTAAAGAACTCACATGATAGTAGGTCCTGTAACCAACAGCAGTTCAATGTTCTGTTCGCACGCTCTCTCCTTCACTATAGTGTGCCCAGGGTGACGTCACTGATTGTTCATATAAGGCATACTGTACACCTCCTATTCTGTTGCTCGTCTTCACCATATCCCTGTACAATGAGAAACCCTACATTGCTGTGCATACCACAGGCGTGCCATCATTAAGCCAGGACTCTGTAAGGTACAGAATAACCCTGCGTGTGTGCGTGCGTGCGTGCGTGCGTGCGTGCGTGCGTGCGTGCGTGCGTGTACGTAAATAGATAATTATGCACATATACTGCACAGTGTGCACACATATATGGATATACTATTACAAGTAGGACCCATGCACACGTCACCGTCTAGCACCTCAAGGTGTGCACTGAATATTATGTACATTATTTCACTAATTCTATTTCTTTATTATCCTTATTTTTCTCTATTCTCCTTGATTATTTCTTGATAATTGTACTGCTACAATGCTGAGCAACCAAAACGAAATAACTCTACTTCTGTACTCGTGTATAAACCGTAACAATAAATTAAATTCAATTAGCATCCTGAGGGCTCTCTGGGGCTGGATGAACAGGTGCGTACATGACAAGACTGTCATGAACAAGCCCTTCTGTTCAGGCAGCTCATCAAGGTACAGTAAGATGGATTGATGTGATAAAATGTGCCACACCTACAACTCCGTTACCTACAGTACATTCTACACATGTCAGCAACGATACATTTTTTCATGATTTGTAAAAGGTTGAGTTTCTCCTCCCACCGTTGGGATAATCTCTCCCTCCCTCCCTGCTTCTCTATTCTCACCCCCACCAGAATGGTATAAATCACGATCTCCGATCTGAGCTCTTCACTCTCTCCTCTCCTGCTGGTGCAGAAAGACCTCCTGCATCATTGTCATTATCATCATCATCAACACCACACACGAGCATCATGGCGAGCTTCAGGATGTCGTCGGGTAGTTCTCGTATGTCCATGTCAGGTGGCGGCGGTGGCGGCGGCGGCATGGGCGCCATGAGGGCCGGCAGTGTGTACGGAGGTGCAGGGGGATATGGCGTTCGCGTCTCCAGCGGCAGCTCCTCCAGGCTGTCCTCTGGCTTCGGTGGCGGAGCGTCCTTCGGCATGGGAGGTGGAGGAGGAGCGTCCTTTGGCATGGGAGGTGGCGGAGGAGCATCCTTTGGCATGGGAGGTGGCGGAGGAGCATCCTTCGGCATGGGAGGTGGCGGCGGCGGCGGCGCGGCCTTCGGCATGGGAGGTGGTGGTGGTGGTGGCGGCGGCGGTCTCGAATTCCAGACCAACGACAAGGCCACCATGCAGAACCTCAACGACCGCCTGGGCTCCTACCTGGACAAGGTCAAGATGCTGGAGTCCGCCAACGCTGACCTGGAGCTGAAGATCAGACAGTTCCTGGAGAACAAGGCAGGCCCCTCCACCATCAACTACTCAGGCTTCTTGGTAACCATCGCTGAACTGCAGATCACGGTAAGAAGACACAGCCACGCCCACATCAGCCAGCGTGTTCCGTTACAGCTAGTCCTCATCACTCAGTAGCATTGTCATTGTCGTGCCAAGGAACAGCTTGCACGTGGCTGTCTTTGTAGTAACAGCATCTAGAACATGCACAACTTTACATGACAATCAATGTCTGAACAATATGTTTCTGTAGTTACTGTATATAGTGGCAGATGTTACTTAAAATTTATAAGAGATGGAACCGTAATAATTATAGTATAAGTGTTGGTGATGTTTTTTTGATAGCTCATCTTAAGTCCAGTTATTGATCCAGACAATGTACTGTGTATAGTCCTGATGCTAATTGTTCTTGATAGTGTTTATGCAAACTTACTGCCGTAACTGATCACTAACATGCCATCTCTTCCATCTCTGCTTGCATTGCTTCTTAGTTTTATGAAGTCACCACCGTCAACGGTGGAATCTACCTCGCAATTGACAACGCCAAGCTGGCTGCCGATGACTTCAGAGTCAAGTGAGTAAATTCATTTTCCTTGAAGTCAAACTTCTCCTCTCCTCCCCTCCGTCTCCTTTTTCCCCCTCTACAATCCTCATGAACTTGCTTATTAAAAAGAAACCTACGATATACTAAACAGTAACCAACAGCCCTCTGTGTTTCCCAGGTATGAGAGCGAGCTGGGCATGCGTCAGTCAGTGGAGGGAGACATCGCTGGTCTGAGGAGGGTTCTAGATGAGCTGACGATGACCAGAGCTGACCTGGAGATGCAGATTGAAGGACTGAGAGAGGAGTTGGTCTTCCTCAAGAAGAACCACGAGGAGGTCAGACTGGCAACTCTTTGCATCACCTACACATGCGCAACAAATACAAGTTGTGTATTTAAATGTCTATGCATGCAGATACGTAAACCGATAAAACTGGGTATACCTGCTGTAGCTAAGCAAGAAGGGGGACCTATTTGAAAGGTTATCTGAGCTACACAACGGTCATCTAAACCCTTGCACCATGTTGTTTTAGGAGCTCCTATCCATACGCGCCCAGATGAGTGGTCAGGTGAATGTGGAGGTAGACGCTGTTCCTCAGCAAGACCTCTCTCTCATCATGGCGGAAATCAGAGAACACTACGAGTCAGTCGCCGCCAAGAGCCGCAAGGACCTGGAGGCCTGGTTCATGCAAAAGGTAGGGTCCATATACACAGTCACACAAAAGTCATTTATGAATCTATGACAATTTATATTCAGCACTGCAAACTGTATTTTGCCTATCTCACCTACTGTACTCCTGAAGAATTAACAAGCTTTAACCACAATTGCGTCCTTGTGTTTTGGTTTTCTGTCCACAGTCAGAGACACTGAACCAGGAAGTTGTCGCCAGCACAGAAGTTGTCCAAACGTCCAGAACAGAGGTCACAGAAGTTAAACGCACAGTGCAAAGCCTAGAGATCGAGCTGCAGTCACAGATGAGCATGGTACTGTAATCCTCAAGTCAGATCACTGTGCACGACTTTCCAGTCTCATTTCACAGAAATATGGCACGTTTACCACAGATCAAGTCAATAAAATAAAAAAACGGAAACACAATATATAATTCATTTGCTAATGATAACACAGGAGGGATATTCAAACCTTTCTTAAAACACCCTGGATAATGTTCCACATGTTCTAGAGTATAGACTCTTCTTCCTCCTGGCTCTCAAGCTGTGGAATAAACTTCCCCTTGCAGTCAGAACTACAGACTCACCCCCTAGCGCTCAAATCACCTTGTATCCCTTCTTGTCACTCGTTCACTCCCCCCCCCCCCCCCCCCCCCCCCGTTCATGCTTACTCTGCTTTACTCTGCTGATGTTGCACTTGTAAGTCGCTCTGGATAATAGCATCTGCTAAATGTCTGCAAATGCAATTGTACATTGCAAATGTTTCTGCAATATTTATTAATCCACAAGAGTTGACTAAATTCAAAGTAGACCTGAACGCATCCTCCTCCGATGCACATTGCACACCAGCGTGGGTCTGACTGATTCCTTGTTGTTGGCCTCCTGCAGAAAGCTTCGATGGAGACCACCCTGGGAGAGACACAAGGCCGCTACTCCATGGCCCTGGGCGGCTTCCAGGGCCAGGTGACCGGCATGGAAGGACAGCTGGTGCAGCTCAGGGCTGACCTGGAGCGCCAGGGAGGCGAATACCAGATGCTGCTAGACATCAAGACCAGGCTGGAGATGGAGATCGGAGAGTACAGGAGACTGCTGGACGGAGAGGCCAGCGCGAGTGCTAGTTTGAGCGCCGGCATGGGCGGCGGCATGAGGTATGAGACACCTGGCCACACCAACCAGTACAACACAATGGAATAGAATAGAACAGCGATTCACAACCTGTGGGCCAGGGCCAGCTATGCAAGTGGGCCCCCCATTAATTGGCAAATCACTAAGATTTTAACGATAACTAACTAAGAAAAGTATTTTGTCTTTAAAAACATTTAACCTTAATGTTAAAAGCTTTTAGAAAGCAGGTATAACACTTTGTTTTAACCACTTGAACCCTCACATCCCTATTCTTGGGGCGTGCATTCAGTGAAAATAGCCAGTTTGAAAGTCTCTCTGTGGGTTTCATGAACATTGAACCTCTGAAAAGTATTAACAAAGGCATGTGACTAAATATTAACTAGATTGGATCCATTGGAACGCATGGTTCTTTTTCTCTATTTCCTGAAAAGTAGCGGTTTTGTACATACACGTATAAAAGTTTCAATCATGATGAAAACCTGAAAGCTTTACTAACTGTTGTCTGTGCTCCCCAGCCTCTCGGCCTCTTCCGCCAGCTTGTCCAGCAGCAGCTCCAGCGTGTCCAGCAGCGCCACCACGGTCACCAAGACAGTCACCATCACGGAGACGGTGGTAGAGGACTGTGAAGATCACTGAGAGAGCAACACCGTCACCTCTGCTGATCTCACACACACACACACACTCAATAAAATAGCTCAGAGGTCAAGCTTAAAATAGTTGCTGTCTGGCGTGTTTTCTTCTTTTAAAACCAGTGACCCATTTCAGTTCACGGACCCCCAGGTTGATGTGCAGTAGGTCATGGACCCCCATTTGATACTAATTTATCTCTGGGACCCCCACTGTAAAATCCTCAGTATTAATTTAACGCTGAGAGTTACAGACCTATGGTGGTCTTTTATATGCTCATACGCTGTGTAGACAGTAGATGGAGAAAGAAGATTTGGTCATTCAGATTTGGCACAGAGAGGCAGGAAATGCATATCTCTGGACGAGAGCATCTGCCAAATGCCCAAATTGTAATTGTTATTGTTGTGGAACAGTGTTAATGTTGCAAACATCATGCAGACAGTAGGAATACCTAAATAGATAACTGCAGTATGCACAGGGGGTTGGGGTTGCAGAAGTGCCCCCTGCATGCTGCACCTTGCCTGTATCTAACATCTGGCTGATGAAGGATTGCCCAAAATGAATGAAAAATATAGGTAGGCAGAATTAATGGGGAATTCCTTTTGTCACTTAGCCTCTGAAAATGAAGAAAAATGACATTCTCAATGCCAGAATGACCTTACCGTGCCATTTTGCCCTGTCTGCTGTAGACCTGGCTGTCTGCCCATATCCATTGAAAGTGTCCTAGCGTGTGCACTGTAAATGCAGATGTTCATCCACACACTGTTATGTGGTTGTGCAAAATGAGAGGCTGAAGATCAGTCAATTTGATTTAATCAGCAGTGGCAGGTAAAGTTAACAATTAATACTGAGGGTTGTAAAAATACTATTCCTTGTTCAAATATTTAATTGCATGGCGACAGTCAAATTTTTGTATTTCAGTGCCAAGCCATCGTCAGTAAATAGTGAGACAAACACCTCGGAAAAAAAGTAGTAAAGTAAACAGGACACTACTACAGTACATCCTTCTTGCCATTGTAATTTATATAAGTTTGTATTTTGGTCAACACAACAGAGTCAGACTACACAGAAAATGTGATATTGTCACAACATGTCATAATAGCTGACCACCAAGTCCTGTTGATCCAGTGTATCAATTGTGGCAGGAAGAGAACATTCTGATGACAGCCTTTATAAAAAATAAAAATAGCCGCAAGTGGCAAATAATGGGTTCCAAGCACGGAAGATAGACTGACAAATAGATGGACAGATAGACAATAGAGGGATAGAGCGATAAACAGATGATAGGCAGGAAGATAGATGGATAGATAGTTTCTGAGACCCAGATACTTGTAGGGCAGAAGAAGCAGAAATATCAACATTTGTGGAGCCACCTAGTGGCAGTGTATCCCATGACTATATGCCTTACAAAATGTCTCTTTTTAAAGTTTAACAGTACACAAAATGTATTTTTTGGAAAATACTTGAGGCAAGACCTAGTCAACGCAATAACTCAACAATTGATTGCCATTCTTTTTACTTTGTGGACCGACATGACATCCGGGCCATGGTAGTCCTAGGCTTGGCACGCTCAACCAACAGAACTTAGACCAAGCCGGGAGCAGATTCTAAACAAACATGCCCTTAAAAGGAATTTCCACACTTACAAAATACATTTAAGAGGGCTAAAGTGCCCTGTGCCATCCATGGGCTGAAGCATACTTTGTTACTTTGTTACAGTAGAAAAGCAAGCTTTGCTAAGGGTGTAGGACCAAAGGCTAGCAAACTGCTGGCCAGTCTGTTTCGCCTGGAATTCTCACTCAAAGGCCTGCTGTGCTATTAGGCCAAACAGCAACCAGAAACCACCTGAGCGTGCAGAGGGCCCTCTGGCATGGCTCTGAAAGTGGGGACAGACACAACTGCAAATGAATCCGTGTAAGAGTTGACATTATCCTGCCAAGCTCCCTGGTCATAAGGGCGTCGACTGCAGAGATTTTCCATTGAGGCTCTGAACGGAAGCATCCCTGCAAGAGGATTACAGGGACTGGGAAGGGGGGGGGGATTTGGTGCAGAAAAGAGTTCCCAACACAGAACATGTGTGCTACTGTACCATAACATTTCACTATGAAGACGACATTGGGGCCTGGGACAGCGAGCATCAAATCTCAAGACCTCATCGTGTGACACAAGTAAGGAGGCAATAGATGGCTCCCTGATTTCCATCTTACCCAGCCTGATAGCTTGCTGGCATTATGCATAGAGGCTAATGCTCTGCCATTGGTGGGGTGGCGAGACAGAGATTTGGGGTCTGGGCTCCTCAATAATATTTATGGTTAGGAGGGCGATACAGAAAAAGTAGTCCACCGAGGGACCCGTATAACGAATGCACTATAGAGTGCCTGCCGTCGGGGCCTCATCCAAGCCTAATCGCACTATATACGGACCACTGGATTAACTGTGACTAGGGCGCTGGGAATTGGTGTCAGAAGCATGGGTGGAATCTTCTTCTTCCCCCTGTCCAGGTGTAGCAGAGAGCCTCTGCCTGAATACCAAAAGCCTAATACCTCCCTCGGGCTAAAGGGGGAATTCCCCTGGTCACAGTGGGCAATAACTTTGATGATGGAGAGGGCCACTATATTTCCACACTCACTGCAGGGGGCCACATTGCATATTGTTGCTGTCGGGCAGAAACCTTTTTTTCGTAAATGAGTACTGTTCTAGTATGTCAGACACAAGTAGCAAAAATTGCTGATCTACAAGCTCAAAATGCGTCGCATTGCGACGCGTTTTGAGCTTGCAGATCTGCTATCTTTGCTATTTTGGAATTGGAATCCTGAATTCTTTTTGGGTATTTTTGAATTGGAATCCTGAATTCTTTTTGGGTATTTTTGAATTGGAATCCTGAAAAGTAAGCTTTTTATTTCATTTCAAAAGCATTTAGTTATACTCAAGTTAACTTATACTTATGAACTTAAATACAAATACATTGGACATAAAAAAGTCATTAAACTAATAATATAGACGGAAGTAATTAAAGCGGGTCATGATCGCACGTTTGGAATTGTAACAGCTGAATTCAATAATATATCAGTATTCCGATATTAACCTGAGGGCCGCATGTGGCCCGCGGGCCGCCAGTTGCCCATGTATAGTGGATAATATGTTTGGCCTTAGTTCCCGCACGGGATACTGGGAGGAAGCAGTCGTAGACAGGACATCCTACCCCCATCCTGGTGGGGTAGGGATCCCATTCCCAGCCACATAAAGGCACTGGCTATCTTATTATTATTATTTTTTTACTTTTTCTGAACTGCCTGCAAGAAGATACAAGGGACATATTTGACAGTGACATGGGTCACAGGTGACTTAAAATACTCAAACTTCATGTGTGCGAGATGGATAATATTCAGTGTTAAGCACTGCCTCTGGCAGTCAGAAAGAATTAAACAGAACACCTTCCAGTAGGTTAGAGCTGGCATGAACATAGATTGTTATGGACTTTAAGCTCTTCCATAGACCCACCGGCTCCTGTGTTTACTTTCTACCTTCTATTTATAATTCCTCTTCCTCTGCCTTATAGCCTTTTTAGGTTCATTCTGTGTTTAGGCCTACTAGTGAAAGCTTATTTACTGTATCTCCTTAGTCAATTTGGCATTTGCGGATGGTGGAATATAGGCCACCATAACAATGACCTTAAAGAACTCACATGATAGTAGGTCCTGTAACCAACAGCAGTTCAATGTTCTGTTCGCACGCTCTCTCCTTCACTATAGTGTGCCCAGGGTGACGTCACTGATTGTTCATATAAGGCATACTGTACACCTCCTATTCTGTTGCTCGTCTTCACCATATCCCTGTACAATGAGAAACCCTACATTGCTGTGCATACCACAGGCGTGCCATCATTAAGCCAGGACTCTGTAAGGTACAGAATAACCCTGCGTGTGTGCGTGCGTGCGTGCGTGCGTGTACGTAAATAGATAATTATGCACATATACTGCACAGTGTGCACACATATATGGATATACTATTACAAGTAGGACCCATGCACACGTCACCGTCTAGCACCTCAAGGTGTGCACTGAATATTATGTACATTATTTCACTAATTCTATTTCTTTATTATCCTTATTTTTCTCTATTCTCCTTGATTATTTCTTGATAATTGTACTGCTACAATGCTGAGCAACCAAAACGAAATAACTCTACTTCTGTACTCGTGTATAAACCGTAACAATAAATTCAATTCAATTAGCATCCTGAGGGCTCTCTGGGGCTGGATGAACAGGTGCGTACATGACAAGACTGTCATGAACAAGCCCTTCTGTTCAGGCAGCTCATCAAGGTACAGTAAGATGGATTGATGTGATAAAATGTGCCCCACCTACAACCCCGTTACCTACAGTACATTCTACACGTGTCAGCAACGATACATTTTTTCATGATTTGTAAAAGGTTGAGTTTCTCCTCCCACCGTTGGGATAATCTCTCCCTCCCTCCCTGCTTCTCTATTCTCACCCCCACCAGAATGGTATAAATCACGATCTCCGATCTGAGCTCTTCACTCTCTCCTCTCCTGCTGGTGCAGAAAGACCTCCTGCATCATTGTCATTATCATCATCATCAACACCACACACGAGCATCATGGCGAGCTTCAGGATGTCGTCGGGTAGTTCTCGTATGTCCATGTCAGGTGGCGGCGGTGGCGGCGGCGGCATGGGCGCCATGAGGGCCGGCAGTGTGTACGGAGGTGCAGGGGGATATGGCGTTCGCATCTCCAGCGGCAGCTCCTCCAGGCTGTCCTCTGGCTTCGGTGGCGGAGCGTCCTTCGGCATGGGAGGTGGCGGAGGAGCGTCCTTTGGCATGGGAGGTGGCGGAGGAGCATCCTTCGGCATGGGAGGTGGCGGCGGCGGCGGCGCGGCCTTCGGCATGGGAGGTGGTGGCGGCGGCGGTCTCGAATTCCAGACCAACGACAAGGCCACCATGCAGAACCTCAACGACCGCCTGGGCTCCTACCTGGACAAGGTCAAGATGCTGGAGTCCGCCAACGCTGACCTGGAGCTGAAGATCAGACAGTTCCTGGAGAACAAGGCAGGCCCCTCCGCCATCAACTACTCAGCCTTCTTGGTAACCATCGCTGAACTGCAGATCACGGTAAGAAGACACAGCCACGCCCACATCAGCCAGCGCGTTCCGTTACAGCTAGTCCTCATCACTCAGTAGCATTGTCATTGTCGTGCCAAGGAACAGCTTGCACGTGGCTGTCTTTGTAGTAACAGCATCTAGAACATGCACAACTTTACATGACAATCAATGTCTGAACAATATGTTTCTGTAGTTACTGTATATAGTGGCAGATGTTACTTAAAATTCATAAGAGATGGAACCGTAATAATTATAGTATAAGTGTTGGTGATGTTTTTTTGATAGCTCATCTTAAGTCCAGTTATTGATCCAGACAATGTACTGTGTATAGTCCTGATGCTAATTGTTCTTGATATTGTTTATGCAAACTTACTGCCGTAACTGATCACTAACATGCCATCTCTTCCATCTCTGCTTGCATTGCTTCTTAGTTTTATGAAGTCACCACCGTCAACGGTGGAATCTACCTCGCAATTGACAACGCCAAGCTGGCTGCCGATGACTTCAGAGTCAAGTGAGTAAATTAATTTTCCTTGAAGTCAAACTTCTCCTCTCCTCTCCTCTCCTCCGTCTCCTTTTTCCCCCTCTACAATCCTCATGAACTTGCTTATTAAAAAGAAACCTACGATATACCAAACAGTAACCAACAGCCCTCTGTGTTTCCCAGGTATGAGAGCGAGCTGGGCATGCGTCAGTCAGTGGAGGGAGACATCGCTGGTCTGAGGAGGGTTCTAGATGAGCTGACGATGACCAGAGCTGACCTGGAGATGCAGATTGAAGGACTGAGAGAGGAGTTGGTCTTCCTCAAGAAGAACCACGAGGAGGTCAGACTGGCAACTCTTTGCATCACCTACACATGCGCAACAAATACAAGTTGTGTATTTAAATGTCTATGCATGCAGATACGTAAACCGATAACACTGGGTATACCTGCTGTAGCTAAGCAAGAAGGGGGACCTATGTGAAAGGTTATCTGAGCTAAACAACGGTCATCTAAACCCTTGCACCATGTTGTTTTAGGAGCTCCTATCCATACGCGCCCAGATGAGTGGTCAGGTGAATGTGGAGGTAGACGCTGTTCCTCAGCAAGACCTCTCTCTCATCATGGAGGAAATCAGAGAACACTACGAGTCAGTCGCCGCCAAGAGCCGCAAGGACCTGGAGGCCTGGTTCATGCAAAAGGTAGGGTCCATATACACAGTCACACAAAAGTCATTGTATCATTTTATGAATCTATGACAATTTATATTCAGCACTGCAAACTGTATTTTGCCTATCTCACCTACTGTACTCCTGAAGAATTAACAAGCTTTAACCACAATTGCCTCCTTGTGTTTTGGTTTTCTGTCCACAGTCAGAGACACTGAACCAGGAAGTTGTCGCCAGCACAGAAGTTGTCCAAACGTCCAGAACAGAGGTCACAGAAGTTAAACGCACAGTGCAAAGCCTAGAGATCGAGCTGCAGTCACAAATGAGCATGGTACTGTAATCCTCAAGTCAGATCACTGTGCACGACTTTCCAGTCTCATTTCACAGAAATATGGCACGTTTACCACAGATCAAGTCAATAAAAAAAAAAACGGAAACACAATATATAATTCATTTGCTAATGATAACACAGGAGGGACATTCAAACCTTTCTTAAAACACCCTGGATAATGTTCCACATGTTCTAGAGTATAGACTCTTCTTCCTCCTGGCTCTCAAGCTGTGGAATAAACTTCCCCTTGCAGTCAGAACTACAGACTCACCCCCTAGCGCTCAAATCACCTTGTATCCCTTCTTGTCACTCCCCCCCCCCCCCCCCCCCGTTCATGCTTACTCTGCTGATGTTGCACTTGTATAATCGCTCTGGATAATAGCATCTGCTAAATGTCTGCAAATGCAATTGTACATTGCAAATGTTTCTGCAATATTTATTAATCCACAAGAGTTGACTAAATTCAAAGTAGACCTGAACACATCCTCCTCCGATGCACATTGCACACCAGCGTGGTTCTGACTGATTCCTTGTTGTTGGCCTCCTGCAGAAAGCTTCGATGGAGACCACCCTGGGAGAGACACAAGGCCGCTACTCCATGGCCCTGGGCGGCTTCCAGGGCCAGGTGACCGGCATGGAAGGACAGCTGGTGCAGCTCAGGGCTGACCTTGAGCGCCAGGGAGGCGAATACCAGATGCTACTAGACATCAAGACCAGGCTGGAGATGGAGATCGGAGAGTACAGGAGACTGCTGGACGGAGAGGCCAGCGCGAGTGCTAGTTTGAGCGCCGGCATGGGCGGCGGCATGAGGTATGAGACACCTGGCCACACCAACCAGTACAACACAATGGAATAGAATAGAACAGCGATTCACAACCTGTGGGCCAGGGCCAGCTATGCAAGTGGGCCCCCCATTAACACATTCCACGCCAGAGTTTAATATCATAATGTACTCACCAGTGCCAGCGATTTATTGTTGTTTTTTAGTTTTTTTCACATCGCCACAGACCTTGCTAAATACCTTAAGATCACGCGTTAAACTGTTTGTAGACACACAGGGTAGCTGTGTGAGTGGCCCAGAGAAGACCGTTTCAATCGGCGACATTCCATTTTGCAGTTGTCGTGGACAGCGATCAGCGAGGAGAAAAACAACAACCGAGATAATGGAGGATTAGGGGAAGATTTAGAGCGACGGCGGGTGGGAACGAAAATCTCCTATTTCCATATCCGGGTGTGCTACAATGAAATGTGTCACTGCGAGGGAGGCCTACAATGAAATGTGAACCTGCGAAAAAAAAAGAAAAAAGACCACTTTGCGTATCTACGCGACTGGCACGCTGCGCAATTACTTAGGTTTGCGTAGATCTACGCGATTGGCACGCAATGTGTTAATTGGCAAATCACTAAGATTTTAATGATAACTAACTAAGAAAAGTATTTTGTCTTTAAAAACATTTAACCTTAATGTTAAAAGCTTTTAGAAAGCAGGTATAACACTTTGTTTTAACCACTTGAACCCTCACATCCCTATTCTTGAAAATAGCCAGTTTGAAAGTCTCTCTGTGGGTTTCATGAACATTGAACCTGAAAAGTTTTAACAAAGGCATGTGACTAAATATTAACTAGATTGGATCCATTGGAACGCATGGTTCTTTTTCTCTATTTCCTGAAAAGTAGCGGTTTTGGACATACACGTATAAAAGTTTCAATCATGATGAAAACGTGAAAGCTTTAATAACTGTTGTCTGTGCTCCCCAGCCTCTCGGCCTCTTCCGCCAGCTTGTCCAGCAGCAGCTCCAGCGTGTCCAGCAGCGCCACCACGGTCACCAAGACAGTCACCATCACGGAGACGGTGGTAGAGGAGTAAGAGGACTGTGAAGATCACTGAGAGAGCAACACCGTCACCTCTGCTGATCTCACACACACACACACTCAATAAAATAGCTCAGAGGTCAAGCTTAAAATAGTTGCTGTCTGGCGTGTTTTCTTCTTTTAAAACCAGTGACCCATTTCAGTTCACGGACCCCCAGGTTGATGTGCAGTAGGTCATGGACCCCCATTTTATACTAATTTATCTCTGGGACCCCCACTGTAAAATCCTCAGTATTAATTTAACGCTGAGAGTTACAGACCTATGGTGGTCTTTTATATGCTCATACGCTGTGTAGACAGTAGATGGAGAAAGAAGATTTGGTCATTCAGATTTGGCACAGAGAGGCAGGAAATGCATATCTCTGGACGAGAGCATCTGCCAAATGCCCAAATTGTAATTGTTATTGTTGTGGAACAGTGTTAATGTTGCAAACATCATGCAGACAGTAGGAATACCTAAATAGATAACTGCAGTATGCACAGGGGGTTGGGGTTGCAGAAGTGCCCCCTGCATGCTGCACCTTGCCTGTATCTAACATCTAGCTGATGAAGGATTGCCCAAAATGAGCCAAAAATATAGGTAGGCAGAATTAATGGGGAATTCCTTTTGTCACTTAGCCTCTGAAAATGAAGAAAAATGATATTCTCAATGCCAGAATGACCTTACCGTGCCATTTTGCCCTGTCTGCTGTAGACCTGGCTGTCTGCCCATATCCATTGAAAGTGTCCTAGCGTGTGCACTGTAAATGCAGATGTTCATCCACACACTGTTATGTGGTTGTGCAAAATGAGAGGCTGAAGATCAGTCAATTTGATTTAATCAGCAGTGGCAGGTAAAGTTAACAATTAATACTGAGGGTTGTAAAAATACTATTCCTTGTTCAAATATTTAATTGCATGGCGACAGTCACATTTTTGTATTTCAGTGCCAAGCCATCGTCAGTAAATAGTGAGACAAACACCTCGGAAAAAAAGTAGTAAAGTAAACAGGACACTACTACAGTACATCCTTCTTGCCATTGTAATTTATATAAGTTTGTTTCTTAATTTTGGTCAACACAACAGAGTCAGACTACACAGAAAATGTGATATTGTCACAACATGTCATAATAGCTGACCACCAAGTCCTGTTGATCCAGTGTATCAATTGTGGCAGGAAGAGAACATTCTGATGACAGCCTTTATAAAAAATAAAAATAGCCGCAAGTGGCAAATAATGGGTTCCAAGCACGGAAGATAGACTGACAAATAGATGGACAGATAGACAATAGAGGGATAGAGCGATAAACAGATGATAGGCAGGAAGATAGATGGATAGATAGTTTCTGAGACCCAGATACTTGTAGGGCAGAAGAAGCAGAAATATCAACATTTGTGGAGCCACCTAGTGGCAGTGTATCCCATGACTATATGCCTTACAAAATGTCTCTTTTTAAAGTTTAACAGTACACAAAATGTATTTTTTGGAAAATACTTGAGGCAAGACCTAGTCAACGCAATAACTCAACAATTGATTGCCATTCTTTTTACTTTGTGGACCGACATGACATCCGGGCCATGGTAGTCCTAGGCTTGGCACGCTCAACCAACAGAACTTAGACCAAGCCGGGAGCAGATTCTAAACAAACATGCCCTTAAAAGGAATTTCCACACTTACAAAATACATTTAAGAGGGCTAAAGTGCCCTGTGCCATCCATGGGCTGAAGCATACTTTGTTACATCACCAGTAGAAAAGCAAGCTTTGCTAAGGGTGTAGGACCAAAGGCTAGCAAACTGCTGGCCAGTCTGTTTCGCCTGGAATTCTCACTCAAAGGCCTGCTGTGCTATTAGGCCAAACAGCAACCAGAAACCACCTGAGCGTGCAGAGGGCCCTCTGCATGGCTCTGAAAGTGGGGACAGACACAACTGCAAATGAATCCGTGTAAGAGTTGACATTATCCTGCCAAGCTCCCTGGTCATAAGGGCGTCGACTGCAGAGATTTTCCATTGAGGCTCTGAACGGAAGCATCCCTGCAAGAGGATTACAGGGACTGGGAAGGGGGGGGTGGGGGGGGGATTTGGTGGAGAAAAGAGTTCCCAACACAGAACATGTGTGCTACTGTACCATAACATTTCACTATGAAGACGACATTGGGGCCTGGGACAGCGAGCATCAAATCTCAAGACCTCATTGTGTGACACAAGTAAGGAGGCAATAGATGGCTCCCTGATTTCCATCTTGATACCCAGCCTGATAGCTTGCTGGCATTTAGCATAGAGGCTAATGCTCTGCCATTGGTGGGGTGGCGAGACAGAGATTTGGGGTTTGGGCTCCTCAATAATATTTATGGTTAGGATGGCGATACAGAAAAAGTAGTCCACCGAGGGACCCGTATAACGAATGCACTATAGAGTGCCTGCCGTTGGGGCCTCATCCAAGCCTAATCGCACTATATACGGACCACTGGATTAACTGTGACTAGGGCAGCCCTGGGCCCACTTCAAGACCGCTGGGAATTAGTGTCAGAAGCATCGGTGGAATCTTCTTCTTCCTCCTGTCCAGGTGTAGCAGAGAGCCTCTGCCTGAATACCAAAAGCCTAATATCTCCCTCGGGCAAGGGGGAATTCCCCTTTAGGCTAGTCAGGGTGGGCAATAACTTTGATGATGGAGAGGGCCACTATATTTCTACACTCACTCCAGGGGGCCACATTGCATATTGTTGCTGTCGGGCAGAAACCCTCTTATCTCCATATTTTAACTTCTTTTCGTAAATGAATGCTGTTCTAGTATGTCACACACAAGTAGCAAAAATAGCTGATCTACAAGCTCAAATGCGTCGCACCGCGACGCGTTTTGAGCTTGTAGATCTGCTATTTTTGCTATTTTGGAATTGGAATCCTGAATTATTTTTGGGTATTTTTTAAATGGAATCCTGAAAGGTAACCTTTTCATTTGATTTCAAATGCATTTAGTTATATTCAAGTTAACTTATACTTATGAACTTAAATACAAATACATTGGACATAAAAAAAAGTCATTAAACTAATAATATAGACGGAAGTAATTAAAGCGGGTCGTGATCGCACGTTTGGAATTGTAACAGCTGAATTCAATAATATATCAGTATTTAACCTGCAGGCCGCATTAAGTGAAGGTGAGGGCCGCATGTGGCCCTCGGGCCGCCAGTTGCCCATGTATAGTGGTATATAATAGTGAATAAGTTTGGCCTTCCCGCACGGGATACTGGGGTTCAAATCCCAGGCATTACTCAGGCACATCTTCATAGAACTGGCTAGAGGAAGCAGTCATAGACAGGACATCCTACCCCCATCCTGGTGGGGTAGGGATCCCATTCCCAGCCACATAAAGGCACTGGCTATCTTATTTTCTTTTTTCTTTTTACTTTTTCTGAACTGCCTGCAAGAAGATACAAGGGACATATTTGACAGTGACATGGGTCACAGGTGACTTAAAATACTCAAACTTCATGTGTGCGAGATGGATAATATCCAGTGTTAAGCACTGCCTCTGGCAGTCAGAAAGAATTAAACAGAACACCTTCCTGTAGGTTAGAGCTGGCATGAACATAGACTGTTATGGACTTTAAGCTCTTCCATAGACCCACCGGCTCCTGTGTTTACCTTCTACCTTCTATTTATAATTCCTCTTCCTCTGCCTTATAGCCTTTTTAGGTTCATTCTGTGTTTAGTTCTACTAATGAAAGCTTATTTACTGTATCTCCTTAGTCAATTTGGCATTTGCTGATGGTGGAATATAGGCCACCATAACAATGACCTTAAAGAACTCACAAGAGAGTAGGTCCTGCAATCTCAGCAACAGCAGTTCAATGTTCTCCTTCACTATAGTGTGCCCTGGGTGACGTCACTGATTGTTCATATAAGGCATACTGTACACCTCCTATTCTGTTGCTCATCTTCACCATATCCCTGTACAATGAGAAACCCTACATTCATTGCTGTGCATACCACAGGCGTGCCGTCATCAAGCCAGGACTCTGTAGGGTACAGAATAACCCTGCTTTGCCGGAAGAGATAATCATGTTTCAGAAGCACCACCTATAGGGAAGAGGTTCTCAAACTTTTTTGGCTTCTTCAGTACCCCCGTTCTCTGATTTCTGAATCCAAGTAGGCCTACCCACTTTACTTGACTAGACATTTTGCTTTGAAAACTGCATGCAGAACACCATAGCTAGCATGAATGAATGATAACTCACTTTTTTTTAAATCAATTATTTATTTATTTTTTGAGGTAAACTAACTCACCTTTTGAAGAATATACCATTACAATTAAGAAATGGGGTGAAAGAGTTACAATTAGAGCCTCCTGAGAAGATCTATTGTATACGGTGGCCATAATTGTCACGGTCCGCTCCTCAGCCCTTGGACTTTGTCTGTGTTTATTACTTTTGGACTTTTACTTTGTATTCCTGTTCTGTTTTGGCCTTTTAGTTCTGTGTAGTTTGTTGCCTTGGTGTTCTGTGTTTTATTGTGTAGTATTGGTCCTAGTGTTTCCTGTCTGCTTAGTCATCTGTACCTGTCTTGTCTAACCAGTCCTGTGATTCCTAGTGTTTCCACCTGTGTCCCCTTAGTCCCCTAGCCTATCCCATTGTTGATTGTCTGTTGTGTTCACCTGTGTCTAGTTAGTCCTTGTCTATATGTATGCCTCTGTGTGTTTGGTCCCTTGTCAGTTCGTCGTCGTATTTGATGTGGTTAGTTCTGTCCCAGTGTGTTTTCCAAGTCTTTGTTAATTATAGTATTTACTAAGTCCTAGTATAAGTCCATGATTCCTGTTGTTTTCCCACTGTGGAGTTTTGGTTAATAAAACCTCCTAAATATTCATTGCTCAGCCTGTATCTGTCATTCTGCATTTGAGTCCTACACCTCCAGAACCTCATCGTGACAGTACGAACTGACCATTATGGACTCAGCAGAACGAAGGCTTTTTCAGCAGAAGGTACAGGAGTTCGACTCTGCTGTGAATAGCCTCATCTCTTCACTTCCCAGCCAGCATGCTGAGCTGCTGGGGAGGATTTCAATCCAGCAGCAATGGTTCGGTGAGAGGCCATGGGTGAGCCACTTTGTTCCTCACCTCGATGTGGTCCGGAAGAGGCTGAATGGCTTTCAGCTGTCCAGTTCTGGTCCCACTGCTTCCCAGCCTGCTAATGACCAGCCCAGGCCCCAGTCAGTTAGACTCGGGTTTGTGGGCCTCCAGCCTGCGTCTGCATCTGCCTGCCCTGACCAGCTGAAGCCCCCGATGGTGAGCCTGATGGCCTACTTTTGTAGCAGGATAAAGATCCCGGTCTATGCTCCTGAGCCAGCCCAAGATCCATACCTGGGCACCCGCTTGGCTCGGGGAGGACCGCGTAGTGCCACCAGACGGGGAAACCTCTCCTTGGGTCACCACCAGGTCACCATACCCATCCGGTCCAGGGCTACAACCAACTCCAGTCCGCCGCCTGCTCCACGGTCCCCGCCGCTGCCCAGCACGCCGCCGCCCAGCACGCCGCCGCCCAGCTCGCCGCCACCCAGCTCGCCGCCGCCCTGCTCGCCGCCGCCCTGCTCGCCGCCGCCCTGCTCGCCGCAGCCAAGCACGCCGCAGCCCTGCTCGCCGCTGCCCTGCTCGCCGCAGCCCAGCACGCCGCAGCCCAGCACGCCGCAGCCCTGCTCGCCACAGCCCTGCTCGCCGCTGCCCTGCTCGCCGCTGTCCTGCTTGCCGCCCCTGAGCTCGCCGCCGCTGAGCTCGCCGCCGCCCTGCTCGCCGCCGCCCAGCTCGCCGCCCGGCCCTCCACCGCCCGGCCCTCCGCCGCCCGGCCCCCTGCCGCCTGGCCCTCCGCCGCCCGGCCCCCTGCCGCCTGGCTCTCCGCCGCCCGGCACCCTGCTGCCCGGCTCTCCGCCGCCCGGCACCCTGCTGCCCGGCTCTCCGCCGCCCGGCACCCTGCTGCCCGGCGCTCCGCCCCCCGGCACCCTGCTGCCCGGCCCTCCGCCGCCCGGCCCCCCGCCGGGCGGCACCCTGCTGCCCAGCACCCTGCTGCCCGGCCGTCCGCCGCCCGGCACCCTGCTGGCCGGCACCCTGCTGCCCGGCCCTCCGCCGCCCGGCAACCTGCTGCCCGGCACCCTGCTGCCCGGCACCCTGCTGCCCGGCACCCTGCTGCCCGGCCGTCCGCCGCCCGGCACCCTGCTGCCTGGCACCCTGCTGGCCGGCACCCTGATGCCCGGCACCCTGCTGGCCGGCACCCTGCTGCCCGGCACCCTGCTACCCGGCCCTCCGCCGCCCGGCACCCTGCTGCCCGGCACCCTGCTGCCCGGCACCCTGCTGCCTGGCACCCCGCTGATCGGAAATTCGCTGCTCAGCACCCTGCTGACCGTCATCCAGGTCCCCTCGCTGTTTTGCGACCCCGGGACACCAGATGACCTGCCTTCTCCTGTGGTTCTACCCCCTGTGTGGCCCAGCCAGTGTTGTCCTCCAGAGGGGTTCCACCTGCACGGCTGTCCTCCAGACCCTCCTAAGCGGCCGTGCCGACTTCACCGTTTGCCTGGGTGGCTCCGCCCATCTGGTCGCCCTCCAGACCCTCCTAAGCGGCCGTGCCGACTTCACCGTTTGCCTGGGTGGCTCCGCCCATCCGGTCGTCCTCCAGACCCTCCTCCCAAGCAGTGGTACCGACCTCACCGATCTGCTGTGTGGCTGGTCTTGTCTGGTCGTCATGCTGCTGGTTCTCCTGGGTGGTTCCAACTGCCTGGACGTCCTCCAGACCTGCCCCACCCTTTGGTTCGACCGGGTGCCACCTGCACTGTCCCAGTCCAGCCACCAGGCCATCCGCCTGCGGTCCTTGTCCCCAGACCCCTTTTCTCTGGTCTTTTGCCCCAGTCTCCCTCCTCCAGACGCCCCCCACCCACCCCGCTCAGCGTTCCAGGTCTAAGTGGTGGGACGTCTGGAATCCGTCCCTTGAGGGGGAGGTACTGTCACGGTCCGCTCCTCAGCCCTTGGACTTTGTCTGTGTTTATTACTTTTGGACTTTTACTTTGTATTCCTGTTCTGTTTTGGTCTTTTAGTTCTGTGTAGTTTGTTGCCTTGGTGTTCTGTGTTTTATTGTGTAGTATTGGTCCTAGTGTTTCCTGTCTGCTTAGTCATCTGTACCTGTCTTGTCTAACCAGTCCTGTGATTCCTAGTGTTTCCACCTGTGTCCCCTTAGTCCCCTAGCCTATCTCATTGTTGATTGTCTGTTGTGTTCACCTGTGTCTAGTTAGTCCTTGTCTATATGTATGCCTCTGTGTGTTTGGTCCCTTGTCAGTTCGTCGTCGTATTTGATGTGGTTAGTTCTGTCCCAGTGTGTTTTCCAAGTCTTTGTTAATTATAGTATTTACTAAGTCCTAGTATAAGTCCATGATTCCTGTTGTTTTCCCACTGTGGAGTTTTGGTTAATAAAACCTCCTAAATATTCATTGCTCAGCCTGTATCTGTCATTCTGCATTTGAGTCCTACACCTCCAGAACCTCATCGTGACAATAATATTTCACTTTAGTTCAGTAATGATGTCAAAATCTTTCAAAATAAAACAGCATAACAGCAAATAAGTATTACTTTCTATTCCACAGTAGTTGATTAGAAAGTGTTTAATTGAATTGTGTTCAGATCAACAGATTCACACAAAGTTTGTCAATCTTTTATCATTCAAAGTAGCTGTAGAATAAATGTTTCCATTTTACACATTCTCTCGTGTAACCCTGTAGTACCTCATCAGCATACCCCTAAGGGTACACATAATCCCTTTTGAGAAACACTGGCCTTTGGAGTGAACATGGCAGAAAAGACTTCCAGTGCCTTGGTTGACCTTGACCCTGGCTTAAAAACAAAACAAAAGTCTCAAAAGCAGTCCACTTCTGAGAATTGATGCAAAAATGTGTCAAACAATGCTTAAGTGCAAATAAATAAACAAGTGAATTAAAAATGTCAGCCCAAATGTGATTTGTTTTGATTTTCAGATTGATACACTGTATCAGATTGGTTTGATCAGGTCGGATCCGCAAAAAAACCTTTTTTTTGTGGATCAGATTTGAACCACATTCCTAGGTGGTTTGAAATGCAATATAAATCAGATTTCTAAAGATGTGTCTCGGTCTGGCACTGAAGCCTGATTTCTACTTTGTCGTTGCTCGCCAGGAATCATCGCAATGTGGCGCGTGGTGAGCTTGTAGATCAGCAATTTTCCGCAAGTGACACTGTTGTACGACAGAATCAACTCATGCCTACAGTATGAATTGTGACTACAGCAATCAAAGCAAATGGGTACACATACATAAATGCAATCTGATTACTTGCAGTGTGGACTGTGGACACCCAGTTCTACATCAAGATACACAGATACAATAGAGCTTTTTCCACAGCAGCCACATGACATGATATGGAAAACAGGTGTTACCAAGTGAGCCAACATGCAAAGTAGCAGCGCGCCAGCGCCTTGACTGTTTGACCTGAATGGAATCCAACCTTAATTCATATCATTAGAGAGAGAGAGAGAGAGAGAGAGAGAGAGAGAGTGGCAGATCACAGTGGCAGACTACTGATCCAAAACTGAGAAAGACAGTGTATATGCACAGATTCAGTGACCACCACCTGGCAGTAGAAACAGACAGACAGAGACAGAACTGGCTGCCTAGAGAAGACAGACTCTGTCCACTCTGCTATCAAGGGGAGTTGGAGACAGAGCTATTCACTTCCTGTTACAATGTATGTGACAGATATAAATAAATTAGAGCATCATTCTTCCCTAAAAGTAAGGAAAAATATAAATAATTTGAATCCACCATTAATAAGTAATCACTTCAATATGGTCTAGGAGAACAGTCTAAATGCACCTTTTTGGCTGCACAATATGTGTGGAGTTGTCATCAACTGAGGGACAGCCAGTGGATAGAAGAGCCAAGCATGAAGTCACTAACTGCTGCATATCACGGTTATCATTGTCTCATTGTTTGTTATTCACTTGTTTTCATTATCATTATTTTGCTTGTTATTCATTTGTTGTCTCTGTATATGTATGTTGTGACTTGTTTTATATATGCTTTGGCAATGTAAAACATATCTTATCATGCCAATAAAGCATTTTGAAATTGAAAATATTAAATTGAGAGAGAGAGAGAGAGAGAGAGAGAGAGAGAGAGAGAGAGAGAGAGAGAGAGAGAGAGAGAGAGAGAGAGAGAGGAGAGAGAAAGAGAAAGAGAGAGAGAGAGAGAGAGAGAGAGAGAGAGAGAGAGAGAGAGAGAGAGAGAGAGAGAGAGAGAGAGCATACTTCTTGCTGTGCCTCGTAAACCTGTTCAGGTCATGAATAGGGCAGGATGTCAGGATATATTGTCTGGAGTGGTCAGCTTGGAGTCGGCTCTAGTTAATGTTCTACTACTGGGAGATTTGGTTCTTATTACATTAACCATTAAGAACACTGGGTAACCATGGTAACCATGATAACAATGACTTTAACTGGAATGCGACAGAGTGAAGAACTCAGTGACTAACCTTGAATCAGTGCAGTCTACATGCAGTGGTTCTGGCCGGCATTATAACAGGTTTTCATGGTGCGGTGGAATTGGAACTTCCCTTTGGAATGCACAGAAGTTCTCTGTTGTGTGGCTATGTTGTTGGTGTTGTCTGTATTAAAGCCATAATGCACTCGAGGCCGTGATATATTGTACCCATAGCATCATATTATCGCGATATGCTTTTGTTATTTCTAAAATATACAGTACTAACCAGTAGCATTGTTTGGCCAGTACTGTGCCAATATAGGCTCAATAGGCTGGTCTTCAGGAAATACATACATCTATTGTCAGATTGACTGCCCAACCCAAATGTACGTGCAGCTTTTATGTTCTGCTGTGGGAAGAATACTGTACATGTTCATGTCAAGTCAAGTACAATTCATTTATAATGATGCAGATTTTAAAACAACTCTCATTGACCAAAGTGCTGTAGGCTACAGACCAGTAGGTACTAAAACAGCTCATGGTCTGTTAGAGGAGCTGTAGGCAAAATCACATCACAAAGGCACAAATAAACAATAAAGACAAACAATATGAAAAAGATCAGCCACATCAGGGGATTCAACAGCTAGTGAATGAAAGAGAGTCTTGAGCCTGGATTTAAAGGATTCAATGGAAGGGT
>NC_137615.1:10128465-10153465 GCF_963280865.1 Gymnoscopelus braueri
AAAGCAGCTGTTCTATTAAAAATCTCTGTGTTAATGTATCCATTTGTAACTCTGAGAGTGTACAAATGCAAACAAATGGGTCCGTTTGTTTCAATGTTTACCGTACAGTTAAATTGACATGGAGGATTTTACTGTTCAGTGGAGAAAATGAGACACGCGTGTCTAATTGTGTCTCAATGTGTCCCACAGTCCTGAAACCAAAACAACAACAACAACGCGTAGGGTGATGATCGTCACCAAGGAGATCGTGGATGGAGAGGAGGTCAGCTCTATGACCAACACCCTGGAGTAAAACCCAACAGCCAACATCAACATCAACATTCTACAAAATGCTGCCAGCCGTTCTCAGAAATCCAACAATAAAGTATTCTGATGAACTGACTCAAAAACATTTTTTTTCTGTGTGTTTTTTAATGTGTCTGTGTCATAACACAGATCTACCCTATGAAGTGCTTATCACCCAAATAATGCAATCTGGAACTTATTTGAATCAATAAGGCATTATTGTTATCAATCTGTATTGTACAGTATGCAGTGACGTAAAAAGTACTCAAATGTTTTACTCAAGTAAAATTATCAATAATGCAAAGTAAAAAATACTCTGTTACAAGTAAAAGTCCTGAATTCAAAATGTACTTGAGTAAAAGTATAAAAGTATTGGCATCAAAATGTACTTAAAGTCCCAAAAGTAAAAGTACTCATTATGCAGAATGTCCCATTACAAGTTTTCAAATGTATAATTTGTTTTTGAAAATAGCAGATCTACAAGCTCACAATGCGTCGCATCGCGAGGCATTGTGAGCATGTAGATCGGCTATTTTCAAATGGCCGAAATGTATACAGGGCTGAAGTTTTAATGTATGTTTTGTAGGGGTGTAACGATACATTTTAACAACGATTCGATACGTATCACGATACTTGGTTGTCGATACGATACATGAACGATACAGGTTAATTTAGAACGATACGATATGTTTCGATTCAGTGATTTAGTCGATACGATACATGAACGATACAGGACAGGTTAATTTAGAACGATACGATTCGATTCAATGACTTAAAATCGATATAGTAACTATTTATTTACCCAAAAATTCTGTGTGAATAATAAATACCTGGATACTGGATATAAACCCCTCTTTCTCTTTTTTTCTTCTTAAAAGTACTTAGTATTGATATAATTGATTATTTGCATTGCAGAACGATCCGATACGATTATTTGCATTGCAAAACGATTCGATACGATACAAAGTCAAACGATACGATATTTAGCTGTTTGCATATCGATATAGTAGATCGTTGAAAATTCAAAACGATGCATCGATGCAGTTACTGTATCGTTACGGGCCTAATGTTTTGTAATAATAATCAAAATCTACAAAGTAACTAGCAAGTAGTGAGTCCGAAAAGTAAAGTACTCATTATGCAGAATGTCCCATTACAAGTTTTCAAATGTATATAAATCTTTTGAAAATAGCAGATCTACAAGCTCACAATGCGTCGCATCGCGAGGCATTGTGTGAGCATGTAGATCGATTTCAAATGGCCGAATTGTATATAGGGCTGAAGTTTTAATGTATGTTTTGTAATATTAATCAAAATCTACAAAGTAACTAGTAACTAGCAAGTAGTGACAAGTAGCTGTGCTTGAAGCTCATAAGCCCTATATAGTAGGACCTGGCTAAGATATGTATGCACTTAATTTAGGAGAGAATATCTCAACTGTTCTTGGCTAATATGACCCCAGGGAACAACTTAGGAACTTTGACTAATTCTCTATCCGGGAGGAAATACCCCAAAATGACCACGCCCTTTTTAAAATGACCATAACCGGTGCACGACTTTCAACATGGCTCTATCTGCTAAACCGTTGGAGCTACATATTTACTGAGGTGCTCAAAATGTTCAGAATACTTATGTTTAGGGAAACATAGAAAAGTGCAATATTTCTAATTTGAAATGTTATGACAGAAAAGCTAAAAAACGGTTTTGGCTATAACTTTTGAACCAGATGAGCTATAAATGCAAACTTGGTGTCTAAATCATGTTTTTTGACAATTAGAAACATGTTGGAATGCTTATCTTTATGACTGGGTGTGGCTGGACCTCTATTTTACATATTTACTGATGTGCTCAAAAGCTTTGATTGAATTTATGATTCATATTCATATTTATGATTGAATCCATCTAGATCACTTGCTTATTACAAATATGGCCACTATACCAAACATGTTATGTATAGCATAAAGTTTCATCCAGATTGAGTGTATACAGTAGTTGAAGGAATGAGATCAAATTAACTCTTTGACTGCGGACGACGCGATAACGCGTCAAGTGCTACTTTGTCCAGTTGGCCGTCGACGCGCTCGACGCGCTGGACGCGCGTTCATTGTTTAATCTCTGATTGCGCTATGCTGCTTAATATTCAATGTTATTCTCGAGTTCCACTTACTTCACGGACATCTGCATCCGGTTCCATGACCTGGATTCCGTTTCCGGTTTTTGATTCTTTTCCCCAGTCATTTTCGTCCAAAATAGGTAAATAAACGGGTTTTCACACGGTATAACGGACAAACGGAACGGTTCTCTTCTATAATCTATGGTCTGGGTGACGATCAGTCATCGCCGTCGTATATCACAACGTAATTTTCGCCGATCAAAACAATGGGGGGGACGTCACATCCGTTTTCATGTTTTTCCTTGTCTAATCTATGAAGAAGGGTGAGAGAGACCCAACGACATGATCCAGCTGTCATGTGCTGCGCTCTAGTGGCGGATTTGTGCTGGGTCTTTACATTATGTGTCCTTAAATTATTTTCATGAGAAAAATTCAAAATATAAAAATAAAAAAACACGAAAATTGCTGGCACTGGGGGAGTACTTTATGAAAATACTCTGGCAGTCAAAGAGTTAAGATCAAACTGGAGAAAACAATGTAATTTTATTGAAACAAGATAATATGGCTATATAACCCAAAGTATGCAGCAACAGCCAGTACAGCATGCACATCAATGCTCAGCATACATTGAACACTATCATAATAGTCAAAGGTGTATGGAATTGGAACAATATGTTTACATTAGAATCAGAAAAGTTAATTGCTAAACAACAAATGGTTGCTAGGCATTTGTCTTGGTGTTACTACAACAACAGAACAGCTCTGCAATAACTGATACATACAGTACTGCACCACACACACACGCTCACACTCACACACACACACACACACACACACACACACACACACACACACACACACACACACACACACACACACACACACACACAATGATGACTGCTTTTTAATGTCCTAATCATACATCTATATATCGAAATGCAACAGACTCCAGCTTTGCAGCATTTGCTCTGTCCATGACTTTTGCAGCCAGTAGAGGAGGATAGCACAC
Organism: Gymnoscopelus braueri; assembly: GCF_963280865.1. Taxonomy (NCBI): domain Eukaryota; kingdom Metazoa; phylum Chordata; class Actinopteri; order Myctophiformes; family Myctophidae; genus Gymnoscopelus; species Gymnoscopelus braueri. The sequence goes on from NC_137615.1 coordinate 10,131,873, forward strand.
GCTTTACTGGCATCTGCAAGATGGGTCCAGTAAGGTTCCCAGGTTCTGACACTTGGGTGGGAGGAAGGTTCTCAATGGACCTGGTTCCATTTGACCAACATCAGCCTTCCCTGACTATGGGAAAAGGAGTGCAGGTATCTCACAGAAACCCTGGCCACCCTCACCTTGGAGCCTGAAAAGATCAACTCCAATTTCGTCCAAAGATTGGAGTGTATCATCATATACGCAAGAACATTCCTCCCACCCAAGCTGCACTGATTCAGCATGTAAAAACTGCTTCAGACCAGCTTCTATTGGATCAGACAACCTCCGTCCAACAAAATATCCCAGATTTCAATAGGTTGTGCTGGTACTGGGACTCCATTACTAAGACTTGTGAACCTTACTGGATCTTGCAGGTGACAGTAAAGCTGTTGTTGTTGTAACACCAAGACCATAATGTGATATAAACATATTGTAACAATTCTATACACCTTTGACTAGTATGATATCATACTAGTCCAGGGGTGGGCAAGATTTATTTCCAGGGGTTCATACAGACTTCGATAAAGTGAGTGAAGGACATTGTACAATTGAATTGAAACGTTAAACACATGAATGAATTATGTTAAAACATGAATGTGTGCATGAATTTGGTAGACAGTAGCCTACCTTACTACAATAAGGTACTTGTCTTCACAACAATAATGTTCTTTTTTTTTTTTACAGCTGTACTGTACTGTATCACTCTGGTGTACTCTGGCCTTACAATAAAAAGATGACTTGCATAAAACAATCCACATCAATGCCGTATCAACTTCTAAATGAGCCTATACATTTAGACAGTATCTTATCTTGATAAGATACTGATATGCACCACTCCATAGGTCACTGATCAAACACATTGCATTATGTTATAAATATGGACTCAAGGTTGACTGTTTCATTATAAACATAAAACATTTGAGTATACATACGGATGGAGGAATGCAAGTAGGTATAGTACTCAAATAGTAAATATTAGTTAGTGTGGTTGCCCTAACAGGGCAACCAAACTATTGTTATAGAGAAACTGAAAAACTTCAAACCGCATCTCCTCCCACACGTCAAAATGACCGGCTTGACCGGGAATCATGTGCTTGTATTTTGCTAAGAGATTGGTTGCATAGTTTAATTAATATTAATTTATTAGTGAATTACATTTCCCCATCCACTTCAATGGAAAATGGGAAAATTAAAAAACTAGATTTCAAGTATTTTTTTCTCAGAAACCGTAAGAGCTAGAGATACCAGATTTAAAGGGGTGGTTCATAATTTAGTCCGAAATTATTAAAAAAATTATCAAACCATTTGGCCTCATGGTGGCGCTATAACAGTCCACTTTACGTTTTGGCCTATAACTCTTGAACCGTAGGTCATAGAATAAAAATATTGTTTTCCTTAGATTCCTTGGGTCATGACGCAGCTCCCTATATAGGCCACGCCCATTTGCGTCAGGATATATTTTCCGCCATTTAGAATTTTCTTCAAAACACACTTATTGCTCCTTTTCCTTCAAATTTTGTCCAAATCTCACACAAATCGGTACACGTGATCTATGGACCCATGCGATAAAGATATCCAAACGGCATTTTGATAGTCCTTACCGTTCGTCCGTAAATGGCTTCCAAAGTTAGCGGGAGGGGCCCGTTTTACAAAAAAGCCCACAAATCACGAACAGAACGTCCAGTCAATCCCAAATTTGAATCACATGGGATTTGTTTACTCAACAAATCCCCAAAAGAATTTCCACTTTGATCCATAGGGGGCGCACACAAATGCTCAAAATGTAACCGTTTGATGCAAAAACCTTATGTTGGGGGATCAATCCCCCAAAATGAAACCCAAGTGATCTCAGGAGTGACGTGACATGATGTGATGTAATTGGCGCAGCCTCCGACGGTATTCCTCCCAGCGTATTCCTCGAGTCCCGACCGGCGTCGGCGCAACCACACTTTGCAATTGCCTTGAATTGCGACGCGTCTAGTTACTATTAATTGGAGTCGAGTTAAATATTTTTTTCTCAAAACCATAAACAACTTTTAGAATGTAAATATATTTTTTTTTCTTTGTGTTGCCCATGTGTGTACTGGTCAATGGTGTATAGAATAGTAATACAATATAGTATTACATTTTATGCTGAGCATTGTTGCACATACTGTACTAGCTGTAGCTGTATCATTAGGAATGAGTTCTAATCTTAAATCATTCTATTGTTTCAATAAAATTACATTGTAAGATACATTGGTTGTTTCATAACATAGTGGCCATATTTGTGATAATCAAATGAGTGTCTTCTAGATAGATTAAATCATAAAGATAAGCATTCAAACATCTTGCCACATTAATTGACAAGCACACTCATGGGAGTGTACATGAGTGTATGGGGCCAGTCTCCAAGCAGACACATGGCCCAAATAACTTTCACACTTTCCCCCCAAATTCCTCAATATTCTGCCTGTAACAAAAGCTGCTTCCCATACCGTTACTGTACTTGCACGATGTACAATTAAAATTAAACGCATTATGCCCCAATACTTATGCAAATCACTTCCACAGCTCGCAATGTACTTCCGGATGGTCCGTTTAACAGCCAATCATCATTATCTGCGACATAAACTGAGCACCTTCCTTGCCACATCCGTGAAACGGGCGAGAAACAAGCGCTGCCGTGGTCTATGCAAATGAGCCCCAAAAGCGCGCCCAAATACGCCCAAAATCGCTTATACAAAAGGCAGACCTGGCAACGCAGGCTACGCCAACCATGTTCGCGAGATCTACAAGCTATGGGGCAGAGACGCTATGTGCCATACACCGTATCTTAGCAACATGCTTAGGGCAGTCTCGCTGCCGCCATTACAGTCAGACGCACTGACGCAGCAACGGCCGGGCTCCGTGATTGTTCTGCGAGCCCAGCTGGACAGCCCAATCACCGTAATTTCTCTAATAAATCGCCCTGTCATTCATATTGTCAAGACTTTGAGGTCACTGCAGCCTCCTACTAATGTAACGCATGTTTATGTCCACTACTGTGATAGCGATCATTGTATTCCAATGATTAGTGCCCAGGGGTGCTTAACTTGAGCCGTTAGCATGTGGCTAACGCTAACACACTTTCAACGTTAGCTCTTTTGGTCAAAATACGGGGCGTCCCGGCTAATACGGGACGGTTGGCAACCCTAGACGTCAGGGCTCTCAATATTGCACATTGGGGGAGGAGGAGGGGCGCAGGGTGGGCGCACAGATCGCTGAACCAATGGTAGCCCACGGATATTTTCTCTGGAGATTAAAAATCCGCCCCTCTATGCCACATATCAGACGCGCTACAGGGTCTTTACTGACCGAGCCATGGCCCCACTGGCTACGCCACTGATATGCGCTGCCAAGTGGGCGCGGGCGCTACGTGGGCGCGGGCGCTAGCGCAGCGGGGCCGAACTTCTAGTGTTTCTAATTGTCAAAAAACATGATTTAGACACCAAGTTTGCATTCGTAGATCATGTGGTTCAAACGTTATAGCCAAAGACTTTGTCAGGTGGCGGCCATATTGGATTTGGCCACTATGATGACCCTGAGGGTCGCTGGCTCGGGCACCCTTGCTAAATTATTAGAGCATGCCCTGGGTTACATCTGGGACAAATGTAGTGCTTTTAAATTGATTCGCACAAAAATATCCCTATGGCCCTGGACTGTAATACGTTTTAAGTGGTTTCTTTTAGTTGTTCTGTCATAAAATATCAAATTAGAAATGTTACACTTTACTATGTTTCCCTAAACATAAGTATTCTGAACATTTTGAGCACCTCAGTAAATCTGTGGCGGGAAAGGACATAAAACATTAAAACAAGTCTCAGAGCTCCACTGTTGATTTGGTCACCACCCCCTCCTCCAACCACCACCCCCTCCTCCCTCCTCGTCCCTCCTCCCCGACGATTTCGCCAACTTCTTTGACAAGAAGGTGAACGATATCCGATCCTCCTTCCCTCCTCCCCCGGCTGGTGCCCTGCGCACTACCCACACCCGTCTGCCTGCCACCCCCCCCTCTCTACCTTCATCTACTCCTCTCCCCCCCCCATCCCCTCTCTATCCCACTTCTCTCCCCTCTCCCCTAACGAGGTCCTTCTCCTTGTTACCTCTAGTCGCCCCACCTCATGCTCTCTGGACCCGGTCCCATCCACTCTGTTGCAGTCTATTGCACCTGAACTTCTTCCCTTCTTAACCCACCTTATTAACACCTCTCTGACATCTGGCTACTTTCCCTCTACTTTCAAGACTGCCAGAGTCACCCCCCTCCTGAAGAAACCGACACTTGACCCCTCTGAGATCAAGAACTACAGACCGGTTTCCCTTCTATCCTTCCTATCTAAAACTCTCGAACGTGCTGTCTTTAAACAACTGTCCTCCTATCTCCACCAGAACAACCTCCTGGACTCCAACCAGTCTGGGTTCAAAGTGGGTCACTCGACAGAGACTGCCCTCCTGGCAGTGACGGAGTCGCTCCATGCCGCTAGAGCGAACTCTCTCTCCTCCGTGCTGATACTCCTGGACCTGTCTGCAGCGTTCGACACGGTGAACCATCAGATCCTCCTCTCCACCCTCGAGGGGATGGGTGTCTCAGGCTCTGCACTCTCCCTGTTTGCATCCTACCTGACGGGTCGCTCCTACCAGGTGATGCTGAGAGGGTCTGTGTCAGAACCACACAGGCTCACAACTGGGGTTCCCCAAGGCTCGGTTCTGGGTCCTCTTCTTTTCTCTCTCTACACTACATCTCTGGGTGCTGTCATCCACTCCCATGGCTTTTCCTACCACTGCTATGCCGATGACACCCAGCTAATCCTCTCATTCCCCCCCTCTGATACCCAGGTGGAGGCACGCATTGCTGCTTGTCTGGCTGACATCTCGGAGTGGATGTCGACAAACCACCTGAAGCTCAACCTGGACAAGACCGAGCTGATGTTCCTCCCGGGGAAGGGCTGTCCGCACCGAGACATGGCCATCACCATTGATAATGCTGTGGTGACCTCAACTCGGACTGCGAAGAATCTGGGTGTGACCCTGGACGATCAACTGACGTTCTCGGCAAACATCGCATCAGTGACGAGGTCCTGCAGATTCCTGCTCTACAACATCAGGAGGATTCGCCCCTTCCTCACGGAGAAGGCAGCCCAGGTGCTCATCCAGGCTCTCGTCATCTCCCGCCTGGACTACTGCAACTCCCTCCTTGCTGGTGCTCCGGCATCTGCAATCAGACCTCTGGAGCTTGTTCAGAAAGCTGCGGCTCGTCTGGTGTTCAACCGCCCCAAGTTCTCCCACACAACCATCCTTCTCCGTTCTCTACACTGGCTCCCCGTAGCGGCTCGCATCCAGTTCAAAACCCTGGTACTAGCCTATAGGGCAGTGAAAGGAACAGCTCCTTCTTACCTCCGGGCTATGGTCGATGCCTACACCCCTGCCCGACCACTTCGGTCTGCCACCTCGGGGCGACTGATTGCCTCGTCACTCAAGGGTCCTTCTGGCCGATCCACACGGTCACGACTCTTTTCTGTTCTGGCCCCACAGTGGTGGAATGAACTTCCCACTGATGTTAGGACAGCAGAGTCACTGCCCATATTTCGCCGCAGGCTGAAAACCCACCTCTTCAGGAAACACTACCCTTCCTCTCTGCCTGACCTACTTGTTGTTAACTAGTTGTACGAACGCTTGTTTTTCTATTGCTGTATTGTTTATTGGATCTTGTTTAGTCGATACACTTATCTGTTTTAGCTCATGCTCATTTGATTTAGCAATTTTTGTCTCATTTGTTTAAGGAAATAGGTGGCTGATATATTGTACTTTTACCTTAGCGCTAGGTATACTCTTGGTTGCTTGTTTTTGCAGAAAATGCACTAAAGACTTCTGGTGATTAGTAGTTTTCGTTCCCTACCTATGTTGAATACACTTATTGTAAGTCGCTTTGGATAAAAGCGTCTGCTAAATGACTGTAATGTAATGTAATGTAATGTCAGTGGAATTCACCATTGAGATGAACTTGGTCATTGTAGGCTGCTGTGTTTTTTTTCTCCCAGAACAACGTTATAAAGTAACAGTGAATGCTTGCAGAAGGTAAATGCGTGCGTGGACAGGAACAATTACAATGCCCTGGTTCATCACATTAATGATGAATTACGCTGAACAAAGCTATATAGAAAGAGAATTTGACGTCACACCATTGAAAGTAATAGCTGAAAACCTCACAAGATGGCGCTCGTTATTGATAGTATATTTGTTAACAGGTTCTTCTGACTATAGCTAAGTTATATTTCAGAATCATCATCTTGTCACATCACAGGTTTACAGATGCAAACTAACTATAGTTGCGACACTGCATTCCTTTAAAGCCTGCCATACCCTTCATTATCTAATCACTCATCATGTACGTATCTGTTTTGACTATCCGCATACCTTACTACCCACCTACAGTACGCATGGATTCACATTAATGGTGCAACACTTTCTCATCAACCAACAGTAGAATACCTGTTCACCTGAATCGACCTACTGTAGCTTAGTTAGTGGAATTTGATGGAATCTCCTCCTGTCCTCAGGTAACACTGTCCTCGCACTGTTCTCGCATATAATAACAAAAACCATATGGGGGCGGCAGTGTCTCAGGGGTAGAGTGTCTGGGTGGGAACCGTGGGGTTCCCAGTTCGATTCTGGGCTCCCCCAGAGTTAGCGTCGAAGTGTCCTTGAGCAAGACGCTGAACCCCTAATTGCTCCCGATGAGCAGGTTGGTGCCTTGCATGGTGTCCTCCGCCATCGGTGTATGAATGTGTGTGTGAATGGGTGAATGTAATGCACAATCTATGTAAAGCGCTTTGGATAAAAGCGCTATAAAAATGCACCATTTACCATATAAGCTATAGTAAATAAGGAATAATGAAGAGTGAAGCGGTTATTATTGAGAAATAAACCCCGACAGGATTGAAGCAGACTACTAGTCCAGTGGTTCAGTGGAGTCGCGATGTGATGCGTTGTGAGCTTGTAGATAGTTCGAAAAAAAAAAAAAGGAACATTTTAACCTCTTATGAGGTACCTTTTTCAAAATCCTTTCAAATGGCGGTTCGCGGCCAAATACATCCTGTGTATCAATTTGGGTTAGGTCCTTGTTATGATAATGTTTGAAAACGTCAACACTGTGAATCATTGCAGTAGTACCGTAAAGCAGGAGCAATGTATCACCAACTCACATGCAGCTGGGGGCGCTACTAGGTAGTTGTTGACAAGTCATGTGTGCAGTGGTGTAAAGTACATTTACTCAAGTACTGTACTTCAGTACACTTTTGAGGATTTTTTACTTGACTGGAGTACTTCCCATTTTCAATACTTTTACTTCTATTCCACTACATCTAAGGGGCAAATATTTTACCTTTACTCCACTAAAATTCATTTTTAAACTTTAGTTACTAGTTAATTTACAGATACAAATTATTATATAAAAACCACTTTAGCCCTATTTTATACAGAGGCGTTGTGAGCTTGTAGATCTGCTATTTTCAAACATTTTAGTGCTTCTACTTTTGGTACTTTAAGTATATTTTGATGCCAATGCTTTTGCACTTTTACTCAAGTCACATTTTGAACACAGGCCTTTTACCTGTACAGAGTACTTCTACATTGTCGTATTGACACTTTTACTCAAGTAAAAAATGACTGTACCTTTTCCACCACTGCATGTGTGACATTATCATCACTGGAGTGGGAGGCATCAGACATCGCTTTGTACTATACTAACTGTATGTTCCAGAGTTAAGTGTGAAACCTGTGGTAATGTGTGTCATTAGAATTAGAATGTAGGGCAGTAGGGGCAGTATGTTAATTACCTTCCATACAATATGTCTGGTGTAGAGGGAATCTCGGTAATCTTACTTCAATATGACTCACAAAAATGTTAAAGGGATATTTCACTTTCAAAATCGTCTACTCAGGCTATTGTGAACCCCCCAGACAGTTTTTAAGTTATTTTTAATATTTTTTTGGAAAATGAAAACAATTAAATACAATAAAAAAATAAATAATAATAAATGAAAAAAGTAATCGAAAAAGCACGGCCCGTATGAGGAGGGCAGGGTGAGTCAGCAGAACCAAGGACGGGTGTTTTTGATGAATCTAACAGGTTAAAAATGGAGTTTGAAGTTATAATGGGTTTGTATAGGAAGGGGGCGTGTCTGATAAAATGATTATCAAATATCTAAATACTAAATCAAGCAACTTAAAAACGGTCTGGGGGGCTCACAAAAGGCTGAGTAGACGATAAAATGACCCAAAGTTTTTTTGAAAGTGAAATATCCCTTTAAGTCCACAAAATGCAAAGTGGAATGACAAAGTAGGAACTCCTGTAGCGGCCGCAATATGAAAGGCAAGTCTCCAGAATCCGGAATCCAGTTCACACGTCCTCTTTATAGACAGCAGAAGGACACAAACAGATGGAGTTCGGTTGGTGAACAGGTCCATAAATGGTTATTTCTACATAGAGCATGCTAATCTTAGTTAATAACACATATAGCGAACAGGTAACCAGCAGGTATTGGACAGAGCTGCATATAGGACAAACAGATGTAAAACAGACCAATATCCTCAACGTGTCGTGATGCGACGCATGTGAGCTCGTACTGTAGATCTGCTATTTTCACAATTTCTTAGTTTTGTTTAATTTATTACATTTTTCTTTTAGCCAGACCCAAGGGGTCGGGCTTATATGAGGCTTTGTATCTGTTTCGTCCATACATGGGCAGGGGTCATTTGTCCTCCGGCCCCAGCCAAAAAAAAGTTTGTGACGTCCCCTTTCGTCACAAACTATTCATGACATCATGAACTTCAGTTATAAAGTGGTTTGTAGGTGTGTTACATACTAGGACTTCATTTTGGGTCTGGCAGGCCCTGAAATGTCTGAAAGGTCTCAACTCCAAACCCAGTGGTTGGGAAACACTAGTCTATTACACATAGCATGCATGACATGATGCATTTGGACAAGATTTCTGACTGACTAACTTCCTTTATAAAACTTTTAAAAAAAGTATAAGAAATGATGTATAGAATATCAAGGACCTCCATGGAAACAAGACCGCAAGGACTTTTATGAACGGACCTTTTAGACAAAGTATTTTAAATGTAACTGTGCTGTTTTACATTTTTGCCTAATAAAATATTCAATCAATCAATCATGTGAAAAACATTAGAGATACTGGCATTGTGAAGAAATGTACCGCTGATCTGTACACACACACACACACACACACGCGCGCGCGTACAGACCCTCTTCTCGTCTCTGAGGAGCCACGTCGTAAACAAAACTCAGTGAAAACATAGCTGTAGTTCAATCAAATGATTTATTTCCCAAAGCCTTCAGCAGAGGAGGAACAACGCACCCCCCCCCCCCACACACACACACACACACACAATCATGTTCTCTTAAAGATTGATTTAACATCACATTTTCAGATAAACTTATAGCTTTACAATATAATGAGTCTGAGACAGATGGGTCAGATGGCTCAGCTGTCCTAAATGTGCAGACCAACCATTGGCTTCCCCAAAACTGTCGAATTGGAATGCCTCGGTGGAATGCGTATGTGGTTTTGTACATTGGAAATTATATGATTGCATTTATCATTGATTTGACTGTATTTTTCTGTATGTCTCTGTGCTATCCCCCACCCCCCAACCAGTGGAACTCCGTTTACACACACTCTTACTAACAAAGGACCACAAAGGAAATAAGCTGTTGATCTTTATTGTGTTTTAGCCTTTCTATCCCAGAGATACTGTCATTGTTCAAGTCATTGTTTGTCACCTGAACAGATCACTTCTATTCTGGAGATAGATGTATCATCCCACTTTAATATACACTCCCTCAGTGAAGAATCAGGTCCCTTACAAGAAGATCTAATCAACCATACAGGTTGAAGACGTCCAGAAGAAAATTCTTTTGTTGAAACAAGAGAGCCACAGTTCAGCTGTCTACACACTACAGATGCTGTCTGCCGGTTCCACTGATAATCATCCACTGTTCTCCACTTTCCCTGGTGGTGCATCTCGAATATACCATTACAGTGACTGGTTCCTCCCACCAACCTGACATCAGAAGCTGTACAGAGACAAAATAATTGTTACTTTGATTGTAAAATAAGAATCCAAACCTAAAGTGTAGTTTGTCTTTTACCTGAGCAGGAGAGTCCAACAGTCTTGTCAGGTGAGCAGGGGTGATTTCTAGTTGAATCTGAGGTTCTACAGTCCAGGAGAGCAGACTCACTGCCTTCACACTGGAACTCTTTGTTCGACATTGGAGCCTTCGCTTCTCCATAGAGTGTCCCCTGGAGGTCTGAATGAGCCCCACAGCCAAGCTCCCTACAGACCACCTCTGCATCCTGCTGGTCAAAGTCATCTTTACACACTGAGACCCACGACTGAGTAGACTTCACCTCCACTCTGCCTGAACATGAACTAGTCCCATTCACCAACCTCACAGACTCTGGAGAGAGAGAGAGAGAGAGAGAGAGAGAGAGAGAGAGCGCGAGAACATTTTCAACGAAGTATAAATTCAACCCTTAAACCTAACCACTAAACACCAACCCAAATGTTGTCCTAATTGTAAGCCTAACTCCCCACTTTGCATACATAAAACAATCATTTATCTTGTGAGGACTAGGAAAAATGGTCCCCACAATGTCTGTTTCTCAAATTCTACTATGTAATTGTGGAGTAGAGATGTGCGGATCGTGGTTTTAGCCGCGGTTGCCGCAGTTAACTGCAGTTTGGGTGGATTTGGGTCAATCAAATATAATAATTAATTAATATTGGATAAACCGCGGGTGAACAAATGTGGGAATTACATTAATGATATCAATCTACAGGCCTATTATAGCTTTTAAAAAGCACGAAATCTCGCCGTGCTTGCGTTTGTAGTATTTTAATATTACGTCATTTTACATCAGGCACAAATTAGCCGCCTACTGCACGTTACCGGCAAGGGGTCTTTGTACCGGCTCCAGCCAGTGTTGCCATATTTTGCGAGACAAATAAGCAGCAAGGTCTATGAAAACAAGCCCAAAACAAGCACCAATTTACCCCAAAAGTCGCTTATAAAACGCAGACATGGCAACAAAGCAAGTTGAAAGCGAAAGTAAAATAAACGAAGCTTCAAGCTCCGTCTTGTTGTTACCATAGCTATGGATTGTATACAGATACAGTCACTACATCACAACAGACAGTGGTGAGTAACATTGTTGAAAACTAACGTCAGAAACTGTGGCCACAAGGCAAACACGCTGAGGGATCTAATATATTCTATTCTATTTGAGGTGTGGCACCTTTGTAATTGATCTAGGGAAGAGCAAAGGGGGCGGTAACGCCATAAAAATGGGCATTCAGGGTGGACAGATTAAAGGGCCAATACTAAAAAGTTCATGTGCAATACATTACCATTCACAGCTAAATGGACACATGAAAATTAAAAGAACCTCTATAATAAAAACGCCTAAAAGACTTTGTCTCTTTTCCTGATGTACGTATTGTTGTCCAGCACCCGATTAATTGTTTTAGGATGTGCTTGCTTACCCCTCGTTCCTAACAGTATGGATTACTGTCATTATTGAGGTCATTGTTGGTTACCTGAACAGATCACCTCTACTCTGCCTTCGGTAGATTCAGACGGCCTATATGATCCACACTCCCTCAGTGAAGATTCGGATCCAACACAGGAAGATGTCAGCCACCATACAGATTGCTTTGAACCAGTACTCTTTTTTGTTGAGACAGCAGAGCCGCAGTCCAGCTGCCTACACACTACAGATGCGTACCTCAGGTTCCAATAGTTCAAATCAATTAGTCTCCACTCTCCATTATTCTTCATCTCCACTCTACCAGCACAGTGACTGGTTCCTCCCACTAACCTGACATCAGGCTCTGTACAGAGACAAGAGAATAAGCAGTACAAGAAAATAAAGTTTACGTTGAATGTAAAATAGTAATCCACCTAAAGCGTTTGTCTTTTACCTGAGCATGTGAGTCCAACAGTCTTGTCAGGTGAGCAGGTGTTTCTAGTTGAGTCTGAGGTTCTACAGTCCAGGAGAGCAGACTCACTGCCTTCACACTGGAACTCTTTGGTCGACATTGGAGCCTTCCCTTCTCCATAGAGCGCCCCCTGGAGGTCTGATGGAGCCCCACAGTTAAGCTGCCTACAGACCACCTCTGCATCCTGCCGGTCAAAGTCACCTTCACACACTGAGACCCACGATTGATTAGACTTCACCTCCACTCTGCCTGAACACAACTATGTGTCAATCTCAACAACCATCGCCAGAACAAAGCAGGAGAACGCACTCGAGAGAGAGAGAGAGGAGAGGATAGAGAGAGAGGAGAAGAGAGACGAGAGGGGGGGGGGGGGAGAAAGATTCAATTTAACATTTCTAGATACATAATTATCATAGTTACACCCTCCACACTCATTAAAACATACAGCACAAATGATCATATTTTAACACCCTCCATACACTGAACACTGAAGAATGCTGTCACTGTTTGTTACCTGAACAGATCAACTCCAGTCTGTTTTCAGCTGTAAGATGATTCCAATTTCCACACTCCCTCAGTAAAGATTCAGATCCAGCACAGTCCCAAGATACTATAAGCCACCATAAAGGTTCCCATACAGAACCAGAACTCCATTTTGTTGAAACAGCCGTACCACAGTCCAGTTGTCTACACGCTACAGATGATAACTTCTGTTTCCAGTCACTAGGATTTACTGAATACCACTCGTCCTCGTGTTTCACCTCCAATTTACCAGTGCAGTGTCTGCTTCCTCCCACCAACCTGACATCATCAGACTCTGTACAGAGACAATAGAATAGGCAGTAAAAAAAGGCATATTTACTATTAAAACTGTTTAAGGCTACAATCTAATGTTTTTTGGTTTTTTTACCTGTTGTGTAGCGTGTCGGTTGAACCTGGAGAGCTGAAGAGAAAACATATTAAATAAATAAGTTTCAGTGTAACAGAGTACATGGATCCTCTCTAGCAGTACAGCAGGTTGGTTTTAAGGCAGGTACACTCTGTAGGATATTTGGTCCGATTATGCTGTCTGGGACCTTTTTTGGGGCTCGCCGACAAAACCCCCCGATCTGACGCAGGTCGGGCTGTGATCGGCGAGGTTTTGGTCGCTGTGTGTGAAAGGCTCTACGAGAGGATGCGGTCACGATAATTAAGCTCGGCGATGGCTTACCGACCGTTTTCAAATATCTAGCGGGTTAGATATTCGGCTGTGTCTCAGACAGGACAGCAGACAATATCATACAGAATGAAAGGAGCTGCGACCACCTTGTGAGGAGATGTCATTGCAGCCAATGACAGCACATGACAGCCACTGTGGCTATGGAAGGTCGGTGGACCTGACCACAACAAACAGATCCCCCGCATAGTTACCGTCCAGTCCTGTATTAAGTTAAACATTATTATAAAACAGAATGAGAGTGAGCAAGCGTGCTCGAAGGGGGGCTGTTTATTTGAGACTATTGCACAGAGATAGAGAGAGAGAGAGAGACAGACAGAGAGCGAGCGATCTGTATGTGTGTGTGTGTGTGTGTGTGTGTGTGTGTGTGTGTGTGTGTGTGTGTGTGTGTGTGTGTCGGTGTCTGTGAGCGTTGCCAGATTTTGCGAGAGAAATAAGCAACCAGGTTTGTGAAAACAAGCCCAACAAGCAAACAACAACAAACAACAAACAACAAACAACAAACAACAAAACAAAACAAAACAACAAAAGCTATGAGCACTTTAAGCCTATATACAAATACATTGTATACTTGAAAATAGACTATCTACAAGCTCACGTTATAGATAGGCTATTTTTAAAGAAGAAATCTTGGGGGAAAAAAATTAAATTATGGAATATTTTCCAAATCCACACAGATCTTGTATGGGGGTCTATGGCACAACATATTTTCAGAAGGGTGAGGTCTGCGCCTCTGCGGACAAATATTAATTTGGGGGTCCTTGCCATGAAAACTGGTTCAAACAACATTAGGAAACAAGGCCAAAAAAGCAACTACACTTTCAAGCAACTTTACAGAAAAACAATCCCAAAGTTGCTTATAATAAGCGGACATGGCAACACTGTCACTGACTGATTCTGCGCACTTGACGAGAGAGAGGGAGAGGGAGAGGGAGATAGGCATATCACGGGAGACGTCGATTAAAATGAATTGGAATAAACACAAATGTATGTATTGGGTCTGACTCTGGAGATAGCATCCTAGTGAACTATCCTACAGTGTGTAATCCCTGGTCGGGGATCAATCTATAGGGTGAAAACCACAACGATATATGACAGCCGATATCAAGAAATAAACTCCTGCAGTGTGTAATGCTTAACGATCAGACGACTCCCCGACCACTTTAAAAGTCCTACAGTGTGTACCTGCCCTTACTGTTGAAATATAGGAGGTGATGTATTTTGTTTCTCCTGTTTGCTGCTATTTATTTGACATTCACAGTTTGGGAATGAGTAACTGTACATTACAGACTACATACTAATACAAATGTATGCTGTAGAAGATACGAAGCAGTAATGGAGTTTAACATTAACGATGCAACTACTGTACATCGATTCACAAACCCCTGGATCAATTAAATGTACCAGAAATGGGATGAGGGTTCTATCATAAAAGTATTAATCGGTTCACTGAAGCTTTGCAGTTCATTCTGCTTCAGTAGGCCTATTAACTAACCTGCTGCAGAAGACTAACTCGCACTCTGTGCGAACGAAACGAGAGAGAGAGAGAGAGACAGAAAGAGAAAGAGAGAGAGAGAGAGAGAGAGAGAGAGAGAGAGAGAGAGAGAGAGAGAGAGAGAGAGAGAGATGTATACTACATGTGTACCATGTTTCTGCTGATATTTCCATCCTGACCGATGGTGGTGCCATATGCGTGCGTGCGTGCGTGCGTGCGTGCGTGCGTGCGTGCGTGCGTGCGTGCGTGCGTGCGTGCGTGCGTGCGTGCGTGCGTGCGTGCGTGCGTGCGTGCGTGCGTGCGTCTCAGGTCAGAGGGAGAGAGAGGTATGTAGGAAGGAAGGTAGATAGATATATAGATAGACATGTAGATATATAGATAGGTAGGTAGGTAGGTAGGTAGGTAGGTAGGTAGGTAGGTATAGGTAGAAGATACAATAAGAGACTATATAGATAATTGTCATTGGTGAAGTGATTGTTTGTTACCTGAACAGATCACCTCCAGTCTGTGGCGAGTAGTATAAGACTTAGACAACATTGTTTCACACTCCCTCAGTGAAGATTCAGAACCAACACAGTTCGATATCATTCTCCATGCAGGTTCAAGTGGATAACCAGAACTTCTTTGTGTTGAAACAGCGGAGCCACAGTTCAGCTGTCTACACACTACAATTGCTGACTCCAGTTTCCAGCCATAATAATCATCCACTGGGCTCCACTCTCCCTGGTATGTCATTTCCAGTGTACCAGTACAGTGACTTGTTCCTCCCGACAACCTGATATATTCAGGCTCTGCAAGAGAAAAACAGAATAAAATAGTAATATTGTGTTGATTGTATAACATGATAATCCAAACGTAAAGTGTAGTTTGTCTTTTACCTGAACAGGTGAGTCCAACAGTCTTGTCAGGTGAGCAGGTGTTTCTAGTTGAATCTGAGGTTCTACAGTCCAGGAGAACAGACTCATTACCTTCACACTGGAACTCTTTGGTCCACATTGGAGATTTTACTTCTCCATAGAGCGCCCCCTGGAGGACTGAAGGAGCCCCACAGCCAAGCTCCCTACAGACCACCTCTGCTTCCTGCTGGTCAAAGTCACCTTCACACACTGAGACCCACGACTGAGTAGACTTCACCTCCACTCTGCCTGAACATGAACTAGTCCCATTCACCAATCTCACAGACTCTGAAAAGAGAGAGAGAGAGAGAGAGAGAGAGAGAGAGAGAGAGAGAGAGAGAGAGAGAGAGAGATTTAGATGCATACAAGGTTTTACACGGATCGGAAATTGCATTTCTTCCTCAGCCTAGTGGGAATGTGCGTGCAAATTTCACGGAAATAGCACGCAGCATTCATTATTTGAGGCATTTTGTTCAAAACTGAGCACTCCTGAAAACTTTGGAGGCCAATCGTAGTCAATCAGGATGGAATATGAAAAATCTGAAAGACTTGTTTCGTTTAATGACTATAGAGATATTTTGTACCAAATTGTGTGATGTTTGGACAAAATCTGTAGGAGTAATATAAAAAAAAAATTGGCCTCCTGGTGGCGCTATAACAGGGCGATTTGAAAAATACGGGGCAGAGGTTCTGCTCTGGCATCCAGGTGCACAGTTTCGCTGTGATGTGCCCAACGGTGTCGGAGATTAGCTGCTCACAGGCAGACGGACACACACACACAAACACACACACGAATGGACGGACAGGGTGTAAAATTAGTCTCTGCAATGCCTTCGGAACCTATTCATTCCCCACACACACACAAGCATGTACGCAAGCACACACACACACACGCACGTGCGCACACACACGCACGCACGCACGCACGCACGCACGCACGCACGCACGCACGCACGCACGCACGCACGCACGCACGCACGCACGCACGCGCGCGCGCACGCACGCACACACACACACACACACACACACACACACACACACACAGGATAGAGGGATTAGAGGAAGAGGGGGGACATTTTTCGTAATCATTTAAGCCTACTGTATATACTTTGTCATAATATCACAAATAGCTAAAATAACTTATTTTTTATGTTCAAATCATGATAATCAAACATAAATATGATGCATATCTATATTTCCCAAAAGGAAATTAATTCAATCTGACCGGAAGCAGGGGTAAAACCAAATAGATGGATGGATGGATGGATGGATGGGTAATTTCAAAGACTGATATAAGATAGATGAAAAAAACTATTTCTGTCCTTGTTTAAGACATTGTTTATCACCTGAACAGATCAACTCCAGTCTTCCAGTAGATGTCTTAGACCTCTTCGTTCCACACTCCCTCAGTGCAGATTCAGATCCAACACAGGAGGAACTCATCCTCCATACAGCTTGATCTGAACCAGAACTTATTTCAGTTGAAACAGCAGAACCACAGTCCAGCTGTCTACACACTACAGATGCTGACTTCAAGTTCCACCAGTTCATATCCACTAATCTCCAATCTCCGTTGTGTTTTGTCTCCACTCTACCAGCACAGTGGCTGGTTCCACCCACCAACCTGACAACAGGCTCTGTACAGAGACAATAGAATAAGCAGTATGAAAAATAAATATCAAATTGATTGTAAAACAATAATCCAAACGCAAAGTGTAGTTTGTCTTTTACCTGAGCAGGTGAGTCCAACAGTCTTGTCAAGTGAGCATGTGTTTCTAGTCGAGTGTGAGGTTCTACAGTCCAGGAGAGCAGACTCACTGCCTTCACACTGGAACTCTTTGATCGACATTGGAGCCTCTCCTTCTCCATAGAGCGCCCCCTGGATGACTAAAGGAATCCCACAGCCAAGCTCCCTACAGATCACTTCTGCATCCTGCTGGTCAAAGTCATTTTCACATACTGAGACCCACGACTGATTAGACTTCACCTCCACTCTGCCTGAACACGAACTAGGCCCATTCACCAACCTCACAGACTCTGGAGAGAGAGAGAGAGAGAGAGAGAGAGAGAGAGAGAGAGAGAGAGAGAGAGAGAGAGAGAGAGAGAGAGAGAGAGATTTTCAAATAAGAAAAAACTAAAACATGAAAATAACATGAATAGATACATAAACCACTAAAGCCAGCTCAGTGGCCTTGTGATTAGAGTGTCTGCCCTAAGACTAGGAGGTCGGGGTTCAATCCCCGGCCGAGTAATACCAAAGACTATGCAGACTATCCAAAACATGTATAAGATTACCGTCATTGTTGAAGTCATTGTTTGTTACCTGAACAGACCAACTCCAGTCTGGAGGAGGCAGTATTTGGCCGCTTTGATCCACACTCCTTCATTGAAGATTCAGATCCATCACATTTAGATACGATAATCCACCATAAAGGCTCTCTTCTGGAACCTGTACCCCATTTTGTTGAAACAACAGTGCCACAGTCCAGCTGTCTACACACAACAGATGATAACGTATGGGTCCAGGCAAAAGGATTCACTTGTCTCCACTCTCCCTCGTTTTTCAACTCCAGTTTACCAGCACAGTGGCTGGTTCCTCCCACCAACCTGACATCACCATCTGTACAGAGACAATAGCATAAACATTGTTTTAAACAAAACGTTTAAGGCTACAATCTATAATGTTTAATTGTTTGTTCATGTTTTTTTTACCTGTTGTTTGGTCTGTTGGTTGAACCTGGAGAGCTGAAAAGAAAAAATGATTTAAAATAATAATAAATGAGTTTCAGTGTAACTAGTGCTAACTAACTAGTATCTAGTGGTATAGTTTATCTGTTGAGATACAGGAGATGATGTCCTTTGTTTCTCCTGTTTGCTGCTATTTATTTGACATTCCCAGAGTGGGAATAAGTAACTGTATGATTTGTATGATCAGAACACACACACACTAATAAAAAGGTATGTACGAATGAATATAAGACAACCAGTGGTTTGTTGTTGCAAGCAAACAGACTGGTTGTCATGGTGATTTGGTCACATTGTTTCCAACATACATGATTCAGACATTTGAATGTTTCTGCTGAACTGAAACACTGGATCTGTTTTTCAGTCCTGACTTAAGGTGGCGCCATTTCTCTTTTTTTCTAAAGATAGGCAGATTACTTTTACTAGAGAGAGAGAGAGAGAGAGAGAGAGAGAGAGAGAGAGAGAGAGAGAGAGAGAGAGAGAGAGAGAGAGAGAGAGAGAGAGAGAGAGAGAGAGAGAGAGAGAGAGAGTGAGAGAGAGAGAGAGAGAGACACACAGACAGACAGACAGACAGACAGACAGACAGACAGACAGACAGACAGACAGACAGACAGACAGACAGACAGACAGACAGACAGACAGACAGACAGATGCATCAGGAGACAGTATAAAAGTCAAACTCATCAGGTTTTTGTTTGAACTTTGGACCTTGATGATTAATCCAGGACCTGAACAAGATCAATAATCTACAGTGTCTACAAACTCAGCAAAATTAAAAATAAATCAATAACTAATACGAGATGAAGTTAACAATTCACTAACATAACCTGTATTATAGACTAATATTCTCTAGAACAAGAACGTTTAACAGTTCACTATGTGACACATTGATTGATTGATTGAATACTTTATTAACAGTTTGCAAAAAGTACAGAGGTGCAGTTGTACACTAAAGCTGAAAGGATAACACAAAAACCCTGAGGGCTTGTTGTGGTCCTGTGTATTTAATTAATGCTGCCTATTCCATACATATAAAGACATACAATACAATACTATACAAGAGATCATCAATACTTGGAGCACTAAAAGTGGGGGGGTCATTTCTTTTGGCAAGCTAAAAGTCCAGTTGTAAATTGCATAACCTTTTATAATATTTTCGATAACAAGATGTTAATTGTTCTCTACTCAATGTTCTCTAGTCCAGCAGTTCTCAAACTATTCACTCAATCTTATTAACCAATTTATCATTATTTTGCTATGATTCCCTGCTTTCATATGACATGAAATAAATGAAAGGACTGTCTCCCAGTCAAATTTGGTCACAAATAACCTGTAATAAACGAATACTCTGCAAAACAATACAAACTCATGAGCAGAATGCAGTTCCTGTCCCAAGCTGAGTGTGTGCAGATACAGTAATCCCTGGTCTCTTGTCACCACAAAGGGCTTGTGTCACTCTAAAACATGTCATCAGTGTGAGATAAGTATCAGGTGGTGGTGGATTAGATCTACTTACAGTGCAGCTCCATGGTTAGGGAGGAAAGGAGCAGAGAGGCCACACTCAGCCACACTGCCATCTTCATCGTACTGCCTGGTCCTGCGTCTGCTGAAGCTCCACAGATACCCTAGACACCCACTGTCTGGTCCACGCCCCCTCCATAGCCTCCCCACAACGACACACACACACACACACTCACACACTCACACTCACACTCACACTCACACTCACACACACACACACACACACACACACACACACACACACACACACACACACACACACACACACACACACACACACACCCACACACCCCAGAGTTTCCAAGCAGCAGTTCAGACTGTTGACCTTGATAAGAAGAGCTCAATATAATGAAGGACTTTGAAAGTTGATTTGGATTTATTTGAGGTTAGGGTCAAAAGAAAACACATGAAATACATACTTCTCAAAAAGAAAGACACGTCAAGGATAAAAACACAAAGTCAGAGACGTTGTGGTCCTGGGTCTTGGCCAAACAAAACACAACAACAAAGCAACACAATATTATAAAAAAAAACGTTAAAGATTATTGACCCGCCTGGCGCAGGATGCCGCAAAGTGGCAGAGAAATTATTATTGCTATCTTCCATAGATGCCCACAAGTCTTTGAGCTTTGATTGATTGAATACTTTATTTGTCAAGAAATGTAAACAGCACTGTTCATTTTTATAGAAAAGGCTTGGATTATTCCACAAGCACAGATATACAATAAAACATTTAGGCTAAAAGGATAACACAAAAAAGTCCTGGGGACTTGTTTCCATTGTGGTCCTATAAATGCTGGAGTCCAAATCAAGCCTTTGGAGGTACAAGCCCGAGTGAAGTCTAAAGACTTTCATCACAGGTCAGAGTCAAGTGTTAAGCCTCCACAATAAAATGGTGCAAACAAAAACTGATGACAGATTTGAAGGTTTCATGTCTCATGTCTCATGTCTCTATTTTCAGACTATTCTACAACTATAATTGTGACTAATTTAGGCTATAATCTACTGTAAGTTTACATTAATCATTAATCATAGCTTCTCAAACCCAGAACCGCAGATGTTGACTTTCTTTAAGGTGTCTAATCCCTGATTATTATTTTTTTAAACTTTGAGTTTTGCTCATCGTCATTTTGATTCGCTCGCTTCTGTGCCTCCGATTACCATTCTCAACTGCCCTGTTGCCTGCCTGCCTGCCTGCCTGCCTGCCTGCCACCTGCCTCTCAGCCTGTTCTCCACGTCTGCCCCCACCAACACCACCTCCCCTCCCCTTTCCTCCTTTGTTTAAATAAAACTGGACTTTAACTTTTGTGTCGTCTGCATTTGGGTCTGACTCTGCCAGTTTAACAAACATTGACAATTGTTACAGATGTTATGTTTGTATATATGTTTAGCTGTAATTGTACTGACCTAGCTTCCAGAGGGAGCCAGTCCAGCTGCTGGAAAGGTTGTTTATATTTATCAACATGGTTAGCCCCAAAGCAACCCTGACAAGACTGTTCTGAGAAACCAGCCAGCTACTTCTCTTTTAAGACATCGGTTAGGCCTCCATACCACACCATGGTGGCATAGTCAAAACAACATAGGCCTACAACCTTGGCTTGTAAACGAAGACCAACTGTATCCAGACACTGAGCTTCTCTGGACAATAATTTGG
>NC_137615.1:10155965-10218465 GCF_963280865.1 Gymnoscopelus braueri
AAATGTGTGCAAATCTTTGAATAACACATTTTTAACTCAAACGTTTGCTTCTGGAGGTCCGTGGCACAAAATATTTTTGAGATCGGTGTCCGCAGCCAAATACTTTTAGGGGGTCTTTGACATGAACACCTTAGCGAATCACTGCACTACGTGACACATAACCTTTTATAATCTAATATGTTCTAGAAAAAGAGATATTAATAGTTCTCTGTCAGTGTTTTTCAAATGGGGCTACATGTACCCCTATGGGTATGTAGAGGTACTACGTGCAACATACAACCTTGGCTTGTGAACGAAGACCAACTGTATCCAAAAACTGAGCTTCTGTGGACAATAATTTGGTTTTGTTGTTCACCTTGCTCATGGGCTTTTAGTGCCATAGTTTCACCTCCCAGGATGCATTCTAGCGTGCAGCTAAAGTTGCTAGATGTGTAACCACACTGTATTTATGTCTAAATGTATCTAAATGCATTTGTTGGGTCCTGTTTTTACATTAATTTAATAAAATACTGATTCATGGCTTCTATTTAGGTATGTTCTACCTAATATATTTTACCAGATGTTCATTTATACGGCAAGTGTGTTTTTGCTGGTTGAAAACACACGCAGGCACGCACGCAGGCACGCACACACACACACACACACACACACACACACACACACACACACACACACTATCACAAAAACTTCGGCATCAAGTGTAAGCATTAAAAATACTTATTTAACTTTATTATAGGTGTAAAAAAAGAGGGTGAAATAGTTGTCTTTCTTTTTTTCGTACAAGCCATAATTTTTCTCTGAGGAAACAGAGATAGAAAGAAAGAACAAGGAAAACTACAGTCACATATTCCAAATATTCCTGATATGAGTTGCTAGGCTGGTTTCTGAATTGTCCTTATAACTCACTAAAGAGACTGATAATGATCTTATTATGAAGACATGCAGCAAAGATTGTCGGGAACGGGACTCGAACCTGAGATGCGCTGCAAGGCTAAATTAGAGCATAAGTGCCCGGACGGCTAGGATAGCCGTCCAGGCCCTTATAATGATCTTTAGTGAGGGCCATTACAGTATAGATGAGGTTGAAAATGGGTGAAGTGCTCCTTTAAGAGGCCATTTTGTTTATGTTAAGACTGTGTGGCTGGCTATATTACATCTTTTGGGGTTTGTTCTTTCAAAATATATAAATTAAAAAAAAAAGAATGACAAGTCCAGGAGAGCAGACTCACTGCCTTCACACTTGAACTCTTTGGTTGACGTTGGAGCCTTCACTTCTCGATAGAGCGCCCCCTGGAGAACTAAAGGAGCCCCACAGCCGAGCTCCCTAGAGATCACCTCTGCATCATGACGGTCAAAGTCACCTTCAAAGACCCAAGACTTGAATAGACTTCACCTCCACTCTGCCTGAACATGAACCAGGCCCATTCACCAACCTCACATACTCTGGAGAGAGAGAGAGATAATTAAAATGTTCTAGATGCAATGATGCTATATTTCAATCTATAATTCAAAAGTAAGAAAAAAACTAAACATGAAAATAACGTAAAGTTGTCCGGATGGTCAGGGCTCCAAGAATCGTAGATTTTGGTATTTTATTTACCTCCAAAACTAAAGAGCTGGTGCCATGTTTTTGCACTTTTTCTGTTTTTCATGTGTCTATGAGGTTGATAGAACTTCATTAAGCCCCCCGGTGGTGTTTTTATGGTGTTTTATGTCTTCTCTGACTATTTGGAGTTTCTTCCTGGAGGCTGAAACCTTGTAGCCTGGTAAACACCCCCTCCCTCCGGAAATCTCATGCATTGCATTGCATTTGGTTTCAGGAAGGAGGGTCTGGGATTGCTCACAGAGTAAAGCTGCCCGAACCGCTGCGCATACGAACCAATCAGCGGCTGCTAGGGGCGGGATCATCCAATCACCTGCCTAGTAGCTTGAAAAAATGAAACTCCGTCTGTCATCGATTCTGCGCCCGGAGTCTCAGATGCAAGTACGCTGTGAAACAAAATGTGTGTCGCAAGCTTCTTCCATTTGACGGAGTGAGGTTAGAAACCTTGAGGGTCAAACGTGCCAATAGAGAAACAGCGCTTTAGTGACATCACAAAGCCATACCCTCCCCCTCATTATCACAACACAACAGGTATGGGCATGAGGAGGAGGAGGGACTAGGACAGGTGGGTGGTGCTAAGGTGAGAACCAGGTATACTTAATGAACTGGAGGCATGTCCACATAAAAACAACATTTTAACACTTACTGTACACTTTCTTTTTGTTGAAAAAAATCCTTACATAATAATAATACCTTATGATCAGGTTTTAGGTTTGAAAAATATCATGGCACTCCATCTTTAATAATCAGCCCCATGCAGGAGTCAGTCAAGGTCTGAGGCAAAAAAATATACTCCAAAAATAAATACTGGCCACAAACACACTTTCAAAACCAAAAGTAAGAAATAAACACTTGATAAACTAAGAAAAAACTAACAGACCAAGAACTAAATATACTGTAACAGGCAATGCCTTTTGACTCAAGGTCCTGGCAACTCTCCCCTGGTGTTGTCTCCTTAACAGCTTCAAGTAAACTGAGCATTTCACTCTGAGCATTCCCCACTCGATATTTCCAGCCTCCTTTATATACCAGGTGCGACCCACCCACAATTTAGTAATTGGAATAATCATCAACTCAAACAAGGCAAACCGTTATATATTCGTTATACTACACAATTACAGACTTTCTGAGCCAACTTGAAATGCATTTCTAGGCATCAAATAATTCACAAAACAATGAAAAATTATAATAGCTTGCAACACTGGGTGCTGAACAGACACACCTCCAAGGCAGCTTGATGACAGTCAGTTGATTAGCAGCAGCTGTGCAGTGTGTGCTTGTAATGTCCAGTTTTACACTGTGGAGTCCTTGGTGTCTATAGGGCAAGGGTTGCCCCGTGACAAACGTGAATAGATATTGATACATAAGCCAACTCAGTGACCTTGTGGTTAGAGTGTCTGCCCTAAGACTAGGAGGTCAGGGTTCAATCCCCGGCCGACTCATACCAAAGACTATAACCATGGTACTCTGCTTCCCTGCTTCGCAGACAGCATCAAGGGTTGGATTGGGGGTAAATCCCTGCGACATACTAGAGTCATGTCCAGGAGGATATTTGTACCTCATGGCTGAAGGCACCTCACGGTACAGAAACAGGAGATAGGCTCTTGGCCTATGGGTCACATGGCTCAGGAACTGTTGGTTCCCATGGCTACTTACTTACACACTCATTAAAAACATAAAGAACTAGAAAAGGTGCTCCTCGGAGCATAGGTCTCCGCCAGGTCAGGTAGGTTATTGTGGGCAAACAATGTTCGGAATCCAGGGGGTCACAGTGGCGCTGTCGCCTCACAGCTAGAAGGTCCTGGGTTCGATTCCAGCCGGGGACGCTGTGGGCGCTGGGGGCGTTTTCTCTCCTCCACGTCATCAGTCACAGTGCCCATATCATAGGTGGGGTTGCCGAAAGGGCCTTTCTGTGTGGAGTTCTGGTCTCTATACTGCCTCCCCATGGTCAGCCGGGGCGGGGTGCCTGATGGAGGGGAAAGGAACTGGTTGGAATAACGTGTTCCTCCCATGCGCTACGTCCTAGTGGGGAAACTCCCCCCTGTCAGGTGATAAGAAGCGGCCTGCTCACTCCTCATGCATTGAAGTAAGCATGAGTTCAGTTCGGGGCAGGATTACAGGTTAGGTATTGGCACTGGGTGAAAAAATGGGTTACAAAAATCGTGGCATTAAACATTTAGAAAGAAAAAAATAAAATAAAAGCAATGTTCGAAATTCTTCAATCAGGATGGAATATGAAAAATTGGACGGATCAGTCTTGATCACTTGACTATAGAGATAATGTGTACAGAGTAATTTAAAAAAAAAATGATGCAGAAATCAGCATCCTGGTAGCGCTATAATAGGAGAATGTTAAAAGGGTGGCACTTGTTCCTCAACATAGTGCAAATGTGCGTGCGAAGTTTCACCGCAATCGGACGCTGCGTTCATGATTTGCGGCATTTTGTTAAAAACGGGCCACTCCCTAAAACTTTAGATGTCAATCTTAGCCAATCAGGATGGAATATGAAAAATCTAACAGATCCGTCCTGATCACATGACTATAGAGATCATGTGTACCGATTTGTGTGAAATTTGGATGAAAGTAAGAGTAAAAGTAAGGTGTTTTACATAAGTCGGCCTCCTGGTGGCGCTATAAAAGGCATATGTGATAAATGCAGGGCAAACGTTTTTCTTTGGCCTCTACGGAGTGCGCATACAAAGTTTTACACAGATCGGTGCAGTTATAGGTAAAAACACGAATTGGCTTGTTATAGCGCCACCATGAAGAAATTTCAAGTGGTATTTATTCCTCGGCCTTGTGGGAATGTGTGTGCAAAATTTCATGGAAATCGTAAACTGTGTTCATGATTTGAGGCATTTTGTCCCTGCAGACGGGCACACGGACGGACGGACGGACGGACAGGGTGCAAAACATAGTCTCGACCATGCCTTTCGGCCTGGCGGAGACAACAAAATGGTCATATGTCCAAACACATTAAAAACATACATTTACTGACATTGTTTAAGTCATTGTTTGTTACCTGAACAGACCAACTCCAGTCTGGAGGGGGCAGTAGCTGGCCGCATTGTTCCACACTCCGTCATTGATTGTGATTTAGATCACAATTAGGTTCGAGAAATTTGAAAATCCACCATAAAGGTTCCCCTCTAGATCCAGCACCCCATTTTGTTGAAACAACAGTGCCACAGTCCAGCTGTAACAGGCTGAAATAATGTCACATGGGATTCATTTTTAATCCTTTATTGCACATATCCTGAACCGAAACCTGAAAATGGAAAAAAAAAAGAGACACAAAAACATCCCATACAATCTGGACCCAACGAATTCATTAAAGTGGTTATTATTAAGATTCAAGCACATTTTGACTCTATTCGAGGACAAAAACAGCACAAAAGAAACAGAGCCGAAAATGTTCACATCACATAATTTTTCTGATTTTACTCAATATTTTTTCTCAACAAAAAACATCTATATTCCTCTTTTTACTAAATATTTGTTGTTGTTTTCTTGCCTACTATTTTCTCATAATCCTTGGAGGCTGAAATGTATGTGTGTGTGTGTGTGTGTGTGTGTGTGTGTGTGTGTGTGTGTGTGTGTGTGTGTGTGTGTGTGTGTGTGTGTGTGTGTGTGTGTGTGTGTGTGTGTGTGTGTGTGTGTGTGTGTGCGCGCGGGCGCGACTGAGAGAACGCGAACTTGCGTGCGTCCCTGCATTCCCAGTAGGCTATGAAGGCTTACATTGTGGCCTTTAGAATTTCCAAGGGAGAACTTTCAACTATCAGACTCTTCTCCTGTGGAACCATCTTCGAGGTTTGGTCCAGGAGACCCATGTTTAAACTTTCCTTCCATTTGGGCAACAACAGCACCATCATCATCCATAGTCTCTAATGTCGTCATAGCCAGTGCAGTGCCACGTTTGATTATCTCATTAACAAATGACATGACCTGCCTGGTGAAACATGTTTAACAACTCTTATGAACGTGTGGTGTGGTCAAGTAAGTATGTACATTTTATTTGTATGGCACTTCTCACAGAGAGAACTCACAAAGTGCTTTACATACAACAGAAATAAAGACACAGCCCAAAGCATTCAAATGATTAAAAACACAACACAAACATAAAAAGAAAATCAAAGCCATTCCACAAATGCTTGTTTAAGCAGTAATGTTTTTAAGTGGTTCTTAAAATTGTCCACTGAGGCTGCAGCTCTCAAGACCTGTGGGAGTGCATTCCATACCTTCTTGTGCTGCCCACAGAGGAGTGCGGAGGGGGCAGCAGTTAGGGTTAGTGTCTTGCTCAGGAACATTTATTTAAAGACAATTTAAAATAGATCTACAAGCTCTCATTGCATCACAGTTAAGCTTGTAGAGCTGCTATCCTCACTATTAGTTTATTCAAATTTCTGAAAAAGTTTTGGAAAGTGTCTACATTTTAATACAGCATGCTTTGATATTAAAAATAAAATGTACTTTTTAATAATTTTTTAAAAGCACCTACTCCAATACTTTAAATGGAAACAAATTTGACTGAGCAACTTTCATTTGTAGTTGAGTAATATACTAGTATCTATACTTTGACTCAAGTACTGGGGTAGTACTTTGGTCCACCAGCTGCAAGTATAGCCTCACTTTGAAGCATTTTATTTTTTATTTAACATTTAACCAGTAAAATCACATTGAGACCATAGTCTCTTTTACGAGTGTGCACTGGCCAAGAGAAGAGGCAAATAAATGTTACACAGCTCTGCCAGCAACAACAAATACAGGACATGACAAAGACAAACATATAACATCCGTAATACCAAAAACCTACTACCAGGTAGTCTCAGAGAGAGTCTAAATAGCTAACCAATAACATACTAATAAAAAGACTAATAAGAACAATATATCATGAAACTACTCTAAAACTAAGATCACAACGTTTGCTACTCGTCAAAGTAGGAGCAATGGCTGGAGAGTGTGCCCATGGTAATCCTCTTAAAAGTCACTAGGGGGATCAAAGAAGCCAGTTTTAATCTGATCTGTAGATCATTCCACGACCAGGGCCCAAAAAACGCAAGGCTTTTTTTCCATGCCTCAGATTTGGTATTGGATACGACGTAGCGCATCCAAGCGTTTGATCTGAGGTTAAGAATATAGTGATGTCCAGGTCTGAGTCAAGTCTCAAGTCTTTCATCACAGGTCAGAGTCAAGCCTCCAAAATAAAGCGACCATGGCGCAACATAAACTGAAGACAGATTTGAATTTTCATGTCTCATGTCTCTATTTTCAATAACAGAGTAGCCTTCAAATGTATTATGACTACTGACAACTAGGGCTGCAGGAAGAAATCGATTCGAATACGAATCGCGATTCTCATTTTTAATAACATTTTTGTATAATGACATTTTTGAGAAGTGGCAAGTTCTGGGCTGAATCGAGAATCGTTTTGAATCGGAAAAGAAATCGATTTTGATTCAGAAAAAAACGTTTTTGAATCGAGAATCGAATGTTTTTAAAAAATCTGAAAAAATCGGGAATCGTGACTCCAAGAATCGGAATCGAATCGTGAGATAGCAGACGAGCCCTACTGACGTGTTGTTAACTTATAGATCTGTTCTTCTCAATACATAAACGGAGTATATATAAATAAGCATTTGGTAAACATATTAGCCTGTACTCTGAACCATGTGGTTTATGTTTGTAGCTGATGTTACTTGGTGTTTATCTGTGTTTAGCATGCTGTTCAATGCATAAATAAAATTAATTTAACAAACAACGTGTTATTCTGCAACATGTAAGAGCCATTATTTGACCATTTTCTTGTACCACTTGAACCCCAGCATCCCTTTTCTGGGGGGAGTCATTAACCGAAAATAGCAGATCTACAATGAGCATGTCGAACAACTATTTTCGGCGAAAGAGATTTGGTGTAGAGGGGAAAAAGTGTAAGTGAGAAAGAGCAAGTACAGTGCCAACAGTAGGCCTACTTGGTCCATTGTATTAAGTACAGAGGGTAAAAGGGGTTAAAAAGATGAAGACTGTTAATATACTCTTCTTTATCGTCAACGTGTTCCAGTTTGCTGCTGCACCATACCTAAATGAGCATTTACCCCTAGCTTTTAACCTAGCTGTAATGCTGGCTCTAGTAGTGGGTGGGAATGAATTTCACCACTCTTAAAATTATTGCTTAGTTACTACTTGTTGTCATAATATTTGTCAGTGTCCTTGTGTTTGTCCATGTTTGTCTTTGTGACTGGGCGTGTTTTGTGCGTGTGTGAGCGTAGGCATGGCTCCAGCTTCCAGCTTTTTTTTTTAACCAGTTGCCTCATCTCCCTCATACGCACCTGCCTGCCATCATCAAACTCGACATCATCATCAAACTCGATCCCCGGATTGGCGCCAACAGTGTGTCGCCAACTACTCTGACTTGAAACCTTTGTTTTTTTGCTCCTCGTTCCATACTCACCTCACCTGCCCTGTTGCCTGCCTACCACCTGCCCTAGGCTGTTCCCTTTCCTCCCTTGTTTAAATAAACACCCTTGGACTTTGACTTTTGTGTTGTCTGCATTTGGGTCAGCCAGTTTTCACAAATCGTGACACTAGTAGTTACAGATGTCATGAACCATGTTTAGCTGTAATTGTACTGACCTACAGTAGCTTCCAGAGGGAACCAGTCCAACTGCTGGAAATCTTGTTTAACAACATGGCTAGCCCCAAAGCAACACTGACAAGACTGTTCTGAGAAACCTGACATTGGTTGGGTCTCCATACCACACAACATAGTCAAAACAACATACAACCTTGACTTTAAAAGAAGATCAACTGTATCTAGAAACTGAGCTTCACTGGACAATAATTAGTTTCTGTTGTTCACCTTGCTCATGGGTTTTTAGTGCCATAATTTCATGATGCTGAAACACACTGAATGTATATCTAAATGTATCTAGGTGCATTTGTCGGGTCCTGTTTTTTCATTTATTTAATAAAATACCGGTATTGAAATTTGTTCCTGCTTAATATGATTCATGGCT
Organism: Gymnoscopelus braueri; assembly: GCF_963280865.1. Taxonomy (NCBI): domain Eukaryota; kingdom Metazoa; phylum Chordata; class Actinopteri; order Myctophiformes; family Myctophidae; genus Gymnoscopelus; species Gymnoscopelus braueri. Next base: position 10,164,583 of record NC_137615.1, read on the forward strand.
TCTATATGTATGTTCTTTGTTTTTAACATTCTGTTTGTTTTACTCTTCTCCATAAGTTGAGAAACAATCTTTTCATTTCATGAGATGAAACGTGTTCTTTGTTGACTTATCTACAGGCCCCGTTGACACAACAACGCTCCCTCCAGAAAGCAAAATATTTGACCAGATGTGGTGATTTGGGGGGTTGAAAACACACACACACACGCACACGCACACAGACAAATACTTCTGCAACAAGTGTAAGCATTAAAAAGTATACATCTTCAACTTTATTGTCACATCACTGTTTAAAAAAGTGCGTGAAATTATTTTCTTATTTTTTTTGCCAGCCATCATTTGTGGTTTTCAAGAAAGGGAAGAAGAAGATAGAAAGAAAGAACAAGGAAAACAGGTCACATATTCCAAATATTCTAATAATGATAATAATACATCAGACTTATATAGCGCTTTTCTTAGTAGGCTACCCAAAGTCGCTTTACAAAACAGCTTAAAACAATTTAATCTAAGACATTGTAAGGCTGGTTTGTGAACTGTCCGGGTTGGCCAATCAGGACGCCACTCTCTAACCCCCCTCACAGAGATTTGGTGAACTTTTTCAGTTCTGGACAACCGCTGGTTCTACCGAATTCCCACTCTGCACACTTTACGGCTCATCGGTGACACTTTTGCCAAGTTTGATGTCAATTGGTGGGACGGTGCCCGAGTTATGACCGGGACAGACAGTCTCACACACACACACACACACACACACACACACACACACACACACACACACACACACACACACACACACACACACACACACACACACACACACACACACACACACACACACAATGTATGCTGTGAAGTTCCAGAGAGGAGGCGGTAGTGGGGTGTTGTGGTTAAGCAGGTTTCCATGTACTGTATGGAATGTGTCAGCAGTGTTTAGCTGGGGAGGCCCCCTAGTGGTCGGTTTGCAATGAATCCAATATTAGATAGGTCAGTATATGGATGAAATCCAAAATAATTGATAGAAGAGATTTTTCAATGGATTATGTTACTATTGGGTATGCTAAATAACATTTTCAATTCAATTCAAATCAATTTTATTAAAGTGTCAAATCACAACAAGTTGTCTCAAGACACTTTATGTAGAGAAGAGACCCGACAGTCCCACCCTGAGCAAGCAATTTTGCGACAGTGGCAACATTACATTCTGGAAACACATACATTTTGGAAAATCGAACTTCAAACCTCATTTTCAAGCACATATTACCTCCCAGCTTTAGGCATTTTAAGCTCCCGCCATCTTGAAAATGATGCCTTTCCAGGAGTTTGATTTTCCTAAATTTGTACGTCATTTTGTAAACCCAATAGTAGCAGAATCCATTGAAAAATCTCTTCTATCAATTATGTGGGGGTTCAACCGACCACTAGGGGACGAGCCCAACTCGGTTGTGATGTTTTTTTTTAAACCTTATGCCCATACATAACAGCATGCCAAAAATCAAAAACTTGTCACCAAGGATTCATTGCAAACAGACCATTAGGGGTGAGCCCAACTAGTTTGCAATGTTTTTTGAAAACCTTATGCCCATACCTATCACCATGCCAAAAATCTAAAACTTTTGCACGATTTTTATGAATTCCATCCAGCTAGTTAAGCTGACTGGCTGGAAGCCTGGACTAGCCTGGAAATGCCAGTCAATCAGCTCTGCCTGTCTCTTTTGTCTTGTGTGCTGCAGTCAGAATATGATCCTGGAAGAGACTATTTTATTTGTGTGTTTTGATTCAAGAGCATGGCAACCAGCTGCAGATTCAGAAGCTTTATGGGAAAGGACTCGTTTCTCTGTATTAGTTACTGTATGTGGAATGGGTTACCTGCATTGTATTGTATTAATCTACCTTAAGCAAATTATGAGAAATGTCAGTGATTTGTTTTCGCATTGGCCTTTTCTATTCACAGCTTAGTCCAGTGGAATTATCTACGAGAGGTTTTATTCTATTGCATTAAGATCTGATTGTTGAGCACCCTCGTGGTTGTTCTCTTTGTTTGCTGTAGCACAGAGACACACCTATACTTTATTTTTTAATTAACACTGAGGACACAAAAAGGGAGACAGGGGATTCATTCATGTGGAGGAGAAGTAGCTGTAGCTGATTACACCTTCCAGTGACTGAAACAATATGAAAGTGTGCCCTTATGTGTGGAATTTCTTTGCCTCCAAAAAAGAATGTACAAATGAGCACAGTCAGGCTATATTAAAGCTGCAGCTTTGCTGTAGTGCAAAGACACACCTGTAGCTATACCCTATAGTGCTTCTCAATCTTTTCAGGCCGTGACCCCAAAAATAATCATATTTGAGTTTGAACTGGAGACCCCCCCCCCCTCCACCCTGATAAGCACTTGGAATTGTAGGAGTTGAGGCATTACATCTCGTTTGACTCGGTTCCAAAGACAAAAAAATATTTCGGGACCCTCCCTGGGGGTCCTGACCCACAGGTTGAGGTACATCTTTACAGTCAGATTATTTCATTTATGTGTAGAAAATGGAGTTTACAAACCTATGTAAATGTCTCTGCCTCTAAAAGGTATACAAGACAGGGTGTTGAAGGTTGTGGCAGACAGCTCTCAAAGATGTGGCATGGCGAGAATCAAGAAATAATCCAATTGTAGCCTAAAGGTAAAGTAGTTACACATGAATTACTTAACCGGGAAAGCATCTGTGTCTTTTTAGATTTTAGCTATAGCAATATAACTTTTTCAAAAATGTGTATGGATTTAGAAAGCATTTTTTTAATCGGCCTCAGGTCTAAATGGGTTAAATACATCAAAGACAACCGTGATCATTCCATCCAACAACAACAACAACATTAGTCCAGCTCGTTACAACTGTCTATATCTTATCTAGCATCTGGAACATTTGAGTCAACAATAGCCACCGCAGCTGTAATATCACAGCCCACATTTGGCCGTGTGCTTCTGTCCAGGGATAATCAGAGAATTATGGCACACAAACCTACACAAGGACCAATTAATGTTCAAGTCATCTGTAATAGGCACCAAATCCTTAACTTTTACTGTTTTCAGGAGTTCATAGTGCAACACCGTATGCATTTATTATCATGTCTGAAGCATGATAATAGGGTACTGTAAGTTAAATTAAATTAGGAAAAGTTAAGTTTTTTTCCTTTGGGGAAATGTGTCCCCTGCATTCGACCCATCCTAACTTCTTGGGAGCAGTAAGCAGCCAGAGAGCAGCAGGGACCGCCTCCAGTACCTTGACCAAAGGAAAATGTAAGGCAAATTTCGCACAAGGAGAAAGAGACGCAGAGAAAGAGCATGGTGACAAAGTTAGAGCAACATGAAGGGGATGGTTTGGGGCAATTTGTAACTTTGCTGAGCTAAATTTATAAATATAAATATTTATTTCTTGATTGATGTATTTATAATTTACAATTTAAGCATTTAGCAGATGCTCTTAATCCAGAGTGATTTACAGTAAGCACGGTAAATCAAATGCATAGAAATAGTAATCCAGTATCATATGTAAACCCAAGTATTGCCCAAGTATAAATATAGTTGGGTCTGAACCGGTTTCATAATAATAATCATAGTAACTAGTAACTAAAGTTTTCAAATAAGTATAGCAGAGTAAAAGTACAATATTTGTCTTTGAGATGTAGTAGAAGTACAATTATTGAAAATTGGAAATACTCCAGTAAAGTAAAAATACCTAAAAAATGTACTTAAGTACAGTACTTGAGTAAATGTACTTATTACTTACTTTCCACCACTGCTGTTCAGTACTCTGTTCACTAAAACATTAGTGTACAAAGATGCATTTAGGAACCAAGCAGAATGTACCGCTGACCTGACCTGACCTGACCTGACCACGTAAGCATGAGACTGGAATGCTGCTCAATCCAGCGTTGATGACAGGGTGTCTGGATTCGAGATGGGTGACATTTGGAAGAATAGACTTTGACTTATACTGTAGGTCAACAAGGTTTTTAAGTTCCTTCCTTTTGTGTTAGATCAGAGTAAGAAAGTCATTATTGTACAACATCGCTTAAGCTTTAGAACAAGTCCACACACATTATACATTCATGATTGTAAACAGAAGTTAGAAATACAATGAGTCAACAAAGACAGCAGTTACTTCAAGACTGAATATTTTCCTTAAATGACGTTTCTCTTTGTTAACAACACAGGTCATAGTTATCCAGACTTTGTTCATTTTGATTACAGCATACGTTTTACCAAAAAATAATACCATATCTAAAGCGACTTTTGTATCTCTCAGTGATTAAATAAACTTGAAGGCTGCTCAGACAGGTATGCTGAATAAATCCGGGCCTGACACTCTGTCCCCCAAGGGCCATGCTTCAAACAATCTGAGGCTTCCTAAATACAATGAGACAAAAGGTTTAGGTGTTAAAGAATGCAAAGTGGATTGTGTCATAGCCTGCATGAACAGATGGAGAAACCCTCAACCAAATAGACCCTGTGATGGCTATGCTTCAAAATCAGTGTGTCTTTACTTCAAGAAAGTCTCTTATACTACTGTGATTTAGAATAAAATATAATTATTTACATGAAAATGTACTCATGTTTGTAACGATACTTCAACTACACTAAGATCACATTGCAGAAAATACAAAGTATACACATGTTCACATTTTAAATCCCCCATTGTCCACACTCATGTCCAAGTTTCTGGTAGTGTATGACAAATAACAATAACAATACTAGATGGTGATAAAATCTGAGGGAAAGGGGCATATAACAACCCCAAAATGGGAGATAACCACAATATACAGAGTCATTGCCATCATGTGGGATATTACCACAATGCATAGTCCACATATATAACACATGCTTGCATGATTGCAGGCCATTTTACCTGCTGGACCTGTGCTGATTAGCAAAAACCAGTTATTTGGCGGTCTAAATGTTCAGACAGCCTGTTATTACCTATGCTGCTGCATTGTCTGAAAGCAGCCATACCAAAATAAGTTTTACTACCTGTACACAAGATGTAACAATAAAGTACAACCTTGAACCTTGTAACCCTTCCCTCAATCTCCTGAAGGGCAGCTTAGAATACGATAAGCCACCTGAGAACTAAACGTCCATATCCTTAGGCGACAAGATTGATGACCACTATGGTTAAACTAATGGGCTCCTCATGTGATAATGACACAGTTACATTGCAGGCCATTTTACCTGCTGGACCTGTGCTGATTAGCAAAAAACAGTTATTTGGTATTCTAAATGTTCCGACACCCTGCCCGCCCCTTCCTCTTTTTGCTATAAGACGTACTGGTGTCAAACCAGTGCTTCACTCAGCCCTCTCCTCTCCATCCAGAGCATAACCGCCACCAACCAAATGAACTTCAGTCAGACATGTCTTCTTTCTGTGTGATCTGCAGCTCTCCCATGATGAAGTCTCTGCCATGTGGTATGTGCGGTCATGTTGGCTCCATGAGAGCCGGCAACATGTACGGCGGAGCAGGAGGCTTTGGCGTCCGCATCTCCCAGGCCACGTCCAAGCTCCGTACTACATCCAGCTGTGTTGAGGTTTCTGACCTGTATGGCATTGGCTACATCAACGACAACAAGAAGGCCACCATGAAGAACCTCAACAACCGCCTGGAGACTTACCTGGACACGGTGCGCAGCCTGAAGACGACCAACGACGAGCTGGAGCTGAAGATCAATCAGTTCCTGAAGCAGAGGGTCATGCCTGAGATGCAATGCACCGCCTTCAAAGACGAGATTCACCAAATTCAGGACCAGGTGAGAACAGAGCTTCTATTGAGTTAGTGCTGTAGCAACGGTATCATAAACTCATAATTTTGCTGGTTTTCAGAACTGGTCACACTCGATTCTCTACTTTCAACCTGGCTATTTTGGGCAGGTCGTTATAGGCAGATTTTTTACAAACGTTGAAACGTTAAAACCCTTTTAAACATTTTCAAAACACTTCAAAAAAAGTCCTGAAAATAGCAGATTTACAAGCTCACAACACATTGCATGCTCACAACCCAGAGAATCAGCTTGTAGATCTACTATTTTCACTCTTCATCATACGACAAACTATACTAGGGCTGTAAACCGAACTGGTCTACAGTTTCAGGTGATGCTGGTGATGCAAAAATATGGCTTTGCTTTTTTATAAATAATTGCACAATAGTTTGAACAATTCACATATCCACTGGGTATCAGGTGTTTCTATGAAATGGACTGGAAGTGCATGCATACTATGCATATGATATGCAAAACCATTTTTGGTTCTATTTGTGTGACTTAGTGTGACACATTCTGAGCTTGTAGATCGGCTATTTTCACGGGACAAAAACAGGGCATAAGTGGTTGAGTTTAAATGCTGTAGCAGTAGGCTACTACTACGGTGGGCAACAACCTCTTTTTGATCTACTGTCGAGTTGACAAGAAACATTATTAAACATTATTTTTGATGTGCATAAAACATTTCTCCCCAGACAGTTGGACTTTATTAACTGTATTAATTCATATAAAATGATTGACACATTCTTTGTTGTGTTTTATTAATAAATTACTGAAATGTTTTCCAGAACATGAGTAGACTTTTTGAAACCTTTTGGCATGTTACATTATGTGCTTGTTGAACAGGTCAGGTGTCACCATAACAGAGACACTAATCCCCATGGATCCTTGAGGTGGTAACAAAAATGAGCACTTTAGCCCTATTTTATACATTGGCTATTTGAAAATAGCTAATCTACAAGCTCATGACGTGTCTGCTGTTATAAATAATACATTTAACATTTTGAAAGATTTTGGATAATTTTGCCTCTAATGGCATACCATCTTCTTAGATGAGAATATTCGACCAAATACATTATCAATCTGAGGGTAATCTCTCAAGAAACAGCAGAGGGCGCTGTTTTTCCTTTTTTTTGACGATGGGTTCCCAGATTGATCTGAGGGTGCATGTTTCACTGATCTAGCTGTTCAGCTGTTGACACTTCTACTGCTTCCTCACTTTAGATTTCCAAAGAGGTCCTTGGCAGCACTGAAATCCAACAGACAAATGACAATGTAAAGCTGGAATTACATGATTGGAAAGTCAAGTAAGTATGGGGATGAAACAGATGTCCAAAAAAATCAACAGAATACTGGCTGTGGGTGAAGAGACATTATTATAAATGTCTTGTGGTTTTGGTTGTATTTCCATTGGGTGAATGACAGCATAGGAACCGACACAGAGAATAAGTTAAGTGGTATAGTATGCTTGAGGCTGCATTTAGGCCTCTTTTTGACTAATAGCTATATTAGTATATAGAAATATACTGTGCAATTGTGCATTCTATCACAAATAAAAAAGATTATAAATAGACATACTAATTTATTTATTGATGAGGGACAGTGCAAATTAATCAACATTTCAGTTTTCACGTCCATGTAAATGAGCCAGAGTTGGCAACAAGCACATTTTCATCTGTAGTCCCTGAGGAGGCTGTTAAAAGTGGTGAAATAACTATAAAAAAAAAAAAACATACAGTATCAATACAAGACAAGACAAGACAAGACACGTAAACAGAGTGCATTGACTTGAGAACCTAAAGATTGACCTGGATATCGGGAACCTGGACTGACTGGGTTACTAGGCTAACCCGGGTCGCCCATTTTCCAATACTGAAAGTATAAAATAAGGCTAAAGTGGTAAAAACTTGACTTTGAGGCTAGAATAAATAATTTAGCTGGGGACCCCCTGGAAACCCCTCAAGGACCCTACTTTGATAACCATTGATATACTGTACTGTCTCCTTCTCCCAGGTATGAGAGTGAGCTGTCCATGCGTCAGTGTGTGGAGGCAGACATCGCTGCTCTGAAGATAGTTCAGGAAGAGCTGGATGTGGGGAGATCCAGTGTGGAGCTGCAAGATCTGAAGGAGGAGCTGAAGAAGCTGCATGAGCACCATGATGAGGTAAATGTTTGGAGGTTTGGAGGCTTACGCAAAGCCAGGGGTCCTCAACGTTTTTCATAGCCAAGGACCCCTCAGCTGAGAGAGAGATGAAGCAGGGGCCCCCACTACATTGTTGTGTTACAGATTACACTTTTTCATAGATTTTATAGATAGCTTAATTGACTATCATCAGTGTTGTGTAAGTTAATGTTTTTTGTTCATTTCAGACATTTAACCACATAAACCTTCAATACTTAGTATTTGATTTCCCCCCCACACCAAAAATAGCCGATCTAAAAGCCCACAACGCCTCGCAGCGAGGCATTGTGGGCTTGTAGATCTGCTATTTCCGGCTAATGTTCCCCTCTGAAGAGGGATGTTCAACTGGTTAAAGTAAAAAAAAAAATGCCGGATCCCCTATAGTAGCTCTGAGAACCCCCCAGGGGTCCGGACCCTTGTTGAAGACCCCTGCTCAAAGCTGTTAGTTCTTATGGGTGTCCTTGTCTGCCGGGGTTAACATTCTCCTCTGATATTATGAACCATTGTACTTGACACTGGCCTGTCTCTGGCTCTTTTGACCCACAACAGTTTTCTTCTCTGTACAAAATGTCTATCCAATTGATGCAATATACCTGGGCATTATTAAAGGGATTGGTGTATCCCTATATTTTGGACATGTCATCATAGGCTAAATATAAAACGGAAAATCCAAGTTGCTTTAAAGATATAGAGTACAGAAGTCCTGACGTCACTCGTTCATCCCCAGATTCGTACGGTAATTTATCTATGGAGAATACCATTGGGTCATCTTAGAATCGTCTCATATAAGAATTGTGGTCCAAAAATAAACAAACTGTCTCGGCGATATTGTCAGGGAGGAGGTTCTGTATCGTTTATGATAGTCAGTCACTTATATTTGTTACGGTCTGTTTCTGGCGAAAATGTAACTAATTCGGCGGAAGTAACATTAGCGTTTTCTCACCGTCAGTTGATGCTTCATATCCATAGGAGTCAAACCGCCGGGATCATTTGTTTATTTTTTAACACAGTTCTTATTTGACGCGATATTAAACACGTCTATGGGAATTCAGAACCGGGGTGGAAAACCGCGAACCAGGTAGGATGTAAATTACGTCAGACTTCGGTGCTCTATTGTAAAAAATTTGATTAGTGTAAAAGTAACAAAGAAAATAACAAAGAAATAGAGGCTTAAGTCGGCTTTTCACTATTTGGCGTATGACAAAGTCTATGGGGCTTAAGGGGGCACATTAACGTGCAGGCTTTTCTCATCCTTTTTGCCATTTTGGTGGTATGGAGTACCGGACAGTACCGTTAAGCTGTCATTTTATTAAAATGTTTAAATAATCAAATAAACCGATTAATTTTGCACCCCTACAATACAATACTGTAAATCGTGTGTGGTTCTCCAGGACATGCTGAGGCAGCATTCTAAGGCTAAGCTGGGATCCCAGGTGAACGTGGACGTTGATGCTGCCCCTCAGGATGATCTGGCCAAGGTCATGGAATCAATGAGAGAACACTACGAGAAGGTCATCACCCAGAACCGTCAGGAAGTGGAGGCATGGTTCCAGACTAAGGTAGGCTACACTACACCAGTGGTTCCAAAACATCTTCATGTCAGGGACCCCTAAATTAATATGTATTTGGCTGCAAACCATCTGAAAATATTTTGTCCCAGGGACCCTCATAAAAGATTTGTGTTACAAAATAAAAAATAGTACAAAATATTTTAAAGCGGTTAAACTGTTTTTGCTGGGAACCCCTGGAACCTACTCAAGGACCCCTCGGGTTCCTCGGACCCCACATTGATAACCAGGGCACTACACCACACTAAATCCTATTTCACTTCGTTAAAAGTCATCAGATCCTCCTGTTTGTCAGAACCTGTATTAAGCATCGTATTAACGTTGGTTTTCATCCACAGACCAACAAGCTGAACCAGGAAGTTGCTCAAACAACTGTGATCCTCGATTCATCTAAGAGTGAGATCATCGAAGTCAGGCGAAAACTGCACAGTCTGGAGATCGACCTCCAGGCCGAGATCAGCAAGGTAAGACCCGGTTACAGGAGAATGGCTTGGTTCATCTCATGTCCTTCCACACAGCCATCGTGTTCAAGTTTTTCATATGCATTTCAATTGCACAAAGAAAAAAACTATAACTATCTCATATCGGGTGCTCGTTACGGTTTTTGTTTCCACTAACTTCAGGGGAAAGTTACCGTTGTGGTGATGACAGGAAAAGGCGACTGACATTATCAGTAATGTTTTACAATCCATTTTATGATTTGTTTAATTATTCAAAAGGCCTTGCTAGGCCAAACCGTAAGCCTCAAAGGTACCAAAATTGAATGAGAACTCAGAACTGGACCCTTGGCAAATTGAAAGTCCTAAGTGCCTGTTTTCTAGGTGCCACATGTTCTGGTCAAATTGCAATGGAAAAATGCTCTTTATACAGTAACTTCCAATAATCCAGCCCCCTCTGACCATCTATGAAACAGAAAGCATGTCAGGTAAACGTCCTGGAAGAGATCAAGTGTGGATTTGCCAACCTGCTGGCATGTTACCAGAGAAAGGTGTGTATCCTGGAGGAACAGCTAACCCTGCTCAGAGCTGACATGGAGAACCAGGCACAGGACAAGACCAAACTGGAGATGGATATCGCTGAGTACAGCAGACTGCTCAACGCATACCTTAACAACATTAACAGGTACAAAATGGCATTTATCCTCTACAAACAAATGCTGGCGTTAGTGAGCTTGGATTCAAACGTTTGTATCAAGATTCAATTTCAAGTTAATTTGTAGTTAATTTTATTAAGTTAATTTGTTTATATAAACACATATATTTATTGGGGGGCCCAGGCAGAGACTATGACTATTTGGGGGACTTGGCACGGAAAATTCTGCAAAGCCCTGGTGTCCTACCCATCCTTTGTTCCATTTGGTCTCTCTCTCTCTGCAGTGCCAAGAAAACCAAGCCCATCGAACAGGAGCCGGAGAAGAAAGACACTGACAGGTACAAAATGGCAGAAGATTCAGCCTCTACAAACAAATGCTGGCGGTAGTGAGATTGGATTCAAACGTTTGTATGAAGTTTCAATTTATAGTTAATTGTAGTTGATTTGTTAAGTTATTCTTCTTTTATCTTCAATATATACATGTATATATTTTGGGGGGGGCGAAGGCATGAACTATTTCGGGGACTTGGAATGGAAAAGTTTGGGAAGCCCTGGTGTCTTGTACCCATCCTTTGTTCCATTTGGTCTCTCTCTCTCTTCAGTACGAAGCAAACCAAGACCATCGAACAGGAGCCGGAGAAGAAAGACCCTGAGAGGTACAAAACGGCAGGAGATTTAGCCTCTACAAACAAATGCTGGCATTAGTGAGCTTGGATTCAAACGTTTGTATCAAGTTTCAATTTCAAGTTAATTTATAGTTAATTTGTTAAGTTAATTTGTGTATATATAAATACATATATATATATTGGGGGCGCAGGCAGAGACTTTGACTATTTGGGGGACTTGGCACGGGAAAGTCTGCGAAGCCCTGATGTCTTGTACCCATCAATTGTTCCATTTGGTCTCTCTCTCTTCAGTACCAAGCAAATCAAGACCATTGAACAGGAGCCGGAGAAGAAAGACCCTGACAGGTACAAAATGGCAGCAGATTTAGCATCTACAAACAAATGCTGGCGTTATTGAGCTTGGATTCAAACCTTTGAATCAAGTTTCAATTTCAAGTTAATTTGTAGAGTTAATTTGTTAATATATAAAAACATATATATATATATTGGAGGCGCAGGCAGAGACTTTGACTATTTGGGGGACTTAGCACGGGAAAGTCTGCGAAGCCCTGGTGTCCTGCCCATCCTTTGTTCCATTTGGTCTCTCTCTCTCTGCAGTGCCAAGAAAACCAAGTCCATCAAACAGGAGCCGGAGAAGAAAGACCCTGACAGGTACAAAATGGCAGCAGATTAAGCCTCTTTAAACAAATGTTGGCATTAGTGAGCTTGGATTCAAACGTTATATATATATACATATTGGGGGGGGGCAGGCAGGAACTATTTCGGGGACTTGGCATGGAAAAGTTTGGGAAGCCCTGGTGTCTTGTACCCATCCTTTGTTCCATTTGGTCTCTTTCTCTTCAGTACCAAGCAAACCAAGACCATCGAACAGGAGCCGGAGAAGAAAGACCCTGAGAGGTAAAAAACTTCAGCAGATTTGTCCTCTTCAAACAAATGTTGGCGTTAGTGAGCTTGGATTCAAACGTTTGTATCAAGTTTCAATTTTAGGTTAATTTATAGTTAATTTGTTAAGTTAATTTTGAGTATATATAAATACGTCTATATATTGGGGGCGCAGGCAGAGACTTTGAGTATTTGGAGGACTTGGCACTGGGAAAGTCTGCGAAGCCCTGGTGTCCATTTTGTTATAGAAATACACTACCCGATTTCACACAACATAGGTGAAATAGCATGGAAGTCATTCCGTACATAGACGACTAGAAAACCAGAAAACCCGTGCATAGCCGCTTCGTATCCCCTCCATTGACTTTACCATGTCGGAGGCGCGCAGTCTCAAACAAACTGGAGCCACGTGAAGCACCACTGAGCGTGCTAAAGCGAGCGAGTTGCCGTGCTGAAAATTGCGACGTTCGCTTGAGCCTACTCAGTGCCGTTTGAGTTATATACCGATAGGCACAAAATCGTAAATCATCTTGTGGGGACTGCTCTGCTTCCGGGTTGAAAGCCGTATTATTTCACCTAGGGATTCGCGGCTCAAATGCATGGCTTTTCAGGTTTTGTTGTCGTCTATTTACAGACAATGTTTACCTATGTTGTGTGAGATCAGGCTTGGGGGTGCAAGCAGAGACTATGATTATTTGTGGGACTTGGCAGGGAAAAGTCTGTGAAGTCCTGGTGTAACCATCCTTTGTTCCGTTTGGTCTCTCTCTCTCTCTGCAGTACCAAGCAAACCAAGGCTATCGAACAGGAGTCGGAGAAGAAAGACCCTGACAGGTACAAAATGGCAGCAGATTCAGCCTTTAAAAACAAATGCTGGCGTTAGTGAGCGTGGATTCAAACGTTTGTATCAAGTTTCAATTTCAAGTTAATTTGATTCGTTAAGTTATTCCTCTTTTTATATATATATATGTATATATTTTGGGGGGGCGAAGGCATGAACTATTTCGGGGACTTGGCATGAAAAGTTTGGGAAGCCCTGGTGTCTTGTACCCATCCTTTGTTCCATTTGGTCTCTCTCTCTTCAGTACCAAGCAAACCAAGACCATCGAACAGGAGCCGGAGAAGAAAGACCCTGAGAGGTACAAAGCGGCAGCAGATTTAGCCTCTACAAACAAATGTTGGTGTTAGTGAGCTTGGATTCAAACGTTTGTATCAAGTTTCAATTTCAAGTTAATTTGTATAGTTAATTTGTTAAGTTAATTTGTTATATATAAAAACATATATATATATTGGAGGCGCAGGCAGAGACTTTGACTATTTGGGGGACTTGGCACGGGAGAGTCTGCAAAGCCCTGGTGTCTTGTACCCATCCTTTGTTCCATTTGGTCTCTCTCTTTCTATAGTACCAAGAAAACCAAGCCCATTGAACAGGAGCCGGAGAAGAAAGACCCTGACAGGTACAAAATGGCAGCAGATTTAGCCTCTACAAACAAATGCTGGCGTTATTGAGCTTGGATTCAAACCTTTAAATAAAATTTCAATTTCAAGTTAATTTGTATAGTTAATTTGTTAAGTTAATTTATTTATATATAAAAACATATATATATTGGAGGCGCAGGCAGAGACTTTGACTATTTGGGGGACTTGGCACGGGAAAGTCTGCGAAGCCCTGATGTCTTGTACCCATCAATTGTTCCATTTGGTCTCTCTCTCTTCAGTACCAAGCAAACCAAGACCATTGAACAGGAGCCGGAGAAGAAAGACCCTGACAGGTACAAAATGGCAGCAGATTTAGCCTCTACAAACAAATGCTGGCGTTATTGAGCTTGGATTCAAACCTTTGAATCAAGTTTCAATTTCAAGTTAATTTGTAGAGTTAATTTGTTTATATATAAAAACATGATATATATATTGGAGGCGCAGGCAGAGACTTTGACTATTTGGGGGACTTGGCACGGGAAAGTCTGCGAAGCCCTGGTGTCCTACCCATCCTTTGTTCCATTTGGTCTCTCTCTCTCTGCAGTGCCAAGAAAACCAAGTCCATCAAACAGGAGCCGGAGAAGAAAGACCCTGACAGGTACAAAATGGCAGCAGATTAAGCCTCTTTAAACAAATGTTGGCATTAGTGAGCTTGGATTCAAACGTTATATGTATACATATTGGGGGGCGCAGGCAGGAACTATTTTGGGGACTTGGCATGGAAAAGTTTGGGAAGCCCTGGTGTCTTGTACCCATCCTTTGTTCCATTTGGTCTCTTTCTCTTCAGTACCAAGCAAACCAAGACCATCGAACAGGAGCCGGAGAAGAAAGACCCTGAGAGGTAAAAAACGTCAGCAGATTTGTCCTCTTCAAACGAATGTTGGTGTTAGTGAGCTTGGATTCAAACGTTTGTATCAAGTTTCAATTTTAAGTTAATTTATAGTTAATTTGTTAAGTTAATTTGTTTATATATAAATACATATATATATTGGGGGCGCAGGCAAAGACTTTGACTATTTGGGGGACTTGGCACGGGAAAGTCTGCGAAGCCCTGGTGTCTTGTACCCATCCTTTGTTTCATTTGGTCTCTCTCTCTCTGCAGTACCAAGAAAACCAAGACCATTGAACAGGAGCCGGAGAAGAAAGACCCTGAGAGGTATAAAATGGCAGCAGATTTAGCCTCTACAAACAAAATGCTGGCATTAGTGAGCTTGGATTCAAACGTTATATATATACATATTGGGGGGGGGCGCAGGCAGGAACTATTTCGGGGACTTGGCATGGAAAAGTTTGGGAAGCCCTGGTGTGTTGTAAGCCCTGGTGTCTTGTACCCATCCTTTGTTCCATTTGGTCTCTCTCTCTTCAGTACCAAGCAAACCAAGACCATCGAACAGGAGCCGGAGAAGAAAGACCCTGACAGGTACAAAATGGCAGCAGATTCAGCCATACAAACAAATGCTGGCATTAGTGAGCTTGGATTCAAACGTTTGTACCTAGTTTCAATTTCAAGTTAATTTGTAGTTGATTCGTTAAGTTATTTTTTATTTATTTATATATATATATGTATATGTATATATTTTGGGGGGGTGCAGGCATGAACTGATTCGGGGACTTGGCATGGAAAAGTTTGGGAAGCCCTGGTGTCTTGTACCCATCCTTTGTTTTATTTGGTCTCTAACTCTTCAGTACCAAGCAAACCAAGACCATCGAACAGGAGCCGGAGAAGAAAGACCCTGACAGGTACAAAATGGCAGCAGATTTAGCCTCTACAAACAAATGCTGGCGTTAGTGAGCTTGGATTCAAACGTTTGTATCAAGTTTCAATTTCAAGTAAATTTACAGTTCATTTGTTAAGTTAATTTGTTTATATATAAATACATATGTATTGGGGGGCGCAGGCAGACACTATGACTATATGGGACTCTTGGCACGGAAAAGTCTGCGAAGCTTTGGTGTCCATTTTGTTATATAAATACACAACCCGATCTCACACAACATAGGTGAAATAGCACGGAAGTCATTCCCTACATAGACGACTAGAAAACCAGAAAACCTGTGCATAGCCGCTTCGTATCCCCTCCATTGACTTTACCATGTCGGAGGCGCACAGTCTCAAACGAACTGGAGCCACGTGAAGCACCACCGAGCGTGCTAAAGCGAGCAAGTTACCGTGCTGAAAATTGCGACGTTCGCTTGAGCCTACTCAGCGCCGTTTGAGTTATATACCGATAGGCACAGAATCGTAAATCACCTTGTGGGGACTGCTCTGCTTCCGGGTTGAAACCTGTGTTATTTCAACGTGGGATTCAGGGCTCATATGCACGGCTTTTCAGGTTTTGTTGTCGTCTATTTACAGAATTCTCATTCCGTGCTATTTCACCTATGTTGTGTGAGATCAGGCTGATAAAAATTATATGTTTATTAGGGGGCGCAGGCAGAGACTATGATTATTTGGGGCACTTGGCACGGAAAAGTCTGTGAAGCCCTGGTGTAACCATCCTTTGTTCCATTTGGTCTCTCTCTCTGCAGTACCAAGCAAATCAAGACCATCGAACAGGAGCCGGAGAAGAAAGACCCTGAGAGGTACAAAACGGCAGCAGATTTAGCCTCTACAAACTAATTTTGGCGTTATTGAGCGTGGATTCAAACGTTTGTATCAAGTTTCAATTTCAAGTAAATGTATAGTTAATTTGTTAAGTTAAAGGGATTGTAGGCGATTCAGAGATAAACAAAGAAAAAAAATCCAGCAGTTCGTTTCCCCGTCCACCAGGGGGTGACGCACGGAGGACTTCCATAGAGTAAGCAGACTTCTAAACGGGCCATGCCGAATATAGGTTACTTTATTCGGATACAATTCGCGGAACTGCCCGCCCCTGCCGGTTCTCTGAATTTTTTTTTTTAAATAGGCTCTTTCATGACAAATTGACCACATATATGAAGTTAAACAACTAAATTCTATCCAAACGCTTTTTGAAAAGTAAATTATGTGCCTAAAAAACGAAGTTTGAGAGCATTTTAAAACCGAAAGTAAAAAGTTCACACGGACACGGACGCGCACGGATGCGCACATGCGTGTGTGAATTTACGCACCGGATACCCGGATGTGTAACCTAAATAGTAGGGAAAATACGGATTTCAGAAAGAGGAGTGTTTTTCAATGCAGGAAAACACCCCAGCATCATTATATAGTGGCTGATAGAGGGGAAAAAATGCAAAATATATATATAGAGGTATTTTTCAAATATAGGCTTAATGTTGCCTACTATACCTTTAATTTGTGCATATGTAAATACATATATATATTGGGGGCGCAGGCAGAGACTTTGAGTATTTGGGGAACTTGGCACTGGGAAAGTCTGCGAAACTCTGGTGTCTTGTACCCATCCTTTGTTCCATTTGAACTCTCTCTCTTCAGTACCAAGCAAACCCAGACCATCGAACAGGAGCCGGAGAAGAAAGACCCTGAGAGGTACAAAACGGCAGCAGATTTAGCCTCTACAAACAAATGTTGGTGTTAGTGAGCTTGGATTCAAACGTTTGTATCAAGTTTCAATTTCAAGTTAATTTGTTAAGTTAATTTGTTAAGTTAATTTGTTAATATATAAAAACATATACATATATTGGAGGCGCAGGCAGAGACTTTGACTATTTGGGGGACTTGGCACGGGAAAGTCTGCGAAGCTCTGGTGTCTTGTACCCATCCTTTGTTCCATTTGGTCTCTCTCTCTCTGCAGTACCAAGAAAACCAAGCCCATTGAACAGGAGCCGGAGAAGAAAGACCCTGACAGGTACAAACTGGCAGCAGATTCAGCCATACAAACAAATGCTGGCATTAGTGAGCTTGGATTCAAACGTTTGTACCAAGTTTCAATTCAAGTTAATTTGTAGTTGATTTGTTAAGTCATTTTGTATTTATTTATATATATATATGTATATGTATATATTTTGGGGGGGTGCAGGCATGAACTGATTCGGGGACTTGGCATGGAAAAGTTTGGGAAGCCCTGGTGTCTTGTACCCATCCTTTGTTTTATTTGGTCTCTAACTCTTCAGTACCAAGCAAACCAAGACCATCGAACAGGAGCCGGAGAAGAAAGACCCTGACAGGTACAAAATGGCAGCAGATTTAGCCTCTACAAACAAATGCTGGCGTTAGTGAGCTTGGATTCAAACGTTTGTATCAAGTTTAAAAATGTATAGTTAATTTGTTAAGTTAATTTGTTTATATATAAATACATATATATTGGGGGGCGCAGGCAGACACTATGACTATATGGGACTCTTGGCACGGTAAAGTCTGCGAAGCCCTGATGTCTTGTACCCATCAATTGTTCCATTTGGTCTCTCTCTCTTCAGTACCAAGCAAACCAAGACCATTGAACAGGAGCCGGAGAAGAAAGACCCTGACAGGTACAAAATGGCAGCAGATTTAGCCTCTACAAACAAATGCTGGCGTTATTGAGCTTGGATTCAAACCTTTGAATCAAGTTTCAATTTCAAGTTAATTTGTAGAGTTAATTTGTTTATATATAAAAACATGATATATATATTGGAGGCGCAGGCAGAGACTTTGACTATTTGGGGGACTTGGCACGGGAAAGTCTGCGAAGCCCTGGTGTCCTACCCATCCTTTGTTCCATTTGGTCTCTCTCTCTCTGCAGTGCCAAGAAAACCAAGTCCATCAAACAGGAGCCGGAGAAGAAAGACCCTGACAGGTACAAAATGGCAGCAGATTAAGCCTCTTTAAACAAATGTTGGCATTAGTGAGCTTGGATTCAAACGTTATATGTATACATATTGGGGGGCGCAGGCAGGAACTATTTTGGGGACTTGGCATGGAAAAGTTTGGGAAGCCCTGGTGTCTTGTACCCATCCTTTGTTCCATTTGGTCTCTTTCTCTTCAGTACCAAGCAAACCAAGACCATCGAACAGGAGCCGGAGAAGAAAGACCCTGAGAGGTAAAAAACGTCAGCAGATTTGTCCTCTTCAAACGAATGTTGGTGTTAGTGAGCTTGGATTCAAACGTTTGTATCAAGTTTCAATTTTAAGTTAATTTATAGTTAATTTGTTAAGTTAATTTGTTTATATATAAATACATATATATATTGGGGGCGCAGGCAAAGACTTTGACTATTTGGGGGACTTGGCACGGGAAAGTCTGCGAAGCCCTGGTGTCTTGTACCCATCCTTTGTTTCATTTGGTCTCTCTCTCTCTGCAGTACCAAGAAAACCAAGACCATTGAACAGGAGCCGGAGAAGAAAGACCCTGAGAGGTATAAAATGGCAGCAGATTTAGCCTCTACAAACAAATGCTGGCATTAGTGAGCTTGGATTCAAACGTTATATATATACATATTGGGGGGGGGCGCAGGCAGGAACTATTTCGGGGACTTGGCATGGAAAAGTTTGGGAAGCCCTGGTGTGTTGTAAGCCCTGGTGTCTTGTACCCATCCTTTGTTCCATTTGGTCTCTCTCTCTTCAGTACCAAGCAAACCAAGACCATCGAACAGGAGCCGGAGAAGAAAGACCCTGAGAGGTACAAAATGGCAGCAGATTTAGCCTCTACAGACAAATGCTGGCGTTATTGAGCTTGGATTCAAACGTTATATATATATACATATTGGGGGGGCGCAGGCAGGCAGGAACTATTTCGGTGACTTGGCATGGGAAAGTTCGGGAAGCCCTGGTGTCTTGTAAGCCCTGGTGTCTTGTACCCATCCTTTGTTCCATTTGGTCTCTCTCTCTTCAGTACCAAGGAAACCAAGACCATCGAACAGGAGCCGGAGAAGAAAGACCCTGAGAGGTAAAAAACGGCAGCAGATTTGGCCTCTTCAAACAAATATTGGCGTTAGTGAGCTTGGATTCAAACGTTTGTATCAAGTTTAAATTTCAAGTTAATTTATAGTTAATTTGTTAAGTTAATTATGAGTATATATAAATACGTCTATATATTGGGGGCGCAGACAGAGACTTTGAGTATTTGGAGGACTTGGCACTGGGAAAGTCTGCGAAGCCCTGGTGTCTTGTACCCATCCTTTGTTCCATTTGGTCTCTCTCTCTCTGCAGTACCAAGAAAACCAAGCCCATTGAACAGGAGCCGGAAAAGAAAGACCCTGACAGGTACAAAATGGCAGCAGATTCAGCCATACAAACAAATGCTGGCATTAGTGAGCTTGGATTCAAACGTTTGTACCTAGTTTCAATTTCAAGTTAATTTGTAGTTGATTCGTTAAGTTATTTTTTATTTATTTATATATATATATGTATATGTATATATTTTGGGGGGGTGCAGGCATGAACTGATTCGGGGACTTGGCATGGAAAAGTTTGGGAAGCCCTGGTGTCTTGTACCCATCCTTTGTTTTATTTGGTCTCTAACTCTTCAGTACCAAGCAAACCAAGACCATCGAACAGGAGCCGGAGAAGAAAGACCCTGACAGGTACAAAATGGCAGCAGATTTAGCCTCTACAAACAAATGCTGGCGTTAGTGAGCTTGGATTCAAACGTTTGTATCAAGTTTCAATTTCAAGTAAATTTACAGTTCATTTGTTAAGTTAATTTGTTTATATATAAATACATATGTATTGGGGGGCGCAGGCAGACACTATGACTATATGGGACTCTTGGCACGGAAAAGTCTGCGAAGCTTTGGTGTCCATTTTGTTATATAAATACACAACCCGATCTCACACAACATAGGTGAAATAGCACGGAAGTCATTCCCTACATAGACGACTAGAAAACCAGAAAACCTGTGCATAGCCGCTTCGTATCCCCTCCATTGACTTTACCATGTCGGAGGCGCACAGTCTCAAACGAACTGGAGCCACGTGAAGCACCACCGAGCGTGCTAAAGCGAGCAAGTTACCGTGCTGAAAATTGCGACGTTCGCTTGAGCCTACTCAGCGCCGTTTGAGTTATATACCGATAGGCACAGAATCGTAAATCACCTTGTGGGGACTGCTCTGCTTCCGGGTTGAAACCTGTGTTATTTCAACGTGGGATTCAGGGCTCATATGCACGGCTTTTCAGGTTTTGTTGTCGTCTATTTACAGAATTCTCATTCCGTGCTATTTCACCTATGTTGTGTGAGATCAGGCTGATAAAAATTATATGTTTATTAGGGGGCGCAGGCAGAGACTATGATTATTTGGGGCACTTGGCACGGAAAAGTCTGTGAAGCCCTGGTGTAACCATCCTTTGTTCCATTTGGTCTCTCTCTCTGCAGTACCAAGCAAATCAAGACCATCGAACAGGAGCCGGAGAAGAAAGACCCTGAGAGGTACAAAACGGCAGCAGATTTAGCCTCTACAAACTAATTTTGGCGTTATTGAGCGTGGATTCAAACGTTTGTATCAAGTTTCAATTTCAAGTAAATGTATAGTTAATTTGTTAAGTTAAAGGGATTGTAGGCGATTCAGAGATAAACAAAGAAAAAAAATCCAGCAGTTCGTTTCCCCGTCCACCAGGGGGTGACGCACGGAGGACTTCCATAGAGTAAGCAGACTTCTAAACGGGCCATGCCGAATATAGGTTACTTTATTCGGATACAATTCGCGGAACTGCCCGCCCCTGCCGGTTCTCTGAATTTTTTTTTTTAAATAGGCTCTTTCATGACAAATTGACCACATATATGAAGTTAAACAACTAAATTCTATCCAAACGCTTTTTGAAAAGTAAATTATGTGCCTAAAAAACGAAGTTTGAGAGCATTTTAAAACCGAAAGTAAAAAGTTCACACGGACACGGACGCGCACGGATGCGCACATGCGTGTGTGAATTTACGCACCGGATACCCGGATGTGTAACCTAAATAGTAGGGAAAATACGGATTTCAGAAAGAGGAGTGTTTTTCAATGCAGGAAAACACCCCAGCATCATTATATAGTGGCTGATAGAGGGGAAAAAATGCAAAATATATATATAGAGGTATTTTTCAAATATAGGCTTAATGTTGCCTACTATACCTTTAATTTGTGCATATGTAAATACATATATATATTGGGGGCGCAGGCAGAGACTTTGAGTATTTGGGGAACTTGGCACTGGGAAAGTCTGCGAAACTCTGGTGTCTTGTACCCATCCTTTGTTCCATTTGAACTCTCTCTCTTCAGTACCAAGCAAACCCAGACCATCGAACAGGAGCCGGAGAAGAAAGACCCTGAGAGGTACAAAACGGCAGCAGATTTAGCCTCTACAAACAAATGTTGGTGTTAGTGAGCTTGGATTCAAACGTTTGTATCAAGTTTCAATTTCAAGTTAATTTGTTAAGTTAATTTGTTAAGTTAATTTGTTAATATATAAAAACATATACATATATTGGAGGCGCAGGCAGAGACTTTGACTATTTGGGGGACTTGGCACGGGAAAGTCTGCGAAGCTCTGGTGTCTTGTACCCATCCTTTGTTCCATTTGGTCTCTCTCTCTCTGCAGTACCAAGAAAACCAAGCCCATTGAACAGGAGCCGGAGAAGAAAGACCCTGACAGGTACAAACTGGCAGCAGATTCAGCCATACAAACAAATGCTGGCATTAGTGAGCTTGGATTCAAACGTTTGTACCAAGTTTCAATTCAAGTTAATTTGTAGTTGATTTGTTAAGTCATTTTGTATTTATTTATATATATATATATATATATGTATATGTATATATTTTGGGGGGGTGCAGGCATGAACTGATTCGGGGACTTGGCATGGAAAAGTTTGGGAAGCCCTGGTGTCTTGTACCCATCCTTTGTTTTATTTGGTCTCTAACTCTTCAGTACCAAGCAAACCAAGACCATCGAACAGGAGCCGGAGAAGAAAGACCCTGACAGGTACAAAATGGCAGCAGATTTAGCCTCTACAAACAAATGCTGGCGTTAGTGAGCTTGGATTCAAACGTTTGTATCAAGTTTAAAAATGTATAGTTAATTTGTTAAGTTAATTTGTTTATATATAAATACATATATATTGGGGGGCGCAGGCAGACACTATGACTATATGGGACTCTTGGCACGGTAAAGTCTGCGAAGCCCTGGTGTCTTGTACCCATCCTTTGTTCCATTTGGTCTCTCTCTCTGCAGTACCAAGCAAACCATGACCATTGAAAGGGAGCCGGAGAAGAAAGACCCAGACAGGTACAATATGTTAGCAGATTTAGCCTCTTTTTAAAAAATGCTGCCGTTAGTGAGCTTGGATTCAAACGTTTGTATCAAGTTTCAATTTCAAGTAAATTTACAGTTCATTTGTTAAGTTAATTTGTTTATATATAAATACATATGTATTGGGGGGCGCAGGCAGACACTATGACTATATGGGACTCTTGGCACGGAAAAGTCTGCGAAGCTTTGGTGTCCATTTTGTTATATAAATACACAACCCGATCTCACACAACATAGGTGAAATAGCACGGAAGTCATTCCCTACATAGACGACTAGAAAACCAGAAAACCTGTGCATAGCCGCTTCGTATCCCCTCCATTGACTTTACCATGTCGGAGGCGCACAGTCTCAAACGAACTGGAGCCACGTGAAGCACCACCGAGCGTGCTAAAGCGAGCGAGTTACCGTGCTGAAAATTGCGACGTTCGCTTGAGCCTACTCAGTGCCGTTTGAGTTATATACCGATAGGCACAGAATCGTAAATCACCTTGTGGGGACTGCTCTGCTTCCGGGTTGAAACCTGTGTTATTTCAACGTGGGATTCAGGGCTCATATGCACGGCTTTTCAGGTTTTGTTGTCGTCTATTTACAGAATTCTCATTCCGTGCTATTTCACCTATGTTGTGTGAGATCAGGCTGATAAAAACATATGTTTATTAGGGGGCGCAGGCAGAGACTATGATTATTTGGGGCACTTGGCACGGAAAAGTCTGTGAAGCCCTGGTGTAACCATCCTTTGTTCCATTTGGTCTCTCTCTCTGCAGTACCAAGCAAATCAAGACCATCGAACAGGAGCCGGAGAAGAAAGACCCTGAGAGGTACAAAACGGCAGCAGATTTAGCCTCTACAAACTAATTTTGGCGTTATTGAGCGTGGATTCAAACGTTTGTATCAAGTTTCAATTTCAAGTAAATGTATAGTTAATTTCTTAAGTTAAAGGGATTGTAGGCGATTCAGAGATAAACAAAGAAAAAAAATCCAGCAGTTCGTTTCCCCGACCACCAGGGGGTGACGCACGGAGGACTTCCATAGAGTAAGCAGACTTCTAAACGGGCCATGCCGAATATAGGTTACTTTATTCGGATACAATTCGCGGAACTGCCCGCCCCTGCCGGTTCTCTGAATTTTTATTTTTAAATAGGCTCTTTCATGACAAATTGACCACATATATGAAGTTAAACAACTAAATTCTATCCAAACGCTTTTTGAAAAGTAAATTATGTGCCTAAAAAACAAAGTTTGAGAGCATTTTAAAACCGAAAGTAAAAAGTTCACACGGACACGGACGCGCACGGATGCGCACATGCGTGTGTGAATTTACGCACCGGATACCCGGATGTGTAACCTAAATAGTAGGGAAAATACGGATTTCAGAAAGAGGAGTGTTTTTCAATGCAGGAAAACACCCCAGCATCATTATATAGTGGCTGATAGAGGGGAAAAAATGCAAAATATATATATAGAGGTATTTTTCAAATATAGGCTTAATGTTGCCTACTATACCTTTAATTTGTGCATATGTAAATACATATATATATTGGGGGCGCAGGCAGAGACTTTGAGTATTTGGGGAACTTGGCACTGGGAAAGTCTGCGAAACTCTGGTGTCTTGTACCCATCCTTTGTTCCATTTGAACTCTCTCTCTTCAGTACCAAGCAAACCCAGACCATCGAACAGGAGCCGGAGAAGAAAGACCCTGAGAGGTACAAAACGGCAGCAGATTTAGCCTCTACAAACAAATGTTGGTGTTAGTGAGCTTGGATTCAAACGTTTGTATCAAGTTTCAATTTCAAGTTAATTTGTTAAGTTAATTTGTTAAGTTAATTTGTTAATATATAAAAACATATACATATATTGGAGGCGCAGGCAGAGACTTTGACTATTTGGGGGACTTGGCACGGGAAAGTCTGCGAAGCTCTGGTGTCTTGTACCCATCCTTTGTTCCATTTGGTCTCTCTCTCTCTGCAGTACCAAGAAAACCAAGCCCATTGAACAGGAGCCGGAGAAGAAAGACCCTGACAGGTACAAACTGGCAGCAGATTCAGCCATACAAACAAATGCTGGCATTAGTGAGCTTGGATTCAAACGTTTGTACCAAGTTTCAATTCAAGTTAATTTGTAGTTGATTTGTTAAGTCATTTTGTATTTATTTATATATATATATGTATATGTATATATTTTGGGGGGGTGCAGGCATGAACTGATTCGGGGACTTGGCATGGAAAAGTTTGGGAAGCCCTGGTGTCTTGTACCCATCCTTTGTTTTATTTGGTCTCTAACTCTTCAGTACCAAGCAAACCAAGACCATCGAACAGGAGCCGGAGAAGAAAGACCCTGACAGGTACAAAATGGCAGCAGATTTAGCCTCTACAAACAAATGCTGGCGTTAGTGAGCTTGGATTCAAACGTTTGTATCAAGTTTCAAAATGTATAGTTAATTTGTTAAGTTAATTTGTTTATATATAAATACATATATATTGGGGGGCGCAGGCAGACACTATGACTATATGGGACTCTTGGCACGGTAAAGTCTGCGAAGCCCTGGTGTCTTGTACCCATCCTTTGTTCCATTTGGTCTCTCTCTCTGCAGTACCAAGCAAACCATGACCATTGAAAGGGAGCCGGAGAAGAAAGACCCAGACAGGTACAATATGTTAGCAGATTTAGCCTCTTTTTAAAAAATGCTGCCATTAGTGAGCTTGGATTCAAACGTTTGTATCAAGTTTCAATTTCAAGTTAATTTGTTAAGTTAATTTGTTAAGTTAATTTGTTAATATATAAAAACATATACATATATTGGAGGCGCAGGCAGAGACTTTGACTATTTGGGGGACTTGGCACGGGAAAGTCTGCGAAGCTCTGGTGTCTTGTACCCATCCTTTGTTCCATTTGGTCTCTCTCTCTCTGCAGTACCAAGAAAACCAAGCCCATTGAACAGGAGCCGGAGAAGAAAGACCCTGACAGGTACAAACTGGCAGCAGATTCAGCCATACAAACAAATGCTGGCATTAGTGAGCTTGGATTCAAACGTTTGTACCAAGTTTCAATTTCAAGTTAATTTGTAGTTGATTCGTTAAGTTATTTTTTATTTATTTATATATATATATATATATATGTATATGTATATATTTTGGGGGGGTGCAGGCATGAACTGATTCGGGGACTTGGCATGGAAAAGTTTGGGAAGCCCTGGTGTCTTGTACCCATCCTTTGTTTTATTTGGTCTCTAACTCTTCAGTACCAAGCAAACCAAGACCATCGAACAGGAGCCGGAGAAGAAAGACCCTGACAGGTACAAAATGGCAGCAGATTTAGCCTCTACAAACAAATGCTGGCGTTAGTGAGCTTGGATTCAAACGTTTGTATCAAGTTTCAATTTCAAGTAAATTTATAGTTAATTTGTTAAGTTAATTTGTTTATATATAAATACATATATATTGGGGGGCGCAGGCAGACACTATGACTATATGGGACTCTTGGCACGGAAAAGTCTGCGAAGCCCTGGTGTCTTGTACCCATCCTTTGTTCCATTTGGTCTCTCTCTCTGCAGTACCAAGCAAACCATGACCATTGAAAGGGAGCCGGAGAAGAAAGACCCAGACAGGTACAATACGTTAGCAGATTTAGCCTCTTTTTAAAAAATGCTGCCGTTAGTGAGCTTGGATTCAAACGTTTGTATGAAGTTTAAATTTCAAGTTAATTTGTTAAGTTAATTTGTTTATATATAAATACACAACCCGATCTCACACAACATAGGTGAAAAAGCACGGATGTCATTCCGTACATGACGACTAGAAAACCCGAAAACCTATGCATAGCCGCCTCGTATCCCCTCCATTGACTTTACCATGTCGGAGGCGCGCAGTCTCAAGCGAACTGGAGCCACGTGAAGTACCACTGAGCGAGCTAAAGCAAGCGAGTCGGCGTGCTGAACGTTGCGACGTTCGCTTGAGCCTACTCAGCGCCGTTTCAGTTATATACCTATAGGCACAGAATCTTATATCATCTTGTGGGGACTGCTCTGCTTCCGGGTTGCAACCCGTATTATTACACTGTGGGATTTGCGGCTTATATGCACAGCTTTTCAGCTTTTCTAGTCAACTATTTACGGAATTTTCATTCCGTGCTATTTCATCTATGTTGTGTGAGATCAAGCTGATAAATACATATATGTATATATATTGGGGGACGCAGGCAGAGACTGGAGGAACAGCTGAGCAAACTGGAGATGGAGATCGCTGAGCTCAGGAGAAAGCTCGACAAATACCTTAAAAACAATGACAGGTACAAAATGGCAGCAGATTTACCCTTTACACACAAATGCTGGCATAAGTGAGCTTGGATTCAAACGTTTGTAACAAGTTTCAATTTCATGTTAATTTATAGTTAATTTGTTAGGTTAATTTGTTTATAATTACAATATATATATATTGGGGGCGCAAGCAGAGACTATGACTATTTGGGGGACTTGGCACGGAAAAATCTGCGAAGCCCTGGTGTCTTGTACCCATCCTTTGTTCCATTTGTTCTCTCTCTCTTCAGTACCAAGCAATCCAAGACCATCGAAGAGGAGCCGGAGAAGAAAGACCCTGACAGGTACAAAATGGCAGCAGATTTACCCTTTACACGCAAATGCTGGCGTTAGTGAGCTTGGATTCAAACGTTTGTAACAAGTTTCAATTTCAAGTTAATTTTAATTAATCTGTTAAATTAATTTGTTTGTGTTTAAATACATATATATTGGGGGGCAGCGCGCAGGCAGACTCTATGACTATTTGGGGAACTTGGCACGGAAAAATCTGCTAAGCTCTGGTGTCTTGTACCCATCCTTTGTTCCATTTGGTCTCTCTCTCTGCAGTACCAAGCAAACCAAGACCATCGAACAGGAGACGGAGAAGAAAGACCCTGACAGGTACAAAAGGGCAGCAGATTTACCCTCTATAAACAAATGCTGGCGTTAGTGAGCTTGGATTCAAACGTTTGTAACAAGTTTAAATTTCAAGTTAATTTATAGTTAATTTTGTTAAACTAATTTGTTTATAAATACAAATATATATATTGGGGGGCGCAGGTAGAGACTATGACTATTTGGGGAACTTGGCATGGAAAAGTCTGGTGTCTTGTACCCATACTTTGTTCCATTTGGTCTCTCTCCCTTCAGTACCAAGCAAACCAAGACCATCGAACAAGAGAAGAAAGACCCTGACAGGTACAAAATGGCAGCAGATTTACCCTCTATAAACAAATGCTGGCGTTAGTGAGCTTGGATTCAAATGTTTGTAACAAGTTTCTATTTCAAGTTAATTCATAGTTAATCTGTTAAATTAATTTGTTTGTGTTTAAATACACATATATTGGGTGGGCAGCACGCAGGCAGACTCTATGACTATTTGGGGAACTTGGCACGGAAAAATCTGCTAAGCTCTGGTGTCTTGTACCCATCCTTCGTTCTCTCTCTCTTCAGTACCAAGCAAACCAAGACCATCGAACAGGAGACGGAGAAGAAAGACCCTGACAGGTACAAAATGGCAGCAGATTTACCATATAAACAAATGCTGGCGTTAGTGAGCTTGGATTAAAACGTTTGTAACAAGTTTCAATTTCAAGTACATTTTTTGTTAATTTGTTAAGTTAATTTGTTTATATTTAAATATATATATATTGGGGGGCACAGGCTGAGACTATGACTATTTGGGGGACCTGGTAAAGAAAAGTCTGTGAAGCTCTGGTGTCTTGTACCCATCCTTTGTTCCATTTTGTCTCTCTCTCTTCAGTACCAAGCAAACCAAGACCATCGAACAGGAGACGGAGAAGAAAGACACTGACAGGTACAAAATGGCAGCAGATTTACCCTTTATACGTAAATGCTGGCGTTAGTGAGCTTGGATTCAAACGTTTGTAACAAGTTTCAATTTCAAGTTAATTTATAGTTAATCTGTTAAATTAATTTGTTTGTGTTTAAATACATATATATTGGGGGGGCATTAGGCCTACGCAGGCAGACTCTATAACTATTTGGGGAACTTGGCACGGAAAAATCTGCTAAGCTCTGGTGTCTTGTACCCATCCTTTGTTCCATTTGGTCTCTCTCTCTGCAGTACCAAGCAAACCAAGCCCATCGAACAGGAGCCGGAGAAGAAAGACCCTGACAGGTAAAAAATGGCAGCAGATTTACCCTATAAACAAATGCTGGCGTTAGTGAGCTTGGATTAAAACTTTTGTAACAAGTTTCAATTTCAAGTACATTTTTAGTTAATTTGTTAAGTTAATTTGTTTATATTTAAATAGATATATATTGGGGGGCACAGGCTGAGACTATGACTATTTGGGGGACCTGGTAAAGAAAAGTCTGCGAAGCTCTGGTGTCTTGTACCCATCCTTTGTTCCATTTGGTCTCTCTCTCTTCAGTACCAAGCAAACCAAGACCATCGAACAGGAGACGGAGAAGAAAGACCCTGACAGGTACAAAATGGCAGCAGATTTACCCTATAAACAAATGTTGGCGTTAGTGAGCTTGGATTCAAACGTTTGTAACAAGTATGAATTTCAAGTTAATTTATAGTTAATTTGTTAAGTTAATTTGTTTATAATATATAAATAGATATATATTGGGGGGCACAGGCAGAGACTATGACTATTTGGGGGACTTGGCACGGAAAAGTCTGCGAAGCTCTGGTGTCTCGTACCCATCCTTTGTTCTCTCTCTCTTCAGTACCAAGCAAACCAAGACCATCGAACAGGAGACGGAGAAGAAAGACCCTGAGAGGTACAAAATGGCAGCAGATTTACCCTATAAACAAATGCTGGTGTTAGTGAGCTTGGATTCAAACGTTTGTAACAAGTTTCAATTTCAAGTTAATTTATAGTTAATTTGTTAAGTTAATTTGTTTATATTTAAATAGATATATATTGGGGGCACAGGCAGAGACTATGACTATTTGGTGGACTTGGCACGGAAAAGTCTGCGAAGCTCTGGTGTCTTGTACCATCCTTTGTTCCATTTGGTCTCTCTCTCTTCAGTACCAAGCAAACCAAGACCATTGAACAGGAGATGGAGAAGAAAGACCCTGACAGGTACAAAATGGCAGCAGATTTACCCTTTACACGCAAATGCTGGCGTTTATGAGCTTGGATTCAAACGTTTGTAACAAGTTTCAATTTATAGTTAATTTATAGTTAATTTGTTAAATTAATTTGTTTATAAATACAAATATATATATTGGGGGCGCAGGTAGAGACTTTGACTATTTGGGGAACTTGGCATGGAAAAGTCTGCGAAGCTCTGGTGTCTTGTACCCATCCTTTGTTCCATTTTGTCTCTCTCTCTTCAGTACCAAGCAAACCAAGACCATCGAACAGGAGACGGAGAAGAAAGACACTGACAGGTACAAAATGGCAGCAGATTTACCCTTTACACGTAAATGCTGGCGTTAGTGAGCTTGGATTCAAACGTTTGTAACAAGTTTCAATTTGAAGTTAATCTATAGTTAATCTGTTAAATTAATTTGTTTGTGTTTAAATACATATATATTTAAACACAGCACGCAGGCAGACTCTATGACTATTTGGGGAACTTGGCACGGAAAAATCTGCTAAGCTCTGGTGTCTTGTACCCATCCTTTGTTCCATTTGGTCTCTCTCTCTGCAGTACCAAGCAAACCAAGCCCATCGAACAGGAGCCGGAGAAGAAAGACCCTGAAAGGTAAAAAAAATTGCAGCAGATTTACCCTATAAACAAATGCTGGCGTTAGTTTGCTTGGATTCAAACGTTTGTAACAAGTATAAATTTCAAGTTAATGTATAGTTAATTTGTTAAGTAAATTTGTTTATATATAAATAGATATATATTGGGGGGCACTGGCAGAGACTATGACTATTTGGGGGACTTGGCACGGAAAAGTCTGCAAAGCTCTGGTGTCTTGTACTCATCCTTTGTTCTCTCTCTCTTCAGTACCAAGCAAACCAAGACCATCGAACAGGAGACGGAGAAGAAAGACACTGACAGGTACAAAATGGCAGCAGATTTACCCTTTACACGTAAATGCTGGCGTTAGTGAGCTTGGATTCAAACGTTTGTAACAAGTATAAATTTCAAGTTAATTTATAGTAAATTTGTTAAGTAAATCTGTTTATATATAAATAGATATATATTGGGGGGCACTGGCAGAGACTATGACTATTTGGGGGACTTGGCACGGAAAAGTCTGCGAAGCTCTGGTGTCTCGTACCCATCCTTTGTTCTCTCTCTCTTCAGTACCAAGCAAACCAAGACCATCGAACAGGAGACGGAGAAGAAAGACCCTGACAGGTACAAAATGGCAGCAGATTTACCCTATAAACAAATGCTGGTGTTAGTGAGCTTGGATTCAAACGTTTGTAACAAGTTTCAATTTCAAGTTAATTTATAGTTAATTTGTTAAGTTAATTTGTTTATATTTAAATAGATATATATTGGGGGCACAGGCAGAGACTATGACTATTTGGTGGACTTGGCACGGAAAAGTCTGCGAAGCTCTGGTGTCTTGTACCATCCTTTGTTCCATTTGGTCTCTCTCTCTTCAGTACCAAGCAAACCAAGACCATTGAACAGGAGATGGAGAAGAAAGACCCTGACAGGTACAAAATGGCAGCAGATTTACCCTTTACACGCAAATGCTGGCGTTTATGAGCTTGGATTCAAACGTTTGTAACAAGTTTCAATTTCAAGTTAATTTATAGTTAATTTGTTAAATTAATTTGTTTATAAATACAAATATATATATTGGGGGCGCAGGTAGAGACTTTGACTATTTGGGGAACTTGGCATGGAAAAGTCTGCGAAGCTCTGGTGTCTTGTACCCATCCTTTGTTCCATTTGGTCTCTCTCTCTGCAGTACCAAGCAAACCAAGCCCATCGAACAGGAGCCGGAGAAGAAAGACCCTGAAAGGTAAAAAAAATTGCAGCAGATTTACCCTTTACACGTAAATGCTGGCGTTAGTGAGCTTGGATTCAAACGTTTGTAACAAGTTTCAATTTGAAGTTAATCTATAGTTAATCTGTTAAATTAATTTGTTTGTGTTTAAATACATATATATTTAAACACAGCACGCAGGCAGACTCTATGACTATTTGGGGAACTTGGCACGGAAAAATCTGCTAAGCTCTGGTGTCTTGTACCCATCCTTTGTTCCATTTGGTCTCTCTCTCTGCAGTACCAAGCAAACCAAGCCCATCGAACAGGAGCCGGAGAAGAAAGACCCTGAAAGGTAAAAAAAATTGCAGCAGATTTACCCTATAAACAAATGCTGGCGTTAGTTTGCTTGGATTCAAACGTTTGTAACAAGTATAAATTTCAAGTTAATGTATAGTTAATTTGTTAAGTAAATTTGTTTATATATAAATAGATATATATTGGGGGGCACTGGCAGAGACTATGACTATTTGGGGGACTTGGCACGGAAAAGTCTGCGAAGCTCTGGTGTCTTGTACCCATCCTTTGTTCTCTCTCTCTTCAGTACCAAGCAAACCAAGACCATCGAACAGGAGACGGAGAAGAAAGACACTGACAGGTACAAAATGGCAGCAGATTTACCCTTTACACGTAAATGCTGGCGTTAGTGAGCTTGGATTCAAACGTTTGTAACAAGTATAAATTTCAAGTTAATTTATAGTAAATTTGTTAAGTAAATCTGTTTATATATAAATAGATATATATTGGGGGGCACTGGCAGAGACTATGACTATTTGGGGGACTTGGCACGGAAAAGTCTGCGAAGCTCTGGTGTCTTGTACCCATCCTTTGTTCTCTCTCTCTTCAGTACCAAGCAAACCAAGACCATCGAACAGGAGACGGAGAAGAAAGATCCTGACAGGTACAAAATGGCAGCAGATTTACCCTCTATAAACAAATGCTGGCGTTAGTGAGCTTGGATTCAAACGTTTGTAAAAAGTTTCAATTTCAAGTTAATTTATAGTTAATTTGTTAAGTAAATTTGTTTATATATAAATAGATATATATTGGGGGGCACTGGCAGAGACTATGACTATTTGGGGGACTTGGCACGGAAAAGTCTGCGAAGCTCTGGTGTCTTGTACCCATCCTTTGTTCTCTCTCTCTTCAGTACCAAGCAAACCAAGACCATCGAACAGGAGACGGAGAAGAAAGACACTGACAGGTACAAAATGGCAGCAGATTTACCCTTTACACGTAAATGCTGGCGTTAGTGAGCTTGGATTCAAACGTTTGTAACAAGTTTCAATTTCAAGTTAATCTATAGTTAATCTGTTAAATTAATTTGTTTGTGTTTAAATACATATATATTTAAACACAGCACGCAGGCAGACTCTATGACTATTTGGGGAACTTGGCACGGAAAAATCTGCTAAGCTCTGGTGTCTTGTACCCATCCTTTGTTCCATTTGGTCTCTCTCTGCAGTACCAAGCAAACCAAGCCCATCGAACAGGAGCCGGAGAAGAAAGACCCTGACAGGTACAAAATGGCAGCAGATTTACCCTATAAACAAATGCTGGCGTTAGTGAGCTTGGATTCAAACGTTTGTAACAAGTATAAATTTCAAGTTAATTTATAGTTAATTTAATTTGTTAAGTTAATTTGTTTATATATAAATATATATATATTGGGGGGCACAGGCAGAGACTATGACTATTTGGGGGACTTGGCGCGGAAAAGTCTGCGAAGCTCTGGTGTCTTGTACCCATCCTTTGTTCTCTCTCTCTTCAGTACCAAGCAAACCAAGACCATCGAACAGGAGACGGAGAAGAAAGACCCTGACAGGTACAAAATGGCAGCAGATTTACCCTATAAACAAATGCTGGCGTTAGTGAGCTTGGATTAAAACTTTTGTAACAAGTTTCAATTTCAAGTACATTTTTAGTTAATTTGTTAAGTTAATTTGTTTATATTTAAATAGATATATATTGGGGGGCACAGGCTGAGACTATGACTATTTGGGGGACCTGGTAAAGAAAAGTCTGCGAAGCTCTGGTGTCTTGTACCCATCCTTTGTTCCATTTTGTCTCTCTCTCTTCAGTACCAAGCAAACCAAGACTATCGAACAGGAGCCGGAGAAGAAAGATCCTGACAGGTACAAAATGGCAGCAGATTTACCCTCTATAAACAAATGCTGGCGTTAGTGAGCTTGGATTCAAACGTTTGTAACAAGTTTCAATTTCAAGTTGATTTATAGTTAATCTGTTAAATTATCTTTTTTGTGTTTAAATACATTTATATTGGGGGGGCAGCGTGCAGGCAGACTCTATGACTATTTGGGGAACTTGGCACGGAAAAATCTGCTAAGCTCTGGTGTCTTGTACCCATCCTTTGTTCTCTCTCTCTTCAGTACCAAGCAAACCAAGACCATCGAACAGGAGACGGAGAAGAAAGACACTGACAGGTACAAAATGGCAGCAGATTTACCCTTTACACGTAAATGCTGGCGTTAGTGAGCTTGGATTCAAACGTTTGTAACAAGTTTCAATTTCAAGTTAATCTATAGTTAATCTGTTAAATTAATTTGTTTGTGTTTAAATACATATATATTTAAACACAGCACGCAGGCAGACTCTATGACTATTTGGGGAACTTGGCACGGAAAAATCTGCTAAGCTCTGGTGTCTTGTACCCATCCTTTGTTCCATTTGGTCTCTCTCTGCAGTACCAAGCAAACCAAGCCCATCGAACAGGAGCCGGAGAAGAAAGACCCTGACAGGTACAAAATGGCAGCAGATTTACCCTATAAACAAATGCTGGCGTTAGTGAGCTTGGATTCAAACGTTTGTAACAAGTATAAATTTCAAGTTAATTTATAGTTAATTTAATTTGTTAAGTTAATTTGTTTATATATAAATATATATATATTGGGGGGCACAGGCAGAGACTATGACTATTTGGGGGACTTGGCGCGGAAAAGTCTGCGAAGCTCTGGTGTCTTGTACCCATCCTTTGTTCTCTCTCTCTTCAGTACCAAGCAAACCAAGACCATCGAACAGGAGACGGAGAAGAAAGACCCTGACAGGTACAAAATGGCAGCAGATTTACCCTATAAACAAATGCTGGCGTTAGTGAGCTTGGATTAAAACTTTTGTAACAAGTTTCAATTTCAAGTACATTTTTAGTTAATTTGTTAAGTTAATTTGTTTATATTTAAATAGATATATATTGGGGGGCACAGGCTGAGACTATGACTATTTGGGGGACCTGGTAAAGAAAAGTCTGCGAAGCTCTGGTGTCTTGTACCCATCCTTTGTTCCATTTTGTCTCTCTCTCTTCAGTACCAAGCAAACCAAGACTATCGAACAGGAGCCGGAGAAGAAAGATCCTGACAGGTACAAAATGGCAGCAGATTTACCCTCTATAAACAAATGCTGGCGTTAGTGAGCTTGGATTCAAACGTTTGTAACAAGTTTCAATTTCAAGTTGATTTATAGTTAATCTGTTAAATTATCTTTTTTGTGTTTAAATACATTTATATTGGGGGGGCAGCGTGCAGGCAGACTCTATGACTATTTGGGGAACTTGGCACGGAAAAATCTGCTAAGCTCTGGTGTCTTGTACCCATCCTTTGTTCCATTTGGTCTCTCTCTGCAGTACCAAGGTACAAATTGGCAGCAGATTTACCCTTTACACGTAAATGCTGGCGTTAGTGAGCTTGGATTCAAACGTTTGTAACAAGTATAAATTTCAAGTTAATTTATAGTAAATTTGTTAAGTAAATCTGTTTATATATAAATAGATATATATTGGGGGGCACTGGCAGAGACTATGACTATTTGGGGGACTTGGCACGGAAAAGTCTGCGAAGCTCTGGTGTCTTGTACCCATCCTTTGTTCTCTCTCTCTTCAGTACCAAGCAAACCAAGACCATCGAACAGGAGACGGAGAAGAAAGATCCTGACAGGTAC
Organism: Gymnoscopelus braueri; assembly: GCF_963280865.1. Taxonomy (NCBI): domain Eukaryota; kingdom Metazoa; phylum Chordata; class Actinopteri; order Myctophiformes; family Myctophidae; genus Gymnoscopelus; species Gymnoscopelus braueri. The sequence goes on from NC_137615.1 coordinate 10,200,249, forward strand.
AAAATGGCAGCAGATTTACCCTCTATAAACAAATGCTGGCGTTAGTGAGCTTGGATTCAAACGTTTGTAAAAAGTTTCAATTTCAAGTTAATTTATAGTTAATTTGTTAAGTAAATTTGTTTATATATAAATAGATATATATTGGGGGGCACTGGCAGAGACTATGACTATTTGGGGGACTTGGCACGGAAAAGTCTGCGAAGCTCTGGTGTCTTGTACCCATCCTTTGTTCTCTCTCTCTTCAGTACCAAGCAAACCAAGACCATCGAACAGGAGACGGAGAAGAAAGACACTGACAGGTACAAAATGGCAGCAGATTTACCCTTTACACGTAAATGCTGGCGTTAGTGAGCTTGGATTCAAACGTTTGTAACAAGTTTCAATTTCAAGTTAATCTATAGTTAATCTGTTAAATTAATTTGTTTGTGTTTAAATACATATATATTTAAACACAGCACGCAGGCAGACTCTATGACTATTTGGGGAACTTGGCACGGAAAAATCTGCTAAGCTCTGGTGTCTTGTACCCATCCTTTGTTCCATTTGGTCTCTCTCTGCAGTACCAAGCAAACCAAGCCCATCGAACAGGAGCCGGAGAAGAAAGACCCTGACAGGTACAAAATGGCAGCAGATTTACCCTATAAACAAATGCTGGCGTTAGTGAGCTTGGATTCAAACGTTTGTAACAAGTATAAATTTCAAGTTAATTTATAGTTAATTTAATTTGTTAAGTTAATTTGTTTATATATAAATATATATATATTGGGGGGCACAGGCAGAGACTATGACTATTTGGGGGACTTGGCGCGGAAAAGTCTGCGAAGCTCTGGTGTCTTGTACCCATCCTTTGTTCTCTCTCTCTTCAGTACCAAGCAAACCAAGACCATCGAACAGGAGACGGAGAAGAAAGACCCTGACAGGTACAAAATGGCAGCAGATTTACCCTATAAACAAATGCTGGCGTTAGTGAGCTTGGATTAAAACTTTTGTAACAAGTTTCAATTTCAAGTACATTTTTAGTTAATTTGTTAAGTTAATTTGTTTATATTTAAATAGATATATATTGGGGGGCACAGGCTGAGACTATGACTATTTGGGGGACCTGGTAAAGAAAAGTCTGCGAAGCTCTGGTGTCTTGTACCCATCCTTTGTTCCATTTTGTCTCTCTCTCTTCAGTACCAAGCAAACCAAGACCATCGAACAGGAGCCGGAGAAGAAAGATCCTGACAGGTACAAAATGGCAGCAGATTTACCCTCTATAAACAAATGCTGGCGTTAGTGAGCTTGGATTCAAACGTTTGTAACAAGTTTCAATTTCAAGTTGATTTATAGTTAATCTGTTAAATTATCTTTTTTGTGTTTAAATACATTTATATTGGGGGGGCAGCGTGCAGGCAGACTCTATGACTATTTGGGGAACTTGGCACGGAAAAATCTGCTAAGCTCTGGTGTCTTGTACCCATCCTTTGTTCCATTTGGTCTCTCTCTGCAGTACCAAGGTACAAATTGGCAGCAGATTTACCCTTTACACGTAAATGCTGGCGTTAGTGAGCTTGGATTCAAACGTTTGTAACAAGTATAAATTTCAAGTTAATTTATAGTAAATTTGTTAAGTAAATCTGTTTATATATAAATAGATATATATTGGGGGGCACTGGCAGAGACTATGACTATTTGGGGGACTTGGCACGGAAAAGTCTGCGAAGCTCTGGTGTCTTGTACCCATCCTTTGTTCTCTCTCTCTTCAGTACCAAGCAAACCAAGACCATCGAACAGGAGACGGAGAAGAAAGATCCTGACAGGTACAAAATGGCAGCAGATTTACCCTCTATAAACAAATGCTGGCGTTAGTGAGCTTGGATTCAAACGTTTGTAAAAAGTTTCAATTTCAAGTTAATTTATAGTTAATTTGTTAAGTAAATTTGTTTATATATAAATAGATATATATTGGGGGGCACTGGCAGAGACTATGACTATTTGGGGGACTTGGCACGGAAAAGTCTGCGAAGCTCTGGTGTCTTGTACCCATCCTTTGTTCTCTCTCTCTTCAGTACCAAGCAAACCAAGACCATCGAACAGGAGACGGAGAAGAAAGACACTGACAGGTACAAAATGGCAGCAGATTTACCCTTTACACGTAAATGCTGGCGTTAGTGAGCTTGGATTCAAACGTTTGTAACAAGTTTCAATTTCAAGTTAATCTATAGTTAATCTGTTAAATTAATTTGTTTGTGTTTAAATACATATATATTTAAACACAGCACGCAGGCAGACTCTATGACTATTTGGGGAACTTGGCACGGAAAAATCTGCTAAGCTCTGGTGTCTTGTACCCATCCTTTGTTCCATTTGGTCTCTCTCTGCAGTACCAAGCAAACCAAGCCCATCGAACAGGAGCCGGAGAAGAAAGACCCTGACAGGTACAAAATGGCAGCAGATTTACCCTATAAACAAATGCTGGCGTTAGTGAGCTTGGATTCAAACGTTTGTAACAAGTATAAATTTCAAGTTAATTTATAGTTAATTTAATTTGTTAAGTTAATTTGTTTATATATAAATATATATATATTGGGGGGCACAGGCAGAGACTATGACTATTTGGGGGACTTGGCGCGGAAAAGTCTGCGAAGCTCTGGTGTCTTGTACCCATCCTTTGTTCTCTCTCTCTTCAGTACCAAGCAAACCAAGACCATCGAACAGGAGACGGAGAAGAAAGACCCTGACAGGTACAAAATGGCAGCAGATTTACCCTATAAACAAATGCTGGCGTTAGTGAGCTTGGATTAAAACTTTTGTAACAAGTTTCAATTTCAAGTACATTTTTAGTTAATTTGTTAAGTTAATTTGTTTATATTTAAATAGATATATATTGGGGGGCACAGGCTGAGACTATGACTATTTGGGGGACCTGGTAAAGAAAAGTCTGCGAAGCTCTGGTGTCTTGTACCCATCCTTTGTTCCATTTTGTCTCTCTCTCTTCAGTACCAAGCAAACCAAGACCATCGAACAGGAGCCGGAGAAGAAAGATCCTGACAGGTACAAAATGGCAGCAGATTTACCCTCTATAAACAAATGCTGGCGTTAGTGAGCTTGGATTCAAACGTTTGTAACAAGTTTCAATTTCAAGTTGATTTATAGTTAATCTGTTAAATTATCTTTTTTGTGTTTAAATACATTTATATTGGGGGGGCAGCGTGCAGGCAGACTCTATGACTATTTGGGGAACTTGGCACGGAAAAATCTGCTAAGCTCTGGTGTCTTGTACCCATCCTTTGTTCCATTTGGTCTCTCTCTGCAGTACCAAGCAAACCAAGCCCATCGAACAGGAGCCGGAGAAGAAAGATCCTGACAGGTACAAAATGGCAGCAGATTTACCCTCTATAAACAAATGCTGGCGTTAGTGAGCTTGGATTCAAACGTTTGTAAAAAGTTTCAATTTCAAGTTAATTTCAAGTTAATTTGTTAAGTAAATTTGTTTATATATAAATATATATATATATTGGGGGGCACAGGCAGAGACTATGACTATTTGGGGGACTTGGCACGGAAAAGTCTGCGAAGCTCTGGTGTCTTGTACCCATCCTTTGTTCTCTCTCTCTTCAGTACCAAGCAAACCAAGACCATCGAACAGGAGACGGAGAAGAAAGACACTGACAGGTACAAAATGGCAGCAGATTTACCCTTTACACGTAAATGCTGGCGTTAGTGAGCTTGGATTCAAACGTTTGTAACAAGTTTCAATTTCAAGTTAATCTATAGTTAATCTGTTAAATTAATTTGTTTGTGTTTAAATACATATATATTTAAACACAGCACGCAGGCAGACTCTATGACTATTTGGGGAACTTGGCACGGAAAAATCTGCTAAGCTCTGGTGTCTTGTACCCATCCTTTGTTCCATTTGGTCTCTCTCTCTGCAGTACCAAGCAAACCAAGCCCATCGAACAGGAGCCGGAGAAGAAAGACCCTGACAGGTAAAAAAAATGGCAGAAGATTTACCCTATAAACAAATGCTGGCGTTAGTGAGCTTGGATTCAAACGTTTGTAACAAGTATAAATTTCAAGTTAATTTATAGTTAATTTGTTAAGTTAATTTGTTTACATATATAAATAGATATATATTGGGGGGCACAGGCAGAGACTATGACTATTTGGGGGACTTGGCGAGGAAAAGTCTGCGAAGCTCTGGTGTCTTGTACCCATCCTTTGTTCTCTCTCTCTTCAGTACCAAGCAAACCAAGACCATCGAACAGGAGACGGAGAAGAAAGACCCTGACAGGTACAAAATGGCAGCAGATTTACCCTATAAACAAATGCTGGCGTTAGTGAGCTTGGATTAAAACTTTTGTAACAAGTTTCAATTTCAAGTAAATGTTTAGTTAATTTGTTAAGTTAATTTGTTTATATTTAAATAGATATATATTGGGGGGCACAGGCTGAGACTATGACTATTTGGGGGACCTGGTAAAGAAAAGTCTGCGAAGCTCTGGTGTCTTGTACCCATCCTTTGTTCCATTTTGTCTCTCTCTCTTCAGTACCAAGCAAACCAAGACCATCGAACAGGATACGGAGAAGAAAGACACTGACAGGTACAAAATGGCAGCAGATTTACCCTTTACACGCAAATGCTGGCGTGAGTGAGCTTGGATTCAAACGTTTGTAACAAGTTTCAATTTCAAGTTGATTTATAGTTAATCTGTTAAAAAAAAATATTTGTGTTTAAATACATATATATTGGGGGGGGCAGCGTGCAGACAGACTCTATGACTATTTGGGGAACTTGGCACGGAAAAATCTGCAAAGCTCTGGTGTCTTGTACCCATCCTTTGTTCCATTTGGTCTCTCTCTGAAGTAGCAAGCAAACCAAGACCATCGAACAGGAGCCGGAGAAGAAAAACCCTGACAGGTACAAAATGGCAGCAGATTTACCCTCTATAAACAAATGCTGGCCTTAGTGAACTTGGATTCAAACGTTTGTAACAAGTTTCAATTTCAAGTTAATTTATAGTTACTTTGTTAAGTTAATTTGTTTATATATAAATATATATATATATATTGGGGGGCACAGGCAGAGACTATGACTATTTGGGGGACTTGGCACGGAAAAGTCTGAGAAGCTCTGGTGTCTTGTACCCATCCTTTGTTCTCTCTCTCTTCAGTACCAAGCAAACCAAGACCATCGAACAGGAGACGGAGAAGAAAGACCCTGACAGGTACAAAATGGCAGCAGATTTACCCTCTATAAACAAATGCTGGCGTTAGTGAGCTTGGATTCAAACGTTTGTAACAAGTTTCAATTTCAAGTTGATTTATAGTTAATCTGTTAAATTATCTTTTTTGTGTTTAAATACATTTATATTGGGGGGGCAGCGTGCAGGCAGACTCTATGACTATTTGGGGAACTTGGCACGGAAAAATCTGCTAAGCTCTGGTGTCTTGTACCCATCCTTTGTTCCATTTGGTCTCTCTCTGCAGTACCAAGGTACAAATTGGCAGCAGATTTACCCTTTACACGTAAATGCTGGCGTTAGTGAGCTTGGATTCAAACGTTTGTAACAAGTATAAATTTCAAGTTAATTTATAGTAAATTTGTTAAGTAAATCTGTTTATATATAAATAGATATATATTGGGGGGCACTGGCAGAGACTATGACTATTTGGGGGACTTGGCACGGAAAAGTCTGCGAAGCTCTGGTGTCTTGTACCCATCCTTTGTTCTCTCTCTCTTCAGTACCAAGCAAACCAAGACCATCGAACAGGAGACGGAGAAGAAAGATCCTGACAGGTACAAAATGGCAGCAGATTTACCCTCTATAAACAAATGCTGGCGTTAGTGAGCTTGGATTCAAACGTTTGTAAAAAGTTTCAATTTCAAGTTAATTTATAGTTAATTTGTTAAGTAAATTTGTTTATATATAAATAGATATATATTGGGGGGCACTGGCAGAGACTATGACTATTTGGGGGACTTGGCACGGAAAAGTCTGCGAAGCTCTGGTGTCTTGTACCCATCCTTTGTTCTCTCTCTCTTCAGTACCAAGCAAACCAAGACCATCGAACAGGAGACGGAGAAGAAAGACACTGACAGGTACAAAATGGCAGCAGATTTACCCTTTACACGTAAATGCTGGCGTTAGTGAGCTTGGATTCAAACGTTTGTAACAAGTTTCAATTTCAAGTTAATCTATAGTTAATCTGTTAAATTAATTTGTTTGTGTTTAAATACATATATATTTAAACACAGCACGCAGGCAGACTCTATGACTATTTGGGGAACTTGGCACGGAAAAATCTGCTAAGCTCTGGTGTCTTGTACCCATCCTTTGTTCCATTTGGTCTCTCTCTGCAGTACCAAGCAAACCAAGCCCATCGAACAGGAGCCGGAGAAGAAAGACCCTGACAGGTACAAAATGGCAGCAGATTTACCCTATAAACAAATGCTGGCGTTAGTGAGCTTGGATTCAAACGTTTGTAACAAGTATAAATTTCAAGTTAATTTATAGTTAATTTAATTTGTTAAGTTAATTTGTTTATATATAAATATATATATATTGGGGGGCACAGGCAGAGACTATGACTATTTGGGGGACTTGGCGCGGAAAAGTCTGCGAAGCTCTGGTGTCTTGTACCCATCCTTTGTTCTCTCTCTCTTCAGTACCAAGCAAACCAAGACCATCGAACAGGAGACGGAGAAGAAAGACCCTGACAGGTACAAAATGGCAGCAGATTTACCCTATAAACAAATGCTGGCGTTAGTGAGCTTGGATTAAAACTTTTGTAACAAGTTTCAATTTCAAGTACATTTTTAGTTAATTTGTTAAGTTAATTTGTTTATATTTAAATAGATATATATTGGGGGGCACAGGCTGAGACTATGACTATTTGGGGGACCTGGTAAAGAAAAGTCTGCGAAGCTCTGGTGTCTTGTACCCATCCTTTGTTCCATTTTGTCTCTCTCTCTTCAGTACCAAGCAAACCAAGACCATCGAACAGGAGCCGGAGAAGAAAGATCCTGACAGGTACAAAATGGCAGCAGATTTACCCTCTATAAACAAATGCTGGCGTTAGTGAGCTTGGATTCAAACGTTTGTAACAAGTTTCAATTTCAAGTTGATTTATAGTTAATCTGTTAAATTATCTTTTTTGTGTTTAAATACATTTATATTGGGGGGGCAGCGTGCAGGCAGACTCTATGACTATTTGGGGAACTTGGCACGGAAAAATCTGCTAAGCTCTGGTGTCTTGTACCCATCCTTTGTTCCATTTGGTCTCTCTCTGCAGTACCAAGCAAACCAAGCCCATCGAACAGGAGCCGGAGAAGAAAGATCCTGACAGGTACAAAATGGCAGCAGATTTACCCTCTATAAACAAATGCTGGCGTTAGTGAGCTTGGATTCAAACGTTTGTAAAAAGTTTCAATTTCAAGTTAATTTCAAGTTAATTTGTTAAGTAAATTTGTTTATATATAAATATATATATATATTGGGGGGCACAGGCAGAGACTATGACTATTTGGGGGACTTGGCACGGAAAAGTCTGCGAAGCTCTGGTGTCTTGTACCCATCCTTTGTTCTCTCTCTCTTCAGTACCAAGCAAACCAAGACCATCGAACAGGAGACGGAGAAGAAAGACACTGACAGGTACAAAATGGCAGCAGATTTACCCTTTACACGTAAATGCTGGCGTTAGTGAGCTTGGATTCAAACGTTTGTAACAAGTTTCAATTTCAAGTTAATCTATAGTTAATCTGTTAAATTAATTTGTTTGTGTTTAAATACATATATATTTAAACACAGCACGCAGGCAGACTCTATGACTATTTGGGGAACTTGGCACGGAAAAATCTGCTAAGCTCTGGTGTCTTGTACCCATCCTTTGTTCCATTTGGTCTCTCTCTCTGCAGTACCAAGCAAACCAAGCCCATCGAACAGGAGCCGGAGAAGAAAGACCCTGACAGGTAAAAAAAATGGCAGAAGATTTACCCTATAAACAAATGCTGGCGTTAGTGAGCTTGGATTCAAACGTTTGTAACAAGTATAAATTTCAAGTTAATTTATAGTTAATTTGTTAAGTTAATTTGTTTACATATATAAATAGATATATATTGGGGGGCACAGGCAGAGACTATGACTATTTGGGGGACTTGGCGAGGAAAAGTCTGCGAAGCTCTGGTGTCTTGTACCCATCCTTTGTTCTCTCTCTCTTCAGTACCAAGCAAACCAAGACCATCGAACAGGAGACGGAGAAGAAAGACCCTGACAGGTACAAAATGGCAGCAGATTTACCCTATAAACAAATGCTGGCGTTAGTGAGCTTGGATTAAAACTTTTGTAACAAGTTTCAATTTCAAGTAAATGTTTAGTTAATTTGTTAAGTTAATTTGTTTATATTTAAATAGATATATATTGGGGGGCACAGGCTGAGACTATGACTATTTGGGGGACCTGGTAAAGAAAAGTCTGCGAAGCTCTGGTGTCTTGTACCCATCCTTTGTTCCATTTTGTCTCTCTCTCTTCAGTACCAAGCAAACCAAGACCATCGAACAGGATACGGAGAAGAAAGACACTGACAGGTACAAAATGGCAGCAGATTTACCCTTTACACGCAAATGCTGGCGTGAGTGAGCTTGGATTCAAACGTTTGTAACAAGTTTCAATTTCAAGTTGATTTATAGTTAATCTGTTAAAAAAAAATATTTGTGTTTAAATACATATATATTGGGGGGGGCAGCGTGCAGACAGACTCTATGACTATTTGGGGAACTTGGCACGGAAAAATCTGCAAAGCTCTGGTGTCTTGTACCCATCCTTTGTTCCATTTGGTCTCTCTCTGAAGTAGCAAGCAAACCAAGACCATCGAACAGGAGCCGGAGAAGAAAAACCCTGACAGGTACAAAATGGCAGCAGATTTACCCTCTATAAACAAATGCTGGCCTTAGTGAACTTGGATTCAAACGTTTGTAACAAGTTTCAATTTCAAGTTAATTTATAGTTACTTTGTTAAGTTAATTTGTTTATATATAAATATATATATATATATTGGGGGGCACAGGCAGAGACTATGACTATTTGGGGGACTTGGCACGGAAAAGTCTGAGAAGCTCTGGTGTCTTGTACCCATCCTTTGTTCTCTCTCTCTTCAGTACCAAGCAAACCAAGACCATCGAACAGGAGACGGAGAAGAAAGACCCTGACAGGTACAAAATGGCAGCAGATTTACCCTCTATAAACAAATGCTGGCGTTAGTGAGCTTGGATTCAAACGTTTGTAACAAGTTTCTATTTCAAGTTAATTTATAGTTAATCTGTTCAATTAATTTGTTTGTGTATAAATACATATATATTGGGGGGCGGCGCGCAGGCAGAGACTATGACTATTTGGGGGGGACTTGGCACGGAAAAATCTGCTAAGCTCTGGTGTCTTGTACCCATCCTTTGTTCCATTTGGTCTCTTTCTCAGCAGTAACGAGACAATCAAGACCGCCAATGTGGAGATACCAATACAGGAGGTATGGAGAAGGATGGAAACATAATCTCCAGCAAGACCGAGACCAAAACCAACATCTAGAAAATCTAATGATTTTCTTAATCCTTTGACCAGTGCTGTGTCTGCATTGTGTGGGCCCATTGGAAGCCTGATACTACATTGTGTGTAAGCCTGATTCCTCAATAAAATCCACAGTGCCAGTGCTTCTTTCTTTCATCTGAGTTTGTTTATGAATGACCCTCAATAACGTATTGCAGTGGTTTTCAAACGTTTTGTGTCGAAGGCACATGAAAGGGCAAGTTAAAATCTCAGTACACACCTGTAATCATATCTGTTCAAAACAGCCTCTATAACGTGTTATCGCTCTTTGCATATCTCTGCTGTCCAGCCCGAACCTGCTAACTCCAAAACGCTCATTGTTCAGGAAACGAAAAAACAAAATATACGTTTTTCAGGAAATTAAGAAAACCTTATATTTTTAAAACAAAGCAATACTGCCTCATCAAAGTTGGTATAGTGACTTTATATATCGTCAGATACTTGCATGTGTCATTATATTATCACCACTTTACCCAAATCCAGTGCAAGTGGAGATAGTAGTTTCAGACGAGCAGAAATCAAGCTGAAATGGAGTTAGGTGTCCAAACAACAATAGCTCCACTTGCTGCTGAGGGAAAGGTTTCAAAAGGTTACACATTTCCAAAAGCTAACAATGGATCTCCAAGCTCACAATGCATCACAACAACGTGTGAATTAATGCCCAGGGGTCTATTCCACGAAACCTGGATTAGGGATAAACCGGGTTTAAACCGGGTTTAATCGGCTATCCTGGCTTAAATTATGCAGGAATCGGTTTCACGAAAGCTGAGTTAGCTCAGCAGATTAACTTAGCCAGTAAACCTGGATATGTTTATCCATGATCCTGTTTCACAAAAGAAAATTGAAGCAATCCTGCCTTAGTTACCATGGCAATTTAGCTGTGAAGTTAGCCTGGTCCGGACCAGGCTAACAGCCAAGCTTTATTAATCCAGTGCCTTGTTCTTCAAGTTTTGTGAAATAGCTGTTAGTCCAATGACTCCAATCATAAACCAATGAGTTTTTCCACACTTATTCAATTCTTATGCGAAAATCGAAGATCTACAAGCCCGAAATGTTTTTGTCTTATGGCGGCCGGGAGTCCCCGGCCCCCCGTGGACCCCCGGACCCCCATGGACCTCCGGACCTCCGTGGACCCCCGCCCCCGTGTACCCCCGGCCCCCTGTGTACCTCCGGACCCCTGTGGACCGTGGACCCCCGGACCCCCGTATACCCCGGACCTCTGTTGGGGGTCAACGGGGGTCCGGGAGTACACGGGGGGCCGGGTACTCCCGGACCCCCGTTGACCCCCGGCCCCCCATTGACCCCCGTGGACCAGGGACCCCCGGCCGCCAAAAGGCAAGCTTTTCACTTGTAGATCTTCGATTTTAGAAATTAGAAATTAGAAAATGATTCTAAGTGTGTAATTATAATTCCAACATTCACTTAAACTCCTTATGTTTACACATTCCATGCCAGAGTTTAATCTCATAATGTACTCACCAGTGCCAGCGTTTTATTGTTGTTTTTTTTGTTTTTTTCATGTCGCCACAGACCTCGCTAAATAAGTTAAAAGTGCGCGTTCATTTGGTTCTAAACACACAGCGGATCTGTGAGAAACGGCCAGCGAAAATAGTTTCCAAATCCGAGCCGCCATCTTGAAGATACAGCCGATCAACGCTAAACAGTGATCAGCGAGGAGAAAAACAACAACCGAGAAAATCGAGTTTTAAACAGGATCCCAGACAGGAAGCGGATACGATCGAAAAAACCGGAACCCGAATAATTCTGTTTCCGACCGGAAACCGGAAACGGAAATGGATAAAAAAAAATCGGAAAGTGCACCTGGGGCAATTTCAATGGGAATCGGCGGTTCGCGTAGATCTACGCGATTGGCACACTGCGGCTTTAAATAGGTTCGCGTAGATCTACGCGATTAGCATTCAATGTGTTAAGCCTAACTGAATTATATATTTATGGATTTGTATATACATTAATTGCATATTTTTGGACAACTTGTGCATTTAATTTGTCTGCAATACTTTGCCACGCTTTCTCCCTGGATCTATATTTATTGCGGCTGTGTTTCCTCTCTTGCTTATTATACATTTTACTTCCTTGTATGATTTCATAAGCTGCTGCAGTGCTGCTGTTCAGCCACAGAGAAGAACGCCGCTCTGGTTTTGGGCTCCATGATTGGTCAAGTTCAAGGTTTCTGCTATCGACTTTCATGGTCTTTTATAGGAATATGTGAACTCACATTCAGCCTGGTTTAACGATCCTGGCTCGACAAACCTCTCCTTCTCAGCCCGGCTTGGCGTTCGTGGAACTGAATAAACCAGGCTGAACAGCGCAGGCTTGTCAAACCTGGATTTGTCTTTCAAACCAGGATAATTTAATTCCGCTTTCGTGGAATAGACGCTTCATGACACTTATATAGGCCAACAATAATAAACAGGACTTTAAATATTACAATAACTTTTGCAAAGAGGGGTTCACAGAATTGGAGTTTCAATAGAACTAGCGCGAGTTGCGACAGAAATGCTATCAACTCCTTTCTTCTTGTCACATTGCTCTCTTCATTAAACACTTAATAGATTTTAGAAATATAATTACTTGTTTTCATAACATTAGCGTCAGTGCTAAGTTTGATAAACAGGTACACTGCATAGTTTTAACAGACTACAGGGAGTTTGTTTACGTGATACTCCTCCTTGTTCACTGCGCAGCGCGCTCTGTTCTGTGTTGTGAAAAGGCTGCAGCAGAGTAGAGAGGGGGAGTTGTTTGTTTTTGACGGACAGTTTGAGGATCCAATGGAGTTGGGAGGTTTCGTCAGAGGCGCTTTTTAATACTTTTCATTGGTTCAAATGTTTAGATTTTTTACACAGACGTAAAGGGTGTTCAATAGCGTTGATTTATGAAAAAAATATAAAAAAGCTGAAAATGGAGTTAGCTGGTTCGTCCCGGACACCGACGATATTTATTAATGGCAATTAAAAAGTCTAACAAATTAAAGCAGCACTATGTAACTTTCCTCTTCGACCCTAGATATGCAAACTTCACCCAGCCGGTACATCATTAAGCCTCTTAAATGAATGCACCCGCTCATTGAAATAGTAATTATGTCAATAACAATAACTGATGTATGGAATTAATACATGAAGGAAAATATAACGCACATTTCGCACAAGAAGAAAGCGACGCAGAGAAAGAGCGTGGTGACAAAGTTAGAACAAACTTAACTTTACTGAGCAAAGTTTACAGTAAGCAAGGTAAACACGAGGTAATACATCAAATGCATAGAAATAGTCATCTAGGATCATAGGTAAACCAAGAATCTATTATTTAGGGGTAGAGGGTAGTACTAGCAAGAACTTCCAATCTACTTTCACCACTGTATACATGTCCAGTACTGTTCAGCAGTGATGGAGAAGAACTCACATGTTTTACTTAAGTAAAAGTATCAATACCCTATAGTAGAAATAGTCTACAGTATAATACAAGTACAAGTCCTGTATTAAAAATGTACTTGAGTAAAAGTACAAAGGTATTGGCATCAAAATACACTCAAGTACAAAAAGTAAAAGTACTCATCGTGCAGAATGTCCCATTTCACAAGTTTTCAAATGTTCTAAATGTATAAAAATCCTTCGAAAATAGCAGATCTACAAGCTCACAACGCGTCGCCATGCGTCATTTTGTGAGCTTGTAGATCGGCTATTTTCAAATTGTCAAAGTATATATATCTGCTGTCGGGCAGAGACCAGCTAACCATAATAATAATCAAAGTAACAAGTGACTAAAGTTTTTAAATAATTATAGTGGAGTAAAAGTACAATATTTGTCTTTGAGATAGTGGAGTAGAAGTACAATTATTGAAAATTGGGAATACTCCAGTAAAAAAATGGAAGTAAAAATACCTCAAAATTGTACTAAAATAAAATACTTGAGTAAACTGCACTTACTACTTACTGTACTTTTCACCACTGCTGTTCAGTACTATGTTCACTATAACAGTACAAAGATTAATTTAGGAACCAAGTGGAATGTACCACGGCGCTAGCCTCGATCTCCAGGCTTTTATTGCTTAGTTCAGCTAAAAAATAAAAGCCTGGCCCAACGATAGCCTGTACTGGGTATGAGGAAGTGTTTCATTTCCCAACCAACCAGAGTGCAGTGGGCGTCGCTCGTAATGTTGTGTTAACGGGGCGGGGGTTGACGGACAGATCGGTGAACCAATGGGATCATGCGCAGTCTCTCGCCGGCTCTATACACCCGCCCCTTTATACACGAAATCAGGAGGGTTGCGGCAGGCTACCACGGCGCTGACCTGACCTGACCACTGGAATACTGCTCAGTCCAGCGTTGATGACAGGGTGTCTGGAATCTAGATGGGTGATATTTGGAAAAACAGACGCCTTAACAGACGTCACACTGATAAGAACCAGTATGCGCACGCAGGCCGGCACCAAATGAACCCCACCGCTCATAAGATGCAATGTAAAAGTGGTTACAGCCTCACGTGTAAAAATGCATCCCATCAAACTTTCAGATGCTGTTTTTCTCCCAGTGTGGAGGAAGAATGCTTAGGATTTTTACTGTGATCACTCCATCTTGAAATATATAATCCTTGGTTTCTGTTGTGTGTAAACAATAATAGCAATTCAAAGCAGTTGCTCCCCAAACCCCACCTCCAGTGACTGTCATAGGAACGGAGGGAGCGCTCTATGATCATGGCACCAGAACCTGCTCTTGCTCGCACATAGGGTTGCCAACCGTCCCGTTTTAGCCGGGACGCCCCGTATTTGAGCCAAAAGGGGCGTGTCCCGTACGGGACTTTGTTTGTCCCGGACTCCGGTCGGTGTAAAGGGAAAAATAAAAAATATATTTCTGTTTGCGCGCAGCAATGCAGTGTGTCTGGCTGCGTGACTGTGTGCTGTATGCGAAGGGCGCTAGGACCGCTCAGTTGACAGGGCAGGCACAGTGCTCGCACGCGTGCTTGTGTGTGTGTGTGTGTGTGTGAGATTTTCTCCGGTGGGCGCGGCATCATTGTTTGTGTGGCATGTCAGCCTGTTCGGTCGTGTGGGAAAATGAGCGCTGCCGGTGGTGGAGGAGGTGATAATGAAAGAGGAGAAGAGAGAGAGGATGTGGTTCTGGGCCCTGGCCCTTCTAAAAAGAAAAGACTTGTGTCTTACAACAAACAGTGGGAAGAAAAACACAGTTGGGTTAAGCCTGTGAGTGGAGATCTGTCTCGGGTCTTCTGCACCTTGTGTCGGAGGGAGTTTTCAATAAGTCACGGTGGAGAAAACGACCTGAAACAGCATGCTGGCACAGACATGCACAAGAGAGCAACACAAAATAAAGGTGCATCAAATATAACTAAATTCTTTGGCAGTTCAACTGCAGAACATGACAAAGTTGCTGCATGTGAGGCAACATCAGTGTATCACACAGTTAAGCATGGTTTGAGTTACAACAGCATGGACTGCAGTAATAAGCTGGCAAGTGCCATGTTTAGTGATTCGAACACTGCAAAGAAAATGCAATGTGGAAGAACAAAGGCTGAGATGATAACAGCCAATGTGCTTGGCCCCAAAACTGTTCGGGATATTCTAAAAGAGCTGTGTCCTCCTCCTCCCACCGAGGTCGCAGCAGGTGAGCAGGTGGATGCAGCCCCTGTGTATTTTTCAGTAGCCTCAGACGCCTCAAACAAGGGGAACCGAAAAATGTTTCCTGTATGCCTGAGATACTTTAATGAAGATGGAGTACAGTCCAAACTACTAGATTTCTTTGAAGACAGTGACGAATCCGCCAGTGGGATCCACCACGCCATAATTGAGTGTTTGACCAAATATGAACTCAAGACAGAGTGTATCACATCTTATTCTGCTGACAATGCCAATGTCAATTATGGCAGGCATCACTCTGTTTACCAGTTATTACAGAGTGACAACAGTCGCATTTTGAAAGCAAATTGCCCAGCCCACGTTGCTCACAATGCCTGTAAACATGCATGCGACCAGCTGTCAGTGGACATAGAGACAGTTGTCTTAAAAGTGTATAGCCACTTCTCAGTGTCAGCTTCTCGGCGAGAGAACCTTCGTGGATTTTTCGAGTTTGTGGACATTGAGTGGAGAGAGATTCTGCGTCACGTCTGCACCAGATGGCTGTCACTGTATCCAGCTGTTGAGCGTCTCCTACAGAGCTGGCCAGCAATAACAGCATATTTCAGGTCACTCGGCGAGGCCTGCCCTGTGGTGCTTAGGAAGATATTTTCTGATGATGATGAGGATAAAGCTGCCACAGTTGAGATCTACTTGTGTTTCTTTCAAAACGTGGGAGTTGTCTTCGACCAGCTTGTAAAGAAGCTAGAGGAAACAAACCTCTGCATCACTGATGTGTATGAGGAAATCAGGAAATTCAAAGCAAAAATTCAACAAAGAAAAGATGACGGATTCTGTGGATTCCAGACCAAGCAGCTGATGGATAAACTGCTGCCTGCACAAAAGGCCAAAATTAAAGTGGATTTCACTAAATTCTACAGCACTGTCAATTCATACATTGAGAAATGGTTTGATTTATCCACAGACAATGTAATGATGAAACTCAGACCAATCGGCCTGTTTGAGACACTCAGATTCTCTGACTTGGAAGAGGTGGCGGCTGCCCTAAAGTTGACTGACACACTCAACATGGACAAACTGTATGAGGAATTCTGCGCCAGCCAGGAAGAAATTGAAACGGCACGACAGGATCCCCAAAAATCAACCAGTGAGAAGTGGGTGTCTGTCTTCCAGAAAGTCGGAAAAGCTAACTTGACCAACCTGTTCCAGATAGTGTCATTCGTTCTCAGTGTGCCCGGATCAAATGCCTTTGTGGAGAGGATTTTTTCACTTATGGCCAACAAGTGGTCAGATGCAAGAAATCGCTGCAGCACTGACCTGATCAAAACTGAGCTTCAGATTTCAGTGAACATGAACATGCCCTGCGAACATGCCCTGCGCGCGTGCATGTGTCCCGTTTTTCCATTTCTGAATGTTGGCAACCCTACTCGCACAGCTGCAGCCCATCAAGCCTAATTTATGCTCAGTCCCGCGAAGGTGTCGCACGCAGAGAACGGCTGAGAATAGCAGACCTCCAAGCTCACAGTGGCCCCGATTCACGAAGCAATTTACGACCATATTTTGATCGTACCGTCATTTAAGATAATTCCTACACTAGTAGTCAGATTCATTCATGTTTTTTTGTCTGTGATTTGAGCGGGAAGTCCGACCGTTCTCAAGTCAGCCCCGAGGCTGTCTTACCAGGGATCAAAGCTGTGCGTATGTCGTTAGAATGCTTTATATTTCATGCAAAATCAATTACAACAGTGCCAAACCTCAAATAAAAAAGTATGTGCCCAACATTTGTCAACACATATATATAAAAAAGAAAAAATATGTCAAACGATTCTATGCATAATATAGACATGATGCAGATTCCACCTTTTATTTGGTCATGGGGTTAAACCTTGTAAACTTCTTTATTCTCATTACACATGAGAGCATTTATTACTTGATCCATCGTGCGATCGAAGGACTCGCTTCCAGACAGAACAGTTGTACAAGTTGTCAAGGCGATGCGACAGCGCATGTGTCAGAGACGAAGTTGAACTTGCACCTGTGTTGCCAGATGTTGTGAGAGAAATAAGCAACCACATCTAGGAAAACAAGCCCCAAAGAAGCACAGGAGGGGCGAAATCCCAAAACGGCGGTGGCGCCCGCCGCGTCTCCGCCGCGCCTCCGCCGTGCCATGCCACTGACTGCCACTGACTGCCACTGACAGCCACTGACTGCCGCTGACTGCCGCTGACTGCCACTGACTGCCACTGACTGACTGCCACTGACTGACTGCCACTGACTGCCGCTGACTGCCACTGACTGCCACTGAAAGCCACTGACTGCCACTGACAGCCACTGACAGCCACTGACTGCCACTGACTGCCATTGACTGCCACTGACTGCCACTGACTGCCACTGACTGCCACTGACTGCCACTGACAGCCACTGACTGCCACTGACCGCCATGGACCCGCCACGCCCCACCACGGACCCACCACTGACAGCCACTGACCACCACGACCCGCAAAAACCCGCCACAGACCCGCCACTGACCTGTGGCATATTTTGCGTTGAGATTTCATCAGGCCAGATCTCTGTAAATTTTACTTGAATTCTTATAATTTTAATGTTTCTATGATCTGTCAAGTTTATATTTTCCGGTGTATCTGTCATGAATTTATTATAATTTATTTTATAATTTATTATAATGTCAAACGATATCAAGCCGGAGTTTTCCGTGCGTAATTACGCACGTGGTCTGCTCTTTTTTTCCCCTCTACACACACACACACACACACACACACACACACACACACACACACACACACACACACACACACACACACACACACACACACACACACACACACACACACACACACACACACACACACACCCCTATCTATCTATCTATCTATCTATCTATCTATCTATCTATCTATCTATCTATCTGTGGTGTGTTCCAGATTTTTTTGGAGGGTATACTATAACTATTCCCCCCCTAGTTCCTCCCACACGTACGGCACGGCACGGCGTATAATTAATTAATGTAAAATA